>NC_090399.1:52456049-52756049 GCF_036365525.1 Heterodontus francisci
TCTGCCCTTTTGGTGTGCTTTTTAAATCTCTGCTCCCCTGCTCTCTCTCTCCGGCCACTGACTCCATCCTTTTGGTGTGCTTTTTAAATCTCTGCTCCCCTGCTCTCTCTCTCTCTCTCCGCCTCTGTCTCTGTCCTTTTGGTGTGCTTTTTGAATCTCGGCTCCCCTGCTCTCTCTCTCTCTCTCTCTCTCTGTCTCTGTCCTTTTGGTGTGCTTTTTAAATCTCTGCTTCCCTGCTCTCTCTCTCTCTCCGCCTCTGTCTCTGTCCTTTTGGTGTGCTTTTTAAATCTCTGCTCCCCTGCTCTCTCTCTCTCTCTCCGCCTGTCTCTGTCCATTTGGTGTGCTTTTTAAATCTCTGCTCCCCTGCTCTCTCTCTCTCTCTCCGCCTCTGTCTCTGTCCTTTTGGTGTGCTTTTTAAATCTCTGCTCCCCTGCTCTGTCTCTCTCTCTCTCCCCGCCTCTGTCTCTGTCCTTTTGGTGTGCTTTTTAAATCTCTGCACCCCTGCTCTCTCTCTCTCTCTGGCCTCTGTCTCTGTCCTTTTGGTGTGCTTTTTGAATCTCTGCTCCCCTGCTCTCTCTCTCTCTCTCCCCGCCTCTGTCTCAGTCCTTTTGGTGTGCTTTTTAAATCTCTGCTCCCCTGCTCTCTCTCTCTCTCTGGCGTCTGTCTCTGTCCTTTGGGTGTGCTTTTTAAATCTCTGCTCTACTGCTCTCTCTCTCTCTCTGGCCTCTGTCTCAGTCCTTTTGGTGTGCTTTTTAAATCTCTGCTCCCCTGATCTCTCTCTCTCTCTCCCCGCCTCTGTCTCTGTCCTTTTGGTGTGCTTTTTAAATCTCTGCTTCCCTGCTCTGTCTCTCTCTCCGGCCTCTGTCTCTGTCCTTTTGGTGGGCTTTTTAAATCTCTGCTCCCCTGCTCAGTCTCTCTCTCCGGCCTCTGTCTCGGTCATTTTGGTGTGCTTTTTAAATCTCTGCTCCCCTGCTCTCTCTCTCTCTCTCCCCGCCTCTGTCTCTGTCCTTTTGGTGTGCTTTTTAAATCACTGCTCCCCTGCTCGCTCTCTCTTTCCGGCCTCCGACTCTGTCCTTTTGGTGTGCTTTTTAAATCTCTGCTCCCCTGCTCTCTCTCTCTCTCTCTGGCCTCTGTCTCTGTCCTTTGGTGTGCTTTTTAAATCTCTGCTCCCCTGCTCTCTCTCTCTTTCCGGCCTCCGACTCTGTCCTTTTGGTGTGCTTTTTAAATCTCTGCTCCCCTGCTCTCTCTCTCTCTCTCTCCGGCCTCTGTCTCTGTCCTTTTGGTGTGCTTTTTAAATCTCTGCTCCCCTGCTCTCTCTCTCTCTCTGGCCTCTGTCTCTGTCCTTTTGGTGTGCTTTTTAAATCTCTGCTTCCCTGCTCTCTCTCTCTCTCTCTGGCCTCTGTCTCTGCCCTTTTGGTGTGCTTTTTAAATCTCTGCTCCCCTGCTCTCTCTCTCCGGCCACTGACTCCATCCTTTTGGTGTGCTTTTTAAATCTCTGCTCCCCTGCTCTCTCTCTCTCTCTCCCCGCCTCTGTCTCTGTCCTTTTGGTGTGCTTTTTAAATCACTGCTCCCCTGCTCGCTCTCTCTTTCCGGCCTCCGACTCTGTCCTTTTGGTGTGCTTTTTAAATCTCTGCTCCCCTGCTCTCTCTCTCTCTCTCTGGCCTCTGTCTCTGTCCTTTGGTGTGCTTTTTAAAACTCTGCTCCCCTGCTCTCTCTCTCTTTCCGGCCTCCGACTCTGTCCTTTGGTGTGCTTTTTAAATCTCTGCTCCCCTGCTCTCTCTCTCTTTCCGGCCTCCGACTCTGTCCTTTTGGTGTGCTTTTTAAATCTCTGCTCCCCTGCTCTCTCTCTCTCTCTCTCCGGCCTCTGTCTCTGTCCTTTTGGTGTGCTTTTTAAATCTCTGCTCCCCTGCTCTCTCTCTCTCTCTGGCCTCTGTCTCTGTCCTTTTGGTGTGCTTTTTAAATCTCTGCTTCCCTGCTCTCTCTCTCTCTCTCTGGCCTCTGTCTCTGCCCTTTTGGTGTGCTTTTTAAATCTCTGCTCCCCTGCTCTCTCTCTCCGGCCACTGACTCCATCCTTTTGCTGTGCTTTTTAAATCTCTGCTCCCCTGCTCTCTCTCTCTCTCTCCGCTTCTGTCTCTGTGTTTTTGGTGTGCTTTTTGAATCTCGGCTCCCCTGCTCTCTCTCTCTCTCTCTCTCTCTCTGTCTCTGTCCTTTTGGTGTGCTTTTTAAATCTCTGCTTCCCTGCTCTCTCTCTCTCTCCGCCTCTGTCTCTGTCCTTTTGGTGTGCTTTTTAAATCTCTGCTCCCCTGCTCTCTCTCTCCGCCTCTGTCTCTGTCCTTTTGGTGTGCTTTTTAAATCTCTGCTCCCCTGCTCTCTCTCTCTGCCTCCGACTCTGTCCATTTGGTGTGCTTTTTAAATCTCTGCTCCCCTGCTCTCTCTCTCTCTCTCTCTCTGGCCTCTGTCTCTGTCCTTTTGGTGTGCTTTTTAAATCTCTGCTCCCCTGCACTCTCTCTCCGCCTCTGTCTCTGTCCTTTTGGTGTGCTTTTTAAATCTCTGCTTCCCTGCTCTGTCTCTCTCTCCGGCCTCTGTCTCTGTCCTTTTGGTGTGCTTTTTAAATCTCTGCTCCCCTGCTCAGTCTCTCTCTCCGGCCTCTGTCTCTGTCCTTTTGGTGTGCTTTTTAAATCTCTGCTCCCCTGCTCTGTCTCTCTCTCCGGCCTCTGTCTCTGTCCTTTTGGTGTGCTTTTTAAATCTCTGCTCCCCTGCTCTCTCTCTCTCTCTCTCTCCGCCTCTGTCTTTTTGGTGTGCTTTTGCAATCTCTGCTCCCCTGCTCTCTCTCTCTCTCCGGCCTCTGTCTCTGTCCTTTTGGTGTGCTTTTTATATCTCTGCTCCCCTGCTCTGTCTCTCTCTCTCTCCCCGCCTCTGTCTCTGTCCTTTTGGTGTGCTTTTTAAATCTCTGCTCCCCTGCTCTCTCTCTCTCTCTGGCCTCTGTCTCTGTCCTTTTGGTGTGCTTTTTGAATCTCTGCTCCCCTGCTCTCTCTCTCTCTCTCTCCCCGCCTCTGTCTCGGTCCTTTTGGTGTGCTTTTTAAATCTCTGCTCCCCAGCTCTCTCTCTCTCTCTGGCGTCTGTCTCTGTCCTTTTGGTGTGCTTTTTAAATCTCTGCTCCCCTGCTCTCTCTCTCTCTCTGGCCTCTGTCTCAGTCCTTTTGGTGTGCTTTTTAAATCTCTGCTCCCCTGCTCTCTCTCTCTCTCTCCCCGCCTCTGTCTCTGTCCTTTTGGTGGGCTTTTTAAATCTCTGCTCCCCTGCTCAGTCTCTCTCTCTGGCCTCTGTCTCTGTCCTTTTGGTGTGCTTTTTAAATCTCTGCTCCCCTGCTCTGTCTCTCTCTCCGGCCCCTGTCTCTGTCCTTTTGGTGTGCTTTTTAAATCTATGCTCCCCTGCTCTCTCTCTCTCTTTCTCTCTCACTCCGCCTCTGTCTCAGTCCTT
Source organism: Heterodontus francisci (assembly GCF_036365525.1). NCBI lineage: Eukaryota > Metazoa > Chordata > Chondrichthyes > Heterodontiformes > Heterodontidae > Heterodontus > Heterodontus francisci. Next base: position 52,459,527 of record NC_090399.1, read on the forward strand.
TTGGTGTGCTTTTGCAATCTCTGCTCCCCTGCTCTCTCTCTCTCTCCGGCCTCTGTCTCTGTCCTTTTGGTGTGCTTTTTATATCTCTGCTCCCCTGCTCTGTCTCTGTCTATCTCCCCGCCTCTGTCTCTGTCCTTTTGGTGTGCTTTTTAAATCTCTGCTCCCCATCTCTATCTCTCTCTCTCTCCCCGCCTCTGTCTCTGTCCTTTTGGTGTGCTTTTTAAATCTCTGCTCCCCTGCTCTGTCTCTCTCTCCGGCCTCTGTCTCAGTCCTTTTGGTGTGCTTTTTGAATCTCTGCTCCCCTGCTCAGTCTCTCTCTCCGGCCTCTGTCTCTGTCCTTTTGGTGTGCTTTTTATATCTCTGCTCCCCTGCTCTGTCTCTGTCTATCTCCCCGCCTCTGTCTCTGTCCTTTTGGTGTGCTTTTTAAATCTCTGCTCCCCTGCTCTCTCTCTCCGCCTCCGACTCTGTCCATTTGGTGTGCTTTTTAAATCTCTGCTCCCCTGCTCTCTCTCTCTCTCTCTCTCTCTGGCCTCTGTCTCTGTCCTTTTGGTGTGCTTTTTAAATCTCTGCTCCCCTGCACTCTCTCTCCGCCTCTGTCTCTGTCCTTTTGGTGTGCTTTTTAAATCTCTGCTTCCCTGCTCTGTCTCTCTCTCCGGCCTCTGTCTCTGTCCTTTTGGTGTGCTTTTTAAATCTCTGCTCCCCTGCTCAGTCTCTCTCTCCGGCCTCTGTCTCTGTCCTTTTGGTGTGCTTTTTAAATCTCTGCTCCCCTGCTCTGTCTCTCTCTCCGGCCTCTGTCTCTGTCCTTTTGGTGTGCTTTTTAAATCTCTGCTCCCCTGCTCTCTCTCTCTCTCTCTCTCTCTCTCTCCGCCTCTGTCCTTTTGGTGTGCTTTTTATATCTCTGCTCCCCTGCTCTGTCTCTCTCTCTCTCCCCGCCTCTGTCTCTGTCCTTTTGGTGCGCTTTTTAAATCTCTGCTCCCCTGCTCTCTCTCTCTCTCTGGCCTCTGTCTCTGTCCTTTTGGTGTGCTTTTTGAATCTCTGCTCCCCTGCTCTCTCTCTCTCTCTCTCCGCCTCTGTCTCGGTCCTTTTGGTGTGCTTTTTAAATCTCTGCTCCCCTGCTCTCTCTCTCTCTCTGGCGTCTGTCTCTGTCCTTTTGGTGTGCTTTTTAAATCTCTGCTCCCCTGCTCTCTCTCTCTCTCTGGCCTCTGTCTCAGTCCTTTTGGGTGCTTTTTAAATCTCTGCTCCCCTGCTCTCTCTCTCTCTCTCCCCGCCTCTGTCTCTGTCCTTTTGGTGGGCTTTTTAAATCTTTGCTCCCCTGCTCAGTCTCTCTCTCCGGCCTCTGTCTCTGTCCTTTTGGTGTGCTTTTTAAATCTCTGCTCCCCTTCTCTATCTCTCTCTCCGGCCTCTGTCTCTGTCCTTTTGGTGTGCTTTTTAAATCTATGCTCCCCTGCTCTCTCTCTCTCTTTCTCTCTCACTCCGCCTCTGTCTCAGTCCTTTTGGTGTGCTTTTGCAATCTCTGCTCCCCTGCTCTCTCTCTCTCTCCGGCCTCTGTCTCTGTCCTTTTGGTATGCTTTTTATATCTCTGCTCCCCTGCTCTGTCTCTGTCTATCTCCCCGCCTCTGTCTCTGTCCTTTTGGTGTGCTTTTTAAATCTCTGCTCCCCATCTCTATCTCTCTCTCTCTCCCCGCCTCTGTCTCTGTCCTTTTGGTGTGCTTTTTGAATCTCGGCTCCCCTGCTCTGTCTTTCTCTCCGGCCTCTGTCTCAGTCCTTTTGGTGTGCTTTTTGAATCTCTGCTCCCCTGCTCAGTCTCTCTCTCCGGCCTCTGTCTCTGTCCTTTTGGTGTGCTTTTTATATCTCTGCTCCCCTGCTCTGTCTCTGTCTATCTCCCCGCCTCTGTCTCTGTCCTTTTGGTGTGCTTTTTAAATCTCTGCTCCCCTGCTCTCTCTCTCCGCCTCCGACTCTGTCCATTTGGTGTGCTTTTTAAATCTCTGCTCCCCTGCTCTCTCTCTCTCTCTCTCTCTGGCCTCTGTCTCTGTCCTTTTGGTGTGCTTTTTAAATCTCTGCTCCCCTGCACTCTCTCTCCGCCTCTGTCTCTGTCCTTTTGGTGTGCTTTTTAAATCTCTGCTTCCCTGCTCTGTCTCTCTCTCCGGCCTCTGTCTCTGTCCTTTTGGTGTGCTTTTTAAATCTCTGCTCCCCTGCTCAGTCTCTCTCTCCGGCCTCTGTCTCTGTCCTTTTGGTGTGCTTTTTAAATCTCTGCTCCCCTGCTCTGTCTCTCTCTCCGGCCTCTGTCTCTGTCCTTTTGGTGTGCTTTTTTAATCTCTGCTCCCCTGCTCTCTCTCTCTCTCTCTCTCTCTCTCCGCCTCTGTCTTTTTGGTGTGCTTTTGCAATCTCTGCTCCCCTGCTCTCTCTCTCTCTCCGGCCTCTGTCTCTGTCCTTTTGGTGTGCTTTTTATATCTCTGCTCCCCTGCTCTGTCTCTCTCTCTCTCCCCGCCTCTGTCTCTGTCCTTTTGGTGTGCTTTTAAAATCTCTGCTCCCCTGCTCTCTCTCTCTCTCTCTCCCCGCCTCTGTCTCGGTCCTTTTGGTGTGCTTTTTAAATCTCTGCTCCCCTGCTCTCTCTCTCTCTCTGGCGTCTGTCTCTGTCCTTTTGGTGTGCTTTTTAAATCTCTGCTCCCCTGCTCTCTCTCTCTCTCTGGCCTCTGTCTCAGTCCTTTTGGTGTGCTTTTTAAATCTCTGCTCCCCTGCTCTCTCTCTCTCTCTCCCCGCCTCTGTCTCTGTCCTTTTGGTGGGCTTTTTAAATCTCTGCTCCCCTGCTCAGTCTCTCTCTCCGGCCTCTGTCTCTGTCCTTTTGGTGTGCTTTTTAAATCTCTGCTCCCCTGCTCTATCTCTCTCTCCGGCCTCTGTCTCTGTTCTTTTGGTGTGCTTTTTAAATCTATGCTCCCCTGCTCTCTCTCTCTCTTTCTCTCTCACTCCGCCTCTGTCTCAGTCCTTTTGGTGTGCTTTTGCAATCTCTGCTCCCCTGCTCTCTCTCTCTCTCCGGCCTCTGTCTCTGTCCTTTTGGTGTGCTTTTTATATCTCTGCTCCCCTGCTCTGTCTCTGTCTATCTCCCCGCCTCTGTCTCTGTCCTTTTGGTGTGCTTTTTAAATCTCTGCTCCCCATCTCTATCTCTCTCTCTCTCCCCGCCTCTGTCTCTGTCCTTTTGGTGTGCTTTTTAAATCTCTGCTCCCCTGCTCTGTCTCTCTCTCCGGCCTCTGTCTCAGTCCTTTTGGTGTGCTTTTTGAATCTCTGCTCCCCTGCTCAGTCTCTCTCTCCGGCCTCTGTCTCTGTCCTTTTGGTGTGCTTTTTAAATCTCTGCTCCGCTGCTCTGTCTCTCTCTCCGGCCTCTGTCTCTGTCCTTTTGGTGTGCTTTTTAAATCTCTGCTCCCCTGCTCTCTCTCTCTCTCTCACTCTCTCTCCGCCTCTGTATTTTTGGTGTGCTTTTGCAATCTCTGCTCCCCTGCTCTCTCTCTCTCTCCGGCCTCTGTCTCTGTCCTTTTGGTGTGCTTTTTAAATCTCTGCTCCCCTGCTCTGTCTCTCTCTCTCTCCCCGCCTCTGTCTCTGTCCTTTTGGTGTGCTTTTTAAATCTCTGCACCCCTGCTCTCTCTCTGTCTCTGGCCTCTGTCTCTGTCCTTTTGGTGTGCTTTTTGAATCTCTGCTCCCCTGCTCTCTCTCTCTCTCTCCCCGCCTCTGTCTCAGTCCTTTTGGTGTGCTTTTTAAATCTCTGCTCCCCAGCTCTCTCTCTCTCTCTGGCGTCTGTCTCTGTCCTTTGGGTGTGCTTTTTAAATCTCTGCTCTCCTGCTCTCTCTGTCTCTCTGGCCTCTGTCTCAGTCCTTTTGGTGTGCTTTTTAAATCTCTGCTCCCCTGCTCTCTCTCTCTCTCTCCCCGCCTCTGTCTCTGTCCTTTTGGTGTGCTTTTTAAATCTCTGCTTCCCTGCTCTGTCTCTCTCTCCGGCCTCTGTCTCTGTCCTTTTGGTGGGCTTTTTAAATCTCTGCTCCCCTGCTCAGTCTCTCTCTCCGGCCTCTGTCTCTGTCCTTTTGGTGTGCTTTTTAAATCTCTGCTCCCCTGCTCTGTCTCTCTCTCCGGCCTCTGTCTCTGTCCTTTTGGTGTGCTTTTTAAATCTCTGCTCCCCTGCTCTCTCTATCTCTTTCTCTCTCACTCCGCCTCTGTCTCAGTCCTTTTGGTGTGCTTTTGCAATCTCTGCTCCCCTGCTCTCTCTCTCTCTCCGGCCTCTGTCTCTGTCCTTTTGGTGTGCTTTTTATATCTCTGCTCCCCTGCTCTCTCTCTCTCTTTCTCTCTCACTCCGCCTCTGTCTCTGTCCTTTTGGTGTGCTTTTTAAATCTCTGCTCCCCATCTCTATCTCTCTCTCTCTCCCTCTGGCCTCTGTCTCTGTCCTATTGGTGTGCTTTTTGAATCTCTGCTCCCCTGCTCTCTCTCTCTCTCTCCCCGCCTCTGTCTCTGTCCTTCTGTTGTGCTTTTTAAATCTCTGCTCCCCTGCTCTCTCTCTCTCTCTGGCCTCTGTCTCTGTCCTTTTGGTGTGCTTTTTGAATCTCTGCTCCCCTGCTCTCTCTCTCTCTCTCCCCGCCTCTGTCTCTGTCCTTCTGTTGTGCTTTTTAAATCTCTGCTCCCCTGCTCTCTCTCTCTCTCTGGCCTCTGTCTCTGTCCTTTTCGTGTGCTTTTTAAATCTCTGCTCCCCTGCTCTCTCTCTCTCTCTCTGGCCTCTGTCTCTGTCCTTTTGGTGTGCTTTTTAAATCTCTGCTCCCCTGCTCTCTCTCTCTCTCTCCCCGCCTCTGTCTCTGTCCTTTTGGTGTGCTTTTTAAATCACTGCTCCCCTGCTCGCTCTCTCTTTCCGGCCTCCGACTCTGTCCTTTTGGTGTGCTTTTTAAATCTCTGCTCCCCTGCTCTCTCTCTCTCTCTCTGGCCTCTGTCTCTGTCCTTTGGTGTGCTTTTTAAATCTCTGCTCCCCTGCTCTCTCGCTCTTTCCGGCCTCCGACTCTGTCCTTTGGTGTGCTTTTTAAATCTCTGCTCCCCTGCTCTCTCTCTCTTTCCGGCCTCCGACTCTGTCCTTTGGGTGTGCTTTTTAAATCTCTGCTCCCCTGCTCTCTCTCTCTCTCTCTCCGGCCTCTGTCTCTGTCCTTTGGTGTGCTTTTTAAATCTCTGCTCCCCTGCTCTCTCGCTCTTTCCGGCCTCCGACTCTGTCCTTTGGTGTGCTTTTTAAATCTCTGCTCCCCTGCTCTCTCTCTCTTTCCGGCCTCCGACTCTGTCCTTTGGGTGTGCTTTTTAAATCTCTGCTCCCCTGCTCTCTCTCTCTCTCTCTCTGGCCTCTGTCTCTGCCCTTTTGGTGTGCTTTTTAAATCTCTGCTCCCCTGCTCTCTCTCTCTCTCTCCGCCTCTGTCTCTGTCCTTTTGGAGTGCTTTTTGAATCTCTGCTCCCCTGCTCTCTCTCTCTCTCTCCGCCTCTGTCTCTGTCCATTTGGTGTGCTTTTTAAATCTCTGCTCCCCTGCTCTCTCTCTCTCTCTCCGCCTCTGTCTCTGTCCATTTGGTGTGCTTTTTAAATCTCTGCTCCCCTGCTCTCTCTCTCTCTCTCCGCCTGTCTCTGTGCATTTGGTGTGCTTTTTAAATCTCTGCTCCCCTGCTCTCTCTCTCTCTCTCCACCTCTGTCTCTGTCCTTTTGGTGTGCTTTTTAAATCTCTGCTTCCCTGCTCTGTCTCTCTCTCCGGCCTCTGTCTCTGTCCTTTTGGTGTGCTTTTTAAATCTCTGCTCCCCTGCTCTGTCTCTCTCTCCGGCCTCTGTCTCTGTCCTTTTGGTGTGCTTTTTAAATCTCTGCTCCCCTGCTCAGTCTCTCTCTCCTGCACTCTCTCTCCGCCTCTGTCTTTTTGGTGTGCTTTTTAAATCTCTGCTCCCCTGCTCTCTCTCTCTCTCCGGCCTCTGTCTCTGTCCTTTTGGTGTGCTTTTTAAATCTCTGCTCCCCTGCTCTCTCTCTCTCTCCGGCCTCTGTCTCTGTCCTTTTGGTGTGCTTTTTAAATCTCTGCTCCCCTGCTCTGTCTCTCTCTCTCTCCGCCTCTGTCTCTGTCCTTTTGGTGTGCTTTTTAAATCTCTGCTCCCCTGCTCTCTCTCTCTCTCTGGCCTCTGTCTCTGTCCTTTTGGTGTGCTTTTTAAATCTCTGCTCCCCTGCTCTCTCTCTCTCTCTCCCCGCCTCTGTCTCTGTCCTTTTGGTGGGCTTTTTAAATCTCTGCTCCCCTGCTCAGTCTCTCTCTCCGGCCTCTGTCTCTGTCCTTTTGGTGTGCTTTTTAAATCTCTGCTCCCCTGCTCTATCTCTCTCTCCGGCCTCTGTCTCTGTCCTTTTGGTGTGCATTTTAAATCTCTGCTCCCCTGCTCTCTCTCTCTCTTTCTCTCTCACTCCGCCTCTGTCTCAGTCCTTTTGGGGTGCTTTTGCAATCTCTGCTCCCCTGCTCTCTCTCTCTCGCCGCCTCTGTCTCTGTCCTTTTGGTGTGCTTTTTAAATCTCTGCTCCCCATCTCTATCTCTCTCTCTCCCCCCGCCTCTGTCTCTGTCCTTTTGGTGTGCTTTTTAAATCTCAGCTCCCCTGCTCTCTCTCTCTCCCTGGCCTCTGTCTCTGTCCTTTTGGTGTGCTTTTTGAATCTCTGCTCCCCTGCTCTCTCTCTCTCTCCCCGCCTCTGTCTCTGTCCTTCTGTTGTGCTTTTTAAATCTCTGCTCCCCTGCTCTCTCTCTCTCTCTGGCCTCTGTCTCTGTCCTTTTCGTGTGCTTTTTAAATCTCTGCTCCCCTGCTCTCTCTCTCTCTCTCTGGCCTCTGTCTCTGTCCTTTTGGTGTGCTTTTTAAATCTCTGCTCCCCTGCTCTCTCTCTCTCTCTCCCCGCCTCTGTCTCTGTCCTTTTGGTGTGCTTTTTAAATCACTGCTCCCCTGCTCGCTCTCTCTTTCCGGCCTCCGACTCTGTCCTTTTGGTGTGCTTTTTAAATCTCTGCTCCCCTGCTCTCTCTCTCTCTCTCTGGCCTCTGTCTCTGTCCTTTGGTGTGCTTTTTAAATCTCTGCTCCCCTGCTCTCTCTCTCTTTCCGGCCTCCGACTCTGTCCTTTGGTGTGCTTTTTAAATCTCTGCTCCCCTGCTCTCTCTCTCTTTCCGGCCTCCGACTCTGTCCTTTTGGTGTGCTTTTTAAATCTCTGCTCCCCTGCTCTCTCTCTCTCTCTCTCTCCGGCCTCTGTCTCTGTCCTTTTGGTGTGCTTTTTAAATCTCTGCTCCCCTGCTCTGTCTCTCTCGCCGGCCTCTGTCTCTGTTCTTTTGGTGTGCTTTTTAAATCTCTGCTCCCCTGCTCTCTCTCTCCGGCCACTGACTCCAACCTTTTGGTGTGCTTTTTAACTCTCTGCTCCCCTGCTCTCTGTCTCTCTCCGGCCTCTGTCTCTGTCCTTTTGGTGTGCTTTTTGAATCTCTGCTTCCCTGCTCTCTCTCTCTCTCTCTCTGGCCACTGTCTCTGTCCTTTTGGTGTGCTTTTTAAATCTCTGCTCCCCTGCTCTCTCTCTCTCTCTCTCTCCGGCCTCTGTCTCTGTCCTTTTGGTGTGCTTTTTAAATCTCTGCTCCCCTGCTCTCTCTCTCTCTCTCCGCCTCTCTCTCTGTCCTTTTGGTGTGCTTTTTAAATCTCTGCTCCCCTGCTCTCTCTCTCTCTCTCCGCCTCAGTCTCTGTCCTTTTGGTGTGTTTTTTAAATCTCTGCTCCCCTGCTCTCTCTCTCTCTCTCTCTCTCTCCAGCCTCTGAATCTGTCCTTTTGGTGTGCTTTTTAAATCTCTGCTCCCCTGCTCTCTCTCTCGCTCTCTCTCTCTCCGCCTCTGACTCGGTCCTTTTGGTGTGCTTTTTAAATCTCTGCTCCCCTGCTCTCTCTCTCTCTCTCTCTCTCTCTCTCTCTCTCTCTCTCTTTCTCTCTCTCCCCGCCTCTGTCTCTGTCCTTTTGGTGTGCTTTTTAAATCTCTGCTTCCCTGCTCTCTCTCTCTCTCTGGCCTCTGACTCTGTCCTTTTGGTGTGCTTTTTAAATCTCTGCTCCCCTGCTCTCTCTCTCTCTCTCTCTGGCCTCTGTCTCTGTCCTTTTGGTGTGCTTTTTAAATCTCTGCTCCCCTGCTCTCTCTCTCTCTCTCTCTCTCTCTCTCTCTCCGGCCACTGACTACATCCTTTTGGTGTGCTTTTTGAATCTCTGCTCCCCTGCTCTCTCTCTCTCTCTCCGGCCACAGATTCCATCCTTTTGGTGTGCTTTTTAAATCTCTGCTCCCCTGCTCTCGCTCTCCGACCTCTGTCTCTGTCCTTTTGGTGAGCTTTTTAAATCTGTGCTTCCCTGCTCTCTCTCTCTCTCTCTGGCCTCTGTCTCTGTCCTTTTGGTGTGCTTTTTAAATCTCTGCTTCCCTGCTCTCTCTCTCCGGCCACTGACGCCATCCTTTCGGTGTGCTTTATAAATCTCTGCTCCCCTGCTCTCTCTCTCGGCCTCTGTCTCTGTCCTTTTGGTGTGTTTTTTGAATCTCTGCTCCCCTGCTCTCTCTCTCTCTCTCTCTCTGTCTGTCTCTGTCCTTTTGGTGTGCTTTTTAAATCTCTGCTCCCCTGCTCGCTCTCTCTTTCCGGCCTCCGACTCTGTCCTTTTGGTGTGCTTTTAAAATCTCTGCTCCCCTGCTCTCTCTCTCTCTCTGGCCTCTGTCTCTGTCCTTTGGTGTGCTTTTTAAATCTCTGCTCCCCTGCTCTCTCTCTCTTTCCGGCCTCCGACTCTGTCCTTTGGTGTGCTTTTTAAATCTCTGCTCCCCTGCTCTCTCTCTCTTTCCGGCCTCCGACTCTGTCCTTTTGGTCTGCTTTTAAAATCTCTGCTCCCCTGCTCTCTCTCTCTCTCTGGCCTCTGTCTCTGTCCTTTGGTGTGCTTTTTAAATCTCTGCTCCCCTGCTCTCTCTCTCTTTCCGGCCTCCGACTCTGTCCTTTGGTGTGCTTTTTAAATCTCTTCTCCCCTGCTCTCTCTCTCTCTCTCTCCGGCCTCTGTCTCTGTCCTTTTGGTGTGCTTTTTAAATCTCTGCTCCCCTGCTCTCTCTCTCTCTCTCCGCCTCTGTCTCTGTCCTTTTGGTGTGCTTTTTAAATCTCTGCTCCCCTGCTCTCTCTCTCCGCCTCTGTCTCTGTCCATTTGGTGTGCTTTTTAAATCTCTGCTCCCCTGCTCTCTCTCTCTCTCTCCGCCTGTCTCTGTCCATTTGGTGTGCTTTTTAAATCTCTGCTCCCCTGCTCTCTCTCTCTCTCTCCACCTCTGTCTCTGTCCTTTTGGTGTGCTTTTTAAATCTCTGCTTCCCTGCTCTGTCTCTCTCTCCGGCCTCTGTCTCTGTCCTTTTGGTGTGCTTTTTAAATCTCTGCTCCCCTGCTCTGTCTCTCTCTCCAGCCTCTGTCTCTGTCCTTTTGGTGTGCTTTTTAAATCTCTGCTCCCCTGCTCTCTCTCTCTCTCTCTCTCTCGCTCCGCCTCTGTCTTTTTGGTTTGCTTTTTAAATCTCTGCTCCCCTGCTCTCTCTCTCTCTCCGGCCTCTGTCTCTGTCCTTTTGGTGTGCTTTTTAAATCTCTGCTCCCCTGCTCTCTCTCTCTCTCTCCGGCCTCTGTCTCTGTCCTTTTGGTGTGCTTTTTAAATCTCTGCTCCCCTGCTCTGTCTCTCTCTCTCTCCGCCTCTGTCTCTGTCCTTTTGGTGTGCTTTTTAAATCTCTGCTCCCCTGCTCTCTCTCTCTCTCTGGCCTCTGTCTCTGTCCTTTTGGTGTGCTTTTTAAATCTCTGCTCCCCTGCTCTCTCTCTCTCTCTCCCCGCCTCTGTCTCTGTCCTTTTTGTGGGCTTTTTAAATCTCTGCTCCCCTGCTCAGTCTCTCTCTCCGGCCTCTGTCTCTGTCCTTTTGGTGTGCTTTTTAAATCTCTGCTCCCCTGCTCTATCTCTCTCTCCGGCCTCTGTCTCTGTCCTTTTGGTGTGCTTTTTAAATCTCTGCTCCCCTGCTCTCTCTCTCTCTTTCTCTCTCACTCCGCCTCTGTCTCAGTCCTTTTGGTGTGCTTTTGCAATCTCTGCTCCCCTGCTCTCTCTCTCTCTCCGGCCTCTGTCTCTGTCCTTTTGGTGCGCTTTTTATATCTCTGCTCCCCTGCTCTGTCTCTGTCTATCTCGCCGCCTCTGTCTCTGTCCTTTTGGTGTGCTTTTTAAATCTCTGCTCCCCATCTCTATCTCTCTCTCTCTCCCCGCCTCTGTCTCTGTCCTTTTGGTGTGCTTTTTAAATCTCTGCTCCCCTGCTCTCTCTCTCTCCCTGGCCTCTGTCTCTGTCCTTTTGGTGTGCTTTTTGAATCTCTGCTCCCCTGCTCTCTCTCTCTCTCCCCGCCTCTGTCTCTGTCCTTCTGTTGTGCTTTTTAAATCTCTGCTCCCCTGCTCTCTCTCTGGCCTCTGTCTCTGTCCTTTTCGTGTGCTTTTTAAATCTCTGCTCCCCTGCTCTCTCTCTCTCTCTCTGGCCTCTGTCTCTGTCCTTTTGGTGTGCTTTTTAAATCTCTGCTCCCCTGCTCTCTCTCTCTCTCTCCCCGCCTCTGTCTCTGTCCTTTTGGTGTGCTTTTTAAATCACTGCTCCCCTGCTCGCTCTCTCTTTCCGGCCTCCGACTCTGTCCTTTTGGTGTGCTTTTTAAATCTCTGCTCCCCTGCTCTCTCTCTCTCTCTCTCTCCGGCCTCTGTCTCTGTCCTTTTGGTGTGCTTTTTAAATCTCTGCTCCCCTGCTCTGTCTCTCTCGCCGGCCTCTGTCTCTGTCCTTTTGGTGTGCTTTTTAAATCTCTGCTCCCCTGCTCTCTCTCTCCGGCCACTGACTCCAACCTTTTGGTGTGCTTTTTAACTCTCTGCTCCCCTGCTCTCTGTCTCTCTCCGGCCTCTGTCTCTGTCCTTTTGGTGTGCTTTTTAAATCTCTGCTTCCCTGCTCTCTCTCTCTCTCTCTCTCCGCCACTGTCTCTGTCCTATTGGTGTGCTTTTAAAATCTCTGCTCCCCTGCTCTCTCTCTCTCTCTCCGGCCTCTGTCTCTGTCCTTTTGGTGTGCTTTTTAAATCTCTGCTCCCCTGCTCTCTCTCTCTCTCTCTCTCCGGCCTCTGTCTCTGTCCTTTTGGTGTGCTTTTTAAATCTCTGCTCCCCTGCTCTCTCTCTCTCTCTCCGCCTCTGTCTCTGTCCTTTTGGTGTGCTTTTTAAATCTCTGCTCCCCTGCTCTCTCTCTCTCTCTCCGCCTCAGTCTCTGTCCTTTTGGTGTGCTTTTTAAATCTCTGCTCCCCTGCTCTCTCTCTCTCTCTCTCTCTCTCCAGCCTCTGAATCTGTCCTTTTGGTGTGCTTTTTAAATCTCTGCTCCCCTGCTCTCTCTCTCGCTCTCTCTCTCTCCGCCTCTGACTCGGTCCTTTTGGTGTGCTTTTTAAATCTCTGCTCCCCTGCTCTCTCTCTCTCTCTCTCTCTCTCTCTCTCTCTCTCCCCGCCTCTGTCTCTGTCCTTTTGGTGTGCTTTTTAAATCTCTGCTTCCCTGCTCTCTCTCTCTCTCTGGCCTCTGACTCTGTCCTTTTGGTGTGCTTTTTAAATCTCTGCTCCCCTGCTCTCTCTCTCTCTCTCTCTGGCCTCTGTCTCTGTCCTTTTGGTGTGCTTTTTAAATCTCTGCTCCCCTGCTCTCTCTCTCTCTCTCTCTCTCTCTCTCTCTCTCTCTCTCTCTCTCTCTCCGGCCACTGACTACATCCTTTTGGTGTGCTTTTTGAATCTCTGCTCCCCTGCTCTCTCTCTCTCTCTCCGGCCACAGATTCCATCCTTTTGGTGTGCTTTTTAAATCTCTGCTCCCCTGCTCTCGCTCTCCGACCTCTGTCTCTGTCCTTTTGGTGAGCTTTTTAAATCTGTGCTTCCCTGCTCTCTCTCTCTCTCTCTGGCCTCTGTCTCTGTCCTTTTGGTGTGCTTTTTAAATCTCTGCTTCCCTGCTCTCTCTCTCCGGCCACTGACGCCATCCTTTCGGTGTGCTTTTTAAATCTCTGCTCCCCTGCTCTCTCTCTCCGCCTCTGTCTCTGTCCTTTTGGTGTGTTTTTTGAATCTCTGCTCCCCTGCTCTCTCTCTCTCTCTCTCTCTCTGTCTCTGTCCTTTTGGTGTGCTTTTTAAATCTCTGCTCCCCTGCTCGCTCTCTCTTTCCGGCCTCCGACTCTGTCCTTTTGGTGTGCTTTTAAAATCTCTGCTCCCCTGCTCTCTCTCTCTCTCTGGCCTCTGTTTCTGTCCTTTGGTGTGCTTTTTAAATCTCTGCTCCCCTGCTCTCTCTCTCTTTCCGGCCTCCGACTCTGTCCTTTGGTGTGCTTTTTAAATCTCTGCTCCCCTGCTCTCTCTCTCGTTCCGGCCTCCGACTCTGTCCTTTTGGTGTGCTTTTAAAATCTCTGCTCCCCTGCTCTCTCTCTCTCTCTGGCCTCTGTCTCTGTCCTTTGGTGTGCTTTTTAAATCTCTGCTCCCCTGCTCTCTCTCTCTTTCCGGCCTCCGACTCTGTCCTTTGGTGTGCTTTTTAAATCTCTGCTCCCCTGCTCTCTCTCTCTTTCCGGCCTCCGACTCTGTCCTTTTGGTGTGCTTTTAAAATCTCTGCTCCCCTGCTCTCTCTCTCTCTCTCCGGCCTCTGTCTCTGTCCTTTTGGTGTGCTTTTTAAATCTCTGCTCCCCTGCTCTCTCTCTCTTTCCGGCCTCCGACTCTGTCCTTTGGTGTGCTTTTTAAATCTCTGCTCCCCTGCTCTCTCTCTCTTTCCGGCCTCCGACTCTGTCCTTTTGGTGTGCTTTTTAAATCTCTTCTCCCCTGCTCTCTCTCTCTCTCTCTCCGGCCTCTGTCTCTGTCCTTTTGGTGTGCTTTTTAAATCTCTGCTCCCCTGCTCTGTCTCTCTCTCCGGCCTCTGTCTCTGTCCTTTTGGTGTGCTTTTTAAATCTCTGCTCCCCTGCTCTCTCTCTCCGGCCACTGACTCCAACCTTTTGGTGTGCTTTTTAACTCTCTGCTCCCCTGCTCTCTGTCTCTCTGCGGCCTCTGTCTCTGTCCTTTTGGTGTGCTTTTTAACTCTCTGCTCCCCTGCTCTCTGTCTCTCTGCGGCCTCTGTCTCTGTCCTTTTGGTGTGCTTTTTAAATCTCTGCTCCCCTGCTCTCTCTCTCCGGCCACTGACTCCAACCTTTTGGTGTGCTTTTTAACTCTCTGCTCCCCTGCTCTCTGTCTCTCTGCGGCCTCTGTCTCTGTCCTTTTGGTGTGCTTTTAAAATCTCTGCTCCCCTGCTCTCTCTCTCTCTCTCCGGCCTCTGTCTCTGTCCTTTTGGTGTGCTTTTTAAATCTCTGCTCCCCTGCTCTCTCTCTCTCTCTCTCCGGCCTCTGTCTCTGTCCTTTTGGTGTGCTTTTTAAATCTCTGCTCCCCTGCTCTCTCTCTCTCTCTCCGCCTCTGTCTCTGTCCTTTTGGTGTGCTTTTTAAATCTCTGCTCCCCTGCTCTCTCTCTCTCTCTCCGCCTCTGTCTCTGTCCTTTTGGTGTGCTTTTTAAATCTCTGCTCCCCTGCTCTCTCTCTCTCTCTCTCTCTCTCCAGCCTCTGAATCTGTCCTTTTGGTGTGCTTTTTAAATCTCTGCTCCCCTGCTCTCTCTCTCTCTCTCTCTCTCTCCAGCCTCTGAATATGTCCTTTTGGTGTGCTTTTTAAATCTCTGCTCCCCTGCTCTCTCTCTCTCTCTCCGCCTCTGACTCGGTCCTTTTGGTGTGCTTTTTAAATCTCTGCTCCCGTGCTCTCGCTCTCCCACCTCTGTCTCTGTCCTTTTGGTGAGCTTTTTAAATCTCTGCTTCCCTGCTCTCTCTCTCTCTCTCTGGCCTCTGTCTCTGTCCTTTTGGTGTGCTTTTTAAATCTCTGCTTCCCTGCTCTCTCTCTCCGGCCACTGACGCCATCCTTTCGGTGTGCTTTTTAAATCTCTGTACCCCTGCTCTCTCTCTCCGCCTCTGTCTCTGTCCTTTTGGTGTGTTTTTTGAATCTCTGCTCCCCTGCTCTCTCTCTCTCTCTCTCTCTGTCTGTCTCTGTCCTTTTGGTGTGCTTTTTAAATCTCTGTTCCCTGCTCTCTCTCTCTCTCTCCGGCCTCTGTCTCTGTCCTTTTGGTGTGCTTTTTAAATCTCTGTTCCCTGCTCTCTCTCTCTCTCTCCGGCCTCTGTCTCTGTCCTTTTGGTGTGCTTTTTAAATCTCTGCTTCCCTGCTCTCTCTCTCTCTGTCTCTGGCCTCTGTCTCTGTCCTTTTGGTGTGCTTTTTAAATCTCTGCTTCCCTGCTCTCTCTCTCTCTCTCCGGCCTCTGTCTCTGTCCTTTTGGTGTGCTTTTTAAATCTCTGCTCCCCTGCTCTCTCTCACTCTCTGGCCTCTGTCTCTGTCCTTTTGGTGTGCTTTTTAAATCTCTGCTCCCCTGCTCTCTCTCTCCGGCCACTGACTCCATCCTTTTGGTGTGCTTTTTAAATCTCTGCTCCCCTGCTCAGTCTCTCTCTCCGGCCTCTGTCTCTGTCCTTTTGGTGTGCTTTTTAAATCTCTGCTCCCCTGCTCTGTCTCTCTCTCCGGCCTCTGTCTCTGTCCTTTTGGTGTGCTTTTTAAATCTCTGCTCCCCTGCTCTCTCTCTCTCTCTCTCTCTCTCTCCGCCTCTTTCTTTTTGGTGTGCTTTTGCAATCTCTGCTCCCCTGCTCTCTCTCTCTCTCTGGCCTCTGTCTCTGTCCTTTTGGTGTGCTTTTTGAATCTCTGCTCCCCTGCTCTCTCTCTCTCTCTCTCCCCGCCTCTGTCTCGGTCCTTTTGGTGTGCTTTTTAAATCTCTGCTCCCCTGCTCTCTCTCTCTCTCTGGCGTCTGTCTCTGTCCTTTTGGTGTGCTTTTTAAATCTCTGCTCCCCTGCTCTCTCTCTCTCTCTCTCCGGCCTCTGTCTCAGTCCTTTTGGTGTGCTTTTTAAATCTCTGCTCCCCTGCTCTCTCTCTCTCTCTCCCCGCCTCTGTCTCTGTCCTTTTGGTGGGCTTTTTAAATCTCTGCCCGCCTGCTCAGTCTCTCTCTCCGGACTCTGTCTCTGTCCTTTTGGTGTGCTTTTTAAATCCCTGCTCCCCTGCTCTATCTCTCTCTCCGGCCTCTGTCTCTGTCCTTTTGGTGTGCTTTTTAAATCTCTGCTCCCCTGCTCTCTCTCTCTCTTTCTCTCTCACTCCGCCTCTGTCTCAGTCCATTTGGTGTGCTTTTGCAATCTCTGCTCCCCTGCTCTCTCTCTCTCTCCGGCCTCTGTCTCTGTCCTTTTGGTGTGCTTTTTATATCTCTGCTCCCCTGCTCTGTCTCTGTCTATCTCCCCGCCTCTGTCTCTGTCCTTTTGGTGTGCTTTTTAAATCTCTGCTCCCCATCTCTATCTCTCTCTCTCTCACCGCCTCTGTCTCTGTCCTTGTGGTGTGCTTTTTAAATCTCTGCTCCCCTGCTCTCTCTCTCTCTCCCCGCCTCTGTCTCTGTCCTTCTGTTGTGCTTTTTAAATCTCTGCTCCCCTGCTCTCTCTCTCTCTCTGGCCTCTGTCTCTGTCCTTTTCGTGTGCTTTTTAAATCTCTGCTCCCCTGCTCTCTCTCTCTCTCTCTGGCCTCTGTCTCTGTCCTTTTGGTGTGCTTTTTAAATCTCTGCTCCCCTGCTCTCTCTCTCTCTCTCTGGCCTCTGTCTCTGTCCTTTTCGTGTGCTTTTTAAATCTCTGCTACCCTGCTCTCTCTCTCTCTCTCTGGCCTCTGTCTCTGTCCTTTTGGTGTGCTTTTTAAATCTCTGCTCCCCTGCTCTCTCTCTCTCTCTCTGGCCTCTGTCTCTGTCCTTTTGGTGTGCTTTTTAAATCTCTGCTCCCCTGCTCTCTCTCTCTCTCTCTCTCTCTGGCCTCTGTCTCTGTCCTTTTCGTGTGCTTTTTAAATCTCTGCTCCCCTGCTCTCTCTCTCTCTCTCTGGCCTCTGTCTCTGTCCTTTTGGTGTGCTTTTTAAATCACTGCTCCCCTGCTCTCTCTCTCTTTCCGGCCTCCGACTCTGTCCTTTTGGTGTGCTTTTTAAATCTCTGCTCCCCTGCTCTCTCTCTCTCTCTCTCTCTCCGGCCTCTGTCTCTGTACTTTTGGTGTGCTTTTTAAATCTCTGCTCCCCTGCTCTGTCTCTCTCGCCGGCCTCTGTCTCTGTCCTTTTGGTGTGCTTTTTAAATCTCTGCTCCCCTGCTCTCTCTCTCCGGCCACTGACTCCAACCTTTTGGTGTGCTTTTTAACTCTCTGCTCCCCTGCTCTCTCTCTCTCTCTGGCCACTGTCTCTGTCCTATTGGTGTGCTTTTAAAATCTCTGCTCCCCTGCTCTCTCTCTCTCTCTCCGGCCTCTGTCTCTGTCCTTTTGGTGTGCTTTTTAAATCTCTGCTCCCCTGCTCTCTCTCTCTCTCTCTCCGGCCTCTGTCTCTGTCCTTTTGGTGTGCTTTTTAAATCTCTGCTCCCCTGCTCTCTCTCTCTCTCTCCGCCTCTGTCTCTGTCCTTTTGGTGTGCTTTTTAAATCTCTGCTCCCCTGCTCTCTCTCTCTCTCTCTCTCTCTCTCCAGCCTCTGAATCTGTCCTTTTGGTGTGCTTTTTAAATCTCTGCTTCCCTGCTCTCTCTCTCGCTCTCTCTCTCTCCGCCTCTGACTCGGTCCTTTTGGTGTGCTTTTTAAATCTCTGCTCCCCTGCTCTCTCTCTCTCTCTCTCTCTCTCTCTCTCTCTCTCTCTCCCCGCCTCTGTCTCTGTCCTTTTGGTGTGCTTTTTAAATCTCTGCTTCCCTGCTCTCTCTCTCTCTCTGGCCTCTGTCTCTGTCCTTTTGGTGTGCTTTTTAAATCTCTGCTCCCCTGCTCTGTCTCTCTCTCTCCCCGCCTCTGTCTCTGTCCTTTTGGTGTGCTTTTTAAATCACTGATCCCCTGCTCGCTCTCTCTTTCCGGCCTCCGACTCTGTCCTTTTGGTGTGCTTTTTAAATCTCTGCTTCCCTGCTCTCTCTCTCTCTCTGGCCTCTGTCTCTGTCCTTTTGGTGTGCTTTTTAAATCTCTGCTCCCCTGCTCTGTCTCTCTCTCTCCCCGCCTCTGTCTCTGTCCTTTTGGTGTGCTTTTTAAATCTCTGCTCCCCTGCTCTCTCTCTCTCTCTCTGGCCTCTGTCTCTGTCCTTTGGTGTGCTTTTTAAATCTCTGCTCCCCTGCTCTCTCTCTCTTTCCGGCCTCCGACTCTGTCCTTTGGTGTGCTTTTTAAATCTCTGCTCCCCTGCTCTCTCTCTCTTTCCGGCCTCCGACTCTGTCCTTTGGTGTGCTTTTTAAATCTCTGCTCCCCTGCTCTCTCTCTCTTTCCGGCCTCCGACTCTGTCCTTTTGGTGTGCTTTTTAAATCTCTGCTCCCCTGCTCTCTCTCTCTCTCTCTCTCTCTCCGGCCTCTGTCTCTGTACTTTTGGTGTGCTTTTTAAATCTCTGCTCCCCTGCTCTGTATCTCTCGCCGGCCTCTGTCTCTGTCCTTTTGGTGTGCTTTTTAACTCTCTGCTCCCCTGCTCTCTGTCTCTCTCCGGCCTCTGTCTCTGTCCTTTTGGTGTGCTTTTTGCATCTCTGCTTCCCTGCTCTCTCTCTCTTTCTCTCCGGCCTCTGTCTCTGTCCTATTGGTGTGCTTTTAAAATCTCTGCTCCCCTGCTCTCTCTCCGGCCTCTGTCTCTGTCCTTTTGGTGTGCTTTTTAAATCTCTGCTCCCCTGCTCTCTCTCTCTCTCTCTCCGGCCTCTGTCTCTGTCCTTTTGGTGTGCTTTTTAAATCTCTGCTCCCCTGCTCTCTCTCTCTCTCTCCGCCTCTGTCTCTGTCCTTTTGGTGTGCTTTTTAAATCTCTGCTCCCCTGCTCTCTCTCTCGCTCTCTCTCTCTCCGCCTCTGACTCGGTCCTTTTGGTGTGCTTTTTAAATCTCTGCTCCCCTGCTCTCTCTCTCTCTCTCTCTCTCTCTCTCTCTCTCTCCCCGCCTCTGTCTCTGTTCTTTTGGTGTGCTTTTTAAATCTCTGCTTCCCTGCTCTCTCTCTCTCTCTGGCCTCTGTCTCTGTCCTTTTGGTGTGCTTTTTAAATCTCTGCTCCCCTGCTCTGTCTCTCTCTCTCCCCGCCTCTGTCTCTGTCCTTTTGGTGTGCTTTTTAAATCACTGCTCCCCTGCTCGCTCTCTCTTTCCGGCCTCCGACTCTGTCCTTTTGGTGTGCTTTTTAAATCTCTGCTCCCCTGCTCTCTCTCTCTCTCTCTGGCCTCTGTCTCTGTCCTTTGGTGTGCTTTTTAAATCTCTGCTCCCCTGCTCTCTCTCTCTTTCCGGCCTCCGACTCTGTCCTTTGGTGTGCTTTTTAAATCTCTGCTCCCCTGCTCTCTCTCTCTTTCCGGCCTCCGACTCTGTCCTTTTGGTGTGCTTTTTAAATCTCTGCTCCCCTGCTCTCTCTCTCTCTCTCTCCGGCCTCTGTCTCTGTCCTTTTGGTGTGCTTTTTAAATCTCTGCTCCCCTGCTCTCTCTCTCCGGCCACTGACTCCAACCTTTTGGTGTGCTTTTTAACTCTCTGCTCCCCTGCTCTCTGTCTCTCTCCGGCCTCTGTCTCTGTCCTTTTGGTGTGCTTTTTGCATCTCTGCTCCCCTGCTCTCTCTCACTCTCTGGCCTCTGTCTCTGTCCTTTTGGTGTGCTTTTAAAATCTCTGCTCCCCTGCTCTCTCTCTCTCTCTCTCTGGCCTCTGTCTCTGTCCTTTTGGTGTGCTTTTTAAATCTCTGCTCCCCTGCTCTCTCTCTCTCTCTCTCCGGCCTCTGTCTCTGTCCTTTTGGTGTGCTTTTTAAATCTCTGCTCCCCTGCTCTCTCTCTCTCTCTCCGCCTCTGTCTCTGTCCTTTTGGTGTGCTTTTTAAATCTCTGCTCCCCTGCTCTCTCTCTCTCTCTCTCTGGCCTCTGTCTCTGTCCTTTTGGTGTGCTTTTTAAATCTCTGCTCCCCTGCTCTCTCTCTCTCTCTCTCTGGCCTCTGTCTCTGTCCTTTTGGTGTGCTTTTTGAATCTCTGCTCCCCTGCTCTCTCTCTCTCTCTCCGGCCACAGATTCCATCCTTTTGGTGTGCTTTTTAAATCTCTGCTCCCCTGCTCTCGCTCTCCGACCTCTGTCTCTGTCCTTTTGGTGAGCTTTTTAAATCTCTGCTTCCCTGCTCTCTCTCTCTCTCTCTGGCCTCTGTCTCTGTCCTTTTGGTGTGCTTTTTAAATCTCTGCTTCCCTGCTCTCTCTCTCCGGCCACTGACGCCATCCTTTCGGTGTGCTTTTTAAATCTCTGCTCCCCTGCTCTCTCTCTCCGCCTCTGTCTCTGTCCTTTTGGTGTGTTTTTTGAATCTCTGCTCCCCTGCTCTCTCTCTCTCTCTCTCTCTGTCTCTGTCCTTTTGGTGTGCTTTTTAAATCTCTGTTCCCTGCTCTCTCTCTCTCTCCGGCCTCTGTCTCTGTCCTTTTGGTGTGCTTTTTAAATCTCTGCTCCCCTGCTCTCTGTCTCTCTCCGGCCTCTGTCTCTGTCCTTTTGGTGTGCTTTTTAAATCTCTGCTTCCCTGCTCTCTCTCTCTCTGTCTCTGGCCTCTGTCTCTGTCCTTTTGGTGTGCTTTTTAAATCTCTGCTTCCCTGCTCTCTCTCTCTCTCTCCGGCCTCTGTCTCTGTCCTTTTGGTGTGCTTTTTAAATCTCTGCTCCCCTGCTCTCTCTCACTCTCTGGCCTCTGTCTCTGTCCTTTTGGTGTGCTTTTTAAATCTCTGCTCCCCTGCTCTCTCTCTCCGGCCACTGACTCCATCCTTTTGGTGTGCTTTTTAAATCTCTGCTCCCCTGCTCTCTCTGTCTCTCCGGCCTCTGTCTCTGTCCTTTTGGTGTGCTTTTTGAATCTCTGCTCCCCTGCTCTCTCTCTCTCTCTCTCTGTCCTTTTGGAGTGCTTTTTAAATCTCTGCTCCCCTGCTCTCTCTCTCTCTCTCTCCGCCTCTCTCTCTGTCCTTTTGGTGTGCTTTTTAAATCTCTGCTCCCCTGTTCTCTCTCTCTCTCTCCGCCTCTGTCTCTGTTCTTTTGGTGTGCTTTTTCAATCTCTGCTTCCCTGCTCTGTCTCTCTCTCCGGCTTCTGTCTCTGTCCTTTTGGTGTGCTTTTTAAATCTCTGCTCCCCTGCTCTCTCTCTCTCTCTCTCCGCCTCTTTCTCTGTACTTTTGGTGTGCTTTTTAAATCTCTGCTCCCCTGCTCTTGCTCTCTCTCTCCGCCTCTGTCTCTGTCCTTTTGGTATGCTTTTTAAATCTCTGCTTCCCTGCTCTTTCTCTCTCTCCGCCTCTGTCTCTGTCTTTTTGGTGTGCTTTTTAAATCTCTGCTCCCCTGCTCTCTCTCTCTCTTAGCCTCTGTCTCAGTCCTTTTGGTGTGCTTTTTAAATCTCTGCTTCCCTGCTCTGTCTATCTCTCCGGCCTCTGTCTCTGTCCTTTTGGTGTGCTTTTTAAATCTCTGCTCCCCTGCTCTGTCTCTCTCTCCGGCCTCTGTCTCTGTCCTTTTGGTGTGCTTTTTAAATCTCTGCTCCCCTGCTCTCTCTCTCCGGCCACTGACTCCATCCTTTTGGTGTGCTTTTTAACTCTCTGCTCCCCTGCTCTCTCTCTCTCTTAGCCTCTGTCTCTGTCCTTTTGGTGCGCTTTTTAAATCTCTGCTTCCCTGCTCTCTCTCTCTCTGTCTCTGGCCCCTGTCTCTGTCCTTTTGGTGTGCTTTTTAAATCTCTGCTTCCCTGCTCTCTCTCTCTCTCTCCGGCCTCTGTCTCTGTCCTTTTGGTGTGCTTTTTAAATCTCTGCTCCCCTGCTCTCTCTCACTCTCTGGCCTCTGTCTCTGTCCTTTTGGTGTGCTTTTTAAATCTCTGCTCCCCTGCTCTTTCTCTCCGGCCACTGACTCCATCCTTTTGGTGTGCTTTTTAAATCTCTGCTCCCCTGCTCTCTCTGTCTCTCCGGCCTCTGTCTCTGTCCTTTTGGTGTGCTTTTTGAATCTCTGCTCCCCTGCTCTCTCTCTCTCTCTCTCTGTCCTTTTGGAGTGCTTTTTAAATCTCTGCTCCCCTGCTCTCTCTCTCTCTCTCTCCGCCTCTCTCTCTGTCCTTTTGGTGTGCTTTTTAAATCTCTGCTCCCCTGTTCTCTCTCTCTCTCTCCGCCTCTGTCTCTGTTCTTTTGGTGTGCTTTTTCAATCTCTGCTTCCCTGCTCTGTCTCTCTCTCCGGCTTCTGTCTCTGTCCTTTTGGTGTGCTTTTTAAATCTCTGCTCCCCTGCTCTCTCTCTCTCTCTCTCCGCCTCTTTCTCTGTACTTTTGGTGTGCTTTTTAAATCTCTGCTCCCCTGCTCTTGCTCTCTCTCTCCGCCTCTGTCTCTGTCCTTTTGGTATGCTTTTTAAATCTCTGCTTCCCTGCTCTTTCTCTCTCTCCGCCTCTGTCTCTGTCTTTTTGGTGTGCTTTTTAAATCTCTGCTCCCCTGCTCTCTCTCTCTCTTAGCCTCTGTCTCAGTCCTTTTGGTGTGCTTTTTAAATCTCTGCTTCCCTGCTCTGTCTATCTCTCCGGCCTCTGTCTCTGTCCTTTTGGTGAGCTTTTTAAATCTCTGCTCCCCTGCTCTGTCTCTCTCTCCGGCCTCTGTCTCTGTCCTTTTGGTGTGCTTTTTAAATCTCTGCTCCCCTGCTCTCTCTCTCCGGCCACTGACTCCATCCTTTTGG
The DNA here is from genome assembly GCF_036365525.1 of Heterodontus francisci. Taxonomy (NCBI): domain Eukaryota; kingdom Metazoa; phylum Chordata; class Chondrichthyes; order Heterodontiformes; family Heterodontidae; genus Heterodontus; species Heterodontus francisci. The sequence goes on from NC_090399.1 coordinate 52,481,233, forward strand.
TGTGCTTTTTAACTCTCTGCTCCCCTGCTCTCTGTCTCTCTCCGGCCTCTGTCTCTGTCCTTTTGGTGTGCTTTTTAAATCTCTGCTCCCCTGCTCTCTCTCTCTCTCTCTCTCTCCGGCCACTGACTACATCCTTTTGGTGTGCTTTTTGAATCTCTGCTCCCCTGCTCTCTCTCTCTCTCACCGGCCACTGATTCCATCCTTTTGGTGTGCTTTTTAAATCTCTGCTCCCCTGCTCTCGCTCTCCGACCTCTGTCTCTGTCCTTTTGGTGAGCTTTTTAAATCTCTGCTTCCCTGCTCTCTCTCTCTCTCTCTGGCCTCTGTCTCTGTCCTTTTGGTGTGCTTTTTAAATCTCTGCTTCCCTGCTCTCACTCTCCGGCCACTGACGCCATCCTTTCGGTGTGCTTTTTAAATCTCTGCTCCCCTGCTCTCTCTCTCCGCCTCTGTCTCTGTCCTTTTGGTGTGTTTTTTGAATCTCTGCTCCCCTGCTCTCTCTCTCTCTCTCTCTCTGTCTGTCTCTGTCCTTTTGGTGTGCTTTTTAAATCTCTGCTTCCCTGCTCTCTCTCTTTCTCTCCGGCCTCTGTCTCTGTCCTTTTGGTGTGCTTTTTAAATCTCTGCTCCCCTGCTCTCTGTCTCTCTCCGGCCTCTGTCTCTGTCCTTTTGGTGTGCTTTTTAAATCTCTGCTTTACTGCTCTCTCTCTCTCTCTCTCTCTCTCTCTCTCTGGCCTCTGTCTCTGTCCTTTTGGTGTGCTTTTTAAATCTCTGCTCCCCTGCTCTCTCTCTCTCTCTCCGCCTCTGTCTCTGTCCTTTTGGTGTGCTTTTTGAATCTCTGCTCCCCTGCTCTCTCTCACTCTCTGGCCTCTGTCTCTGTCCTTTTGGTGTGCTTTTTAAATCTCTGCTCCCCTGCTCTCTCTCTCCGGCCACTGACTCCATCCTTTTGGTGTGCTTTTTAAATCTCTGCTCCCCTGCTCTCTCTGTCTCTCCGGCCTCTGTCTCTGTCCTTTTGGTGTGCTTTTTGAATCTCTGCTCCCCTGCTCTCTCTCTCTCTCTCTCTGTCCTTTTGGTGTGCTTTTTAATTCTCTGCTCCCCTGTTCTCTCGCTCTCTCTCCGCCTCTGTCTCTGTTCTTTTGGTGTGCTTTTTCAATCTCTCCTTCCCTGCTCTGTCTCTCTCTCCGGCCTCTGTCTCTGTCCTTTTGGTGTGCTTTTTAAATCTCTGCTCCCCTGCTCTCTCTCTCTCTCTCTCCGCCTCTTTCTCTGTACTTTTAGTGTGCTTTTTAAATCTCTGCTCCCCTGCTCTTGCTCTCTCTCTCCGCCTCCGTCTCTGTCCTTTTGGTGTGCTTTTTAAATCTCTGCTTCCCTGCTCTTTCTCTCTCTCCGCCTCTGTCTCTGTCTTTTTGGTGTGCTTTTTAAATCTCTGCTCCCCTGCTCTCTCTCTCCGGCCACTGACTCCATCCTTTTGGTGTGCTTTTTAACTCTCTGCTCCCCTGCTCTCTGTCTCTCTCCGGCCTCTGTCTCTGTCCTTTTGGTGTGCTTTTTAAATCTCTGCTCCCCTGCTCTCTCTCTCTCTCTCTCTCTCCGCCTCTGTCTCTGTCCTTTTGGTGTGCTTTTTAAATCTCTGCTCCCATGCTCTCTCTCTCTCTCCGCCTCTGTCTCTGTCCTTTTGGTGTGCTTTTTAAATCTCTGCTCCCCTGCTCTCTCTCTCTCTCTCTCTCCGGCCTCTGTCTCTGTCCTTTTGGTGTGCTTTTTAAATCTCTGCTCCCCTGCTCTCTCTCTCTCTCGCCGGGCTCTGTCTCTGACTTTCTTGTGTGCTTTTTAAATCTCTGCTCCCCTGCTCTCTCTCTCTCTCTCCGCCTCTGTCTCTGTCCTTTTGGTGTGCTTTTTAAATCTCTGCTCCCCTGCTCTCTCTTTCTCTCTCCGGCCTCTGTCTCTGTCCTTTTGGTGTGCTTTTTAAATCTCTGCTCCCCTGCTCTCTCTCTCCGGCCACTGACTCCATCCTTTTGGTGTGCTTTTTAACTCTCTGCTCCCCTGCTCTCTGTCTCTCTCCGGCCTCTGTCTCTGTCCTTTTGGTGTGCTTTTTAAATCTCTGCTCCCCTGCTCTCTCTCTCTCTCTCTCTCTCCGGCCACTGACTACATCCTTTTGGTGTGCTTTTTGAATCTCTGCTCCCCTGCTCTCTCTCTCTCTCACCGGCCACTGATTCCATCCTTTTGGTGTGCTTTTTAAATCTCTACTCCCCTGCTCTCGCTCTCCGACCTCTGTCTCTGTCCTTTTGGTGAGCTTTTTAAATCTCTGCTTCCCTGCTCTCTCTCTCTCTCTCTGGCCTCTGTCTCTGTCCTTTTGGTGTGCTTTTTAAATCTCTGCTTCCCTGCTCTCACTCTCCGGCCACTGACGCCATCCTTTCGGTGTGCTTTTTAAATCTCTGCTCCCCTGCTCTCTCTCTCCGCCTCTGTCTCTGTCCTTTTGGTGTGTTTTTTGAATCTCTGCTCCCCTGCTCTCTCTCTCTCTCTCTCTCTGTCTGTCTCTGTCCTTTTGGTGTGCTTTTTAAATCTCTGCTTCCCTGCTCTCTCTCTCTCTCTCCGGCCTCTGTCTCTGTCCTTTTGGTGTGCTTTTTAAATCTCTGCTCCCCTGCTCTCTGTCTCTCTCCGGCCTCTGTCTCTGTCCTTTTGGTGTGCTTTTTAAATCTCTGCTTTACTGCTCTCTCTCTCTCTCTCTCTCTGGCCTCTGTCTCTGTCCTTTTGGTGTGCTTTTTAAATCTCTGCTCCCCTGCTCTCTCTCTCTCTCTCCGCCTCTGTCTCTGTCCTTTTGGTGTGCTTTTTGAATCTCTGCTCCCCTGCTCTCTCTCACTCTCTGGCCTCTGTCTCTGTCCTTTTGGTGTGCTTTTAAAATCTCTGCTCCCCTGCTCTCTCTCTCCGGCCACTGACTCCATCCTTTTGGTGTGCTTTTTAAATCTCTGCTCCCCTGCTCTCTCTGTCTCTCCGGCCTCTGTCTCTGTCCTTTTGGTGTGCTTTTTGAATCTCTGCTCCCCTGCTCTCTCTCTCTCTCTCTCTGTCCTTTTGGTGTGCTTTTTAATTCTCTGCTCCCCTGTTCTCTCGCTCTCTCTCCGCCTCTGTCGCTGTTCTTTTGGTGTGCTTTTTCAATCTCTCCTTCCCTGCTCTGTCTCTCTCTCCGGCCTCTGTCTCTGTCCTTTTGGTGTGCTTTTTAAATCTCTGCTCCCCTGCTCTCTCTCTCTCTCTCTCCGCCTCTTTCTCTGTACTTTTGGTGTGCTTTTAAAATCTCTGCTCCCCTGCTCTTGCTCTCTCTCTCCGCCTCCGTCTCTGTCCTTTTGGTGTGCTTTTTAAATCACTGCTTCCCTGCTCTTTCTCTCTCTCCGCCTCTGTCTCAGTCCTTTTGGTGTGCTTTTTAAATCTCTGCTCCCCTGCTCTCTCTCTCCGGCCACTGACTCCATCCTTTTGGTGTGCTTTTTAAATCTCTGCTCCCCTGCTCTCTCTGTCTCTCCGGCCTCTGTCTCTGTCCTTTTGGTGTGCTTTTTGAATCTCTGCTCCCCTGCTCTCTCTCTCTCTCTCTCTGTCCTTTTGGTGTGCTTTTTAAATCTCTGCTCCCCTGCTCTCTCTCTCTCTCTCTCTCCGCCTCTTTCTCTGTACTTTTGGTGTGCTTTTTAAATCTCTGCTCCCCTGCTCTTGCTCTCTCTCTCCGCCTCCGTCTCTGTCTTTTTGGTGTGCTTTTTAAATCTCTGCTCCCCTGCTCTCTCTCTCTCTTCGCCTCTGTCTCAGTCCTTTTGGTGTGCTTTTTAACTCTCTGCTCCCCTGCTCTCTGTCTCTCTCCGGCCTCTGTCTATGTCCTTTTGGTGTGCTTTTTAAATCTCTGCTCCCCTGCTCTCTCTTTCTCTCTCTCTCTCTCTCCGCCTCTGTCTCTGTCCTTTTGGTGTGCTTTTTAAATCTCTGCTCCCGTGCTCTCTCTCTCTCTCCGCCTCTGTCTCTGTCCTTTTGGTGTGCTTTTTAAATCTCTGCTCCCCTGCTCTCTCTCTCTCTCTCTCTCCGGCCTCTGTCTCTGTCCTTTTGGTGTGCTTTTTAAATCTCTGCTCCCCTGCTCTCTCTCTCTCTCGCCGGGCTCTGTCTCTGACTTTCTTGTGTGCTTTTTAAATCTCTGCTCCCCTGCTCTCTCTCTCTCTCTCCGCCTCTGTCTCTGTCCTTTTGGTGTGCTTTTTAAATCTCTGCTCCCCTGCTCTCTCTTTCTCTCTCCGGCCTCTGTCTCTGTCCTTTTGGTGTGCTTTTTAAATCTCTGCTCCCCTGCTCTCTCTCTCTCTCTCTCTCCGCCTCTGTCTCTGTCCTTTTGGTGTGCTTTTTAAATCTCTGCTCCCCTGCTCTCTCTCTCTCTCTCCGGCCTCTGTCTCTGTCCTTTTGGTGTGCTTTTTAAATCTCTGCTCCCCTGCTCTCTCTCTCTCTCCGGCCTCTGTCTCTGTCCTTTTGGTGTGCTTTTTAAATCTCTGCTTCCCTGCTCTCTCTCTCTCTCTCTCTCCGGCCTCTGTCTCTGTCCTTTTGGTGTGCTTTTTAAATCTCTGCTACCCTGCTCTCTCTCTCTCTCTCCGGCCTCTGTCTCTGTCCTTTAGGTGTGCTTTTAAAATCTCTGCTCCCCTGCTCTCTCTCTCTCTCTCCGGCCACTGACTCCATCCGTTTGGTGTGCTTTTTGAATCTCTGCTCCCCTGCTCTCTCTCTCTCTCCGGCCTCTGTCTCTGTCCTTTTGGTGTGCTTTTTAAATCTCTGCTTCGCTGCTCTCTCTCTCTCTCTCTCTCCGCCTCTTTCTCTGTACTTTTAGTGTGCTTTTTAAATCTCTGCTCCCCTGCTCTTGCTCTCTCTCTCCGCCTCCGTCTCTGTCCTTTTGGTGTGCTTTTTAAATCTCTGCTTCCCTGCTCTTTCTCTCTCTCCGCCTCTGTCTCTGTCTTTTTGGTGTGCTTTTTAAATCTCTGCTCCCCTGCTCTCTCTCTCCGGCCACTGACTCCATCCTTTTGGTGTGCTTTTTAACTCTCTGCTCCCCTGCTCTCTGTCTCTCTCCGGCCTCTGTCTCTGTCCTTTTGGTGTGCTTTTTAAATCTCTGCTCCCCTGCTCTCTCTCTCTCTCTCTCTCTCCGCCTCTGTCTCTGTCCTTTTGGTGTGCTTTTTAAATCTCTGCTCCCATGCTCTCTCTCTCTCTCCGCCTCTGTCTCTGTCCTTTTGGTGTGCTTTTTAAATCTCTGCTCCCCTGCTCTCTCTCTCTCTCTCTCTCCGGCCTCTGTCTCTGTCCTTTTGGTGTGCTTTTTAAATCTCTGCTCCCCTGCTCTCTCTCTCTCTCGCCGGGCTCTGTCTCTGACTTTCTTGTGTGCTTTTTAAATCTCTGCTCCCCTGCTCTCTCTCTCTCTCTCCGCCTCTGTCTCTGTCCTTTTGGTGTGCTTTTTAAATCTCTGCTCCCCTGCTCTCTCTTTCTCTCTCCGGCCTCTGTCTCTGTCCTTTTGGTGTGCTTTTTAAATCTCTGCTCCCCTGCTCTCTCTCTCCGGCCACTGACTCCATCCTTTTGGTGTGCTTTTTAACTCTCTGCTCCCCTGCTCTCTGTCTCTCTCCGGCCTCTGTCTCTGTCCTTTTGGTGTGCTTTTTAAATCTCTGCTCCCCTGCTCTCTCTCTCTCTCTCTCTCTCCGGCCACTGACTACATCCTTTTGGTGTGCTTTTTGAATCTCTGCTCCCCTGCTCTCTCTCTCTCTCACCGGCCACTGATTCCATCCTTTTGGTGTGCTTTTTAAATCTCTACTCCCCTGCTCTCGCTCTCCGACCTCTGTCTCTGTCCTTTTGGTGAGCTTTTTAAATCTCTGCTTCCCTGCTCTCTCTCTCTCTCTCTGGCCTCTGTCTCTGTCCTTTTGGTGTGCTTTTTAAATCTCTGCTTCCCTGCTCTCACTCTCCGGCCACTGACGCCATCCTTTCGGTGTGCTTTTTAAATCTCTGCTCCCCTGCTCTCTCTCTCCGCCTCTGTCTCTGTCCTTTTGGTGTGTTTTTTGAATCTCTGCTCCCCTGCTCTCTCTCTCTCTCTCTCTCTGTCTGTCTCTGTCCTTTTGGTGTGCTTTTTAAATCTCTGCTTCCCTGCTCTCTCTCTCTCTCTCCGGCCTCTGTCTCTGTCCTTTTGGTGTGCTTTTTAAATCTCTGCTCCCCTGCTCTCTGTCTCTCTCCGGCCTCTGTCTCTGTCCTTTTGGTGTGCTTTTTAAATCTCTGCTTTACTGCTCTCTCTCTCTCTCTCTCTCTGGCCTCTGTCTCTGTCCTTTTGGTGTGCTTTTTAAATCTCTGCTCCCCTGCTCTCTCTCTCTCTCTCCGCCTCTGTCTCTGTCCTTTTGGTGTGCTTTTTGAATCTCTGTTCCCCTGCTCTCTCTCACTCTCTGGCCTCTGTCTCTGTCCTTTTGGTGTGCTTTTAAAATCTCTGCTCCCCTGCTCTCTCTCTCCGGCCACTGACTCCATCCTTTTGGTGTGCTTTTTAAATCTCTGCTCCCCTGCTCTCTCTGTCTCTCCGGCCTCTGTCTCTGACCTTTTGGTGTGCTTTTTGAATCTCTGCTCCCCTGCTCTCTCTCTCTCTCTCTCTGTCCTTTTGGTGTGCTTTTTAATTCTCTGCTCCCCTGTTCTCTCGCTCTCTCTCCGCCTCTGTCGCTGTTCTTTTGGTGTGCTTTTTCAATCTCTCCTTCCCTGCTCTGTCTCTCTCTCCGGCCTCTGTCTCTGTCCTTTTGGTGTGCTTTTTAAATCTCTGCTCCCCTGCTCTCTCTCTCTCTCTCTCCGCCTCTTTCTCTGTACTTTTGGTGTGCTTTTAAAATCTCTGCTCCCCTGCTCTTGCTCTCTCTCTCCGCCTCCGTCTCTGTCCTTTTGGTGTGCTTTTTAAATCACTGCTTCCCTGCTCTTTCTCTCTCTCCGCCTCTCTCTCAGTCCTTTTGGTGTGCTTTTTAAATCTCTGCTCCCCTGCTCTCTCTCTCCGGCCACTGACTCCATCCTTTTGGTGTGCTTTTTAAATCTCTGCTCCCCTGCTCTCTCTGTCTCTCCGGCCTCTGTCTCTGTCCTTTTGGTGTGCTTTTTGAATCTCTGCTCCCCTGCTCTCTCTCTCTCTCTCTCTGTCCTTTTGGTGTGCTTTTTAAATCTCTGCTCCCCTGCTCTCTCTCTCTCTCTCTCCGCCTCTTTCTCTGTACTTTTGGTGTGCTTTTTAAATCTCTGCTCCCCTGCTCTTGCTCTCTCTCTCCGCCTCCGTCTCTGTCTTTTTGGTGTGCTTTTTAAATCTCTGCTCCCCTGCTCTCTCTCTCTCTTCGCCTCTGTCTCAGTCCTTTTGGTGTGCTTTTTAACTCTCTGCTCCCCTGCTCTCTGTCTCTCTCCGGCCTCTGTCTATGTCCTTTTGGTGTGCTTTTTAAATCTCTGCTCCCCTGCTCTCTCTTTCTCTCTCTCTCTCTCTCCGCCTCTGTCTCTGTCCTTTTGGTGTGCTTTTTAAATCTCTGCTCCCGTGCTCTCTCTCTCTCTCCGCCTCTGTCTCTGTCCTTTTGGTGTGCTTTTTAAATCTCTGCTCCCCTGCTCTCTCTCTCTCTCTCTCTCCGGCCTCTGTCTCTGTCCTTTTGGTGTGCTTTTTAAATCTCTGCTCCCCTGCTCTCTCTCTCTCTCGCCGGGCTCTGTCTCTGACTTTCTTGTGTGCTTTTTAAATCTCTGCTCCCCTGCTCTCTCTCTCTCTCTCCGCCTCTGTCTCTGTCCTTTTGGTGTGCTTTTTAAATCTCTGCTCCCCTGCTCTCTCTCTCTCTCTCCGGCCTCTGTCTCTGTCCTTTTGGTGTGCTTTTTAAATCTCTGCTCCCCTGCTCTCTCTCTCTCTCCGGCCTCTGTCTCTGTCCTTTTGGTGTGCTTTTTAAATCTCTGCTTCCCTGCTCTCTCTCTCTCTCTCTCTCCGGCCTCTGTCTCTGTCCTTTTGGTGTGCTTTTTAAATCTCTGCTACCCTGCTCTCTCTCTCTCTCTCCGGCCTCTGTCTCTGTCCTTTAGGTGTGCTTTTAAAATCTCTGCTCCCCTGCTCTCTCTCTCTCTCTCCGGCCACTGACTCCATCCGTTTGGTGTGCTTTTTGAATCTCTGCTCCCCTGCTCTCTCTCTCTCTCCGGCCTCTGTCTCTGTCCTTTTGGTGTGCTTTTTAAATCTCTGCTTCGCTGCTCTCTCTCTCTCTCTCTCTCCGCCTCTTTCTCTGTACTTTTAGTGTGCTTTTTAAATCTCTGCTCCCCTGCTCTTGCTCTCTCTCTCCGCCTCCGTCTCTGTCCTTTTGGTGTGCTTTTTAAATCTCTGCTTCCCTGCTCTTTCTCTCTCTCCGCCTCTGTCTCTGTCTTTTTGGTGTGCTTTTTAAATCTCTGCTCCCCTGCTCTCTCTCTCCGGCCACTGACTCCATCCTTTTGGTGTGCTTTTTAACTCTCTGCTCCCCTGCTCTCTGTCTCTCTCCGGCCTCTGTCTCTGTCCTTTTGGTGTGCTTTTTAAATCTCTGCTCCCCTGCTCTCTCTTTCTCTCTCTCTCTCTCTCCGCCTCTGTCTCTGTCCTTTTGGTGTGCTTTTTAAATCTCTGCTCCCATGCTCTCTCTCTCTCTCCGCCTCTGTCTCTGTCCTTTTGGTGTGCTTTTTGAATCTCTGCTCCCCTGCTCTCTCTCTCTCTCACCGGCCACTGATTCCATCCTTTTGGTGTGCTATTTAAATCTCTGCTCCCCTGCTCTCGCTCTCCGACCTCTGTCTCTGTCCTTTTGGTGAGCTTTTTAAATCTCTGCTTCCCTGCTCTCTCTCTCTCTCTCTGGCCTCTGTCTCTGTCCTTTTGGTGTGCTTTTTAAATCTCTGCTTCCCTGCTCTCACTCTCCGGCCACTGACGCCATCCTTTCGGTGTGCTTTTTAAATCTCTGCTCCCCTGCTCTCTCTCTCCGCCTCTGTCTCTGTCCTTTTGGTGTGTTTTTTGAATCTCTGCTCCCCTGCTCTCTCTCTCTCTCTCTCTCTGTCTGTCTCTGTCCTTTTGGTGTGCTTTTTAAATCTCTGCTTCCCTGCTCTCTCTCTCTCTCTCCGGCCTCTGTCTCTGTCCTTTTGGTGTGCTTTTTAAATCTCTGCTCCCCTGCTCTCTGTCTCTCTCCGGCCTCTGTCTCTGTCCTTTTGGTGTGCTTTTTAAATCTCTGCTTTACTGCTCTCTCTCTCTCTCTCTCTCTCTCTGGCCTCTGTCTCTGTCCTTTTGGTGTGCTTTTTAAATCTCTGCTCCCCTGCTCTCTCTCTCTCTCTCCGCCTCTGTCTCTGTCCTTTTGGTGTGCTTTTTGAATCTCTGCTCCCCTGCTCTCTCTCACTCTCTGGCCTCTGTCTCTGTCCTTTTGGTGTGCTTTTTAAATCTCTGCTCCCCTGCTCTCTCTCTCCGGCCACTGACTCCATCCTTTTGGTGTGCTTTTTAAATCTCTGCTCCCCTGCTCTCTCTGTCTCTCCGGCCTCTGTCTCTGTCCTTTTGGTGTGCTTTTTGAATCTCTGCTCCCCTGCTCTCTCTCTCTCTCTCTCTGTCCTTTTGGTGTGCTTTTTAATTCTCTGCTCCCCTGTTCTCTCGCTCTCTCTCCGCCTCTGTCTCTGTTCTTTTGGTGTGCTTTTTCAATCTCTCCTTCCCTGCTCTGTCTCTCTCTCCGGCCTCTGTCTCTGTCCTTTTGGTGTGCTTTTTAAATCTCTGCTCCCCTGCTCTCTCTCTCTCTCTCTCCGCCTCTTTCTCTGTACTTTTAGTGTGCTTTTTAAATCTCTGCTCCCCTGCTCTTGCTCTCTCTCTCCGCCTCCGTCTCTGTCCTTTTGGTGTGCTTTTTAAATCTCTGCTTCCCTGCTCTTTCTCTCTCTCCGCCTCTGTCTCTGTCTTTTTGGTGTGCTTTTTAAATCTCTGCTCCCCTGCTCTCTCTCTCCGGCCACTGACTCCATCCTTTTGGTGTGCTTTTTAACTCTCTGCTCCCCTGCTCTCTGTCTCTCTCCGGCCTCTGTCTCTGTCCTTTTGGTGTGCTTTTTAAATCTCTGCTCCCCTGCTCTCTCTTTCTCTCTCTCTCTCTCTCCACCTCTGTCTCTGTCCTTTTGGTGTGCTTTTTAAATCTCTGCTCCCATGCTCTCTCTCTCTCTCCGCCTCTGTCTCTGTCCTTTTGGTGTGCTTTTTAAATCTCTGCTCCCCTGCTCTCTCTCTCTCTCTCTCTCCGGCCTCTGTCTCTGTCCTTTTGGTGTGCTTTTTAAATCTCTGCTCCCCTGCTCTCTCTCTCTCTCGCCGGGCTCTGTCTCTGACTTTCTTGTGTGCTTTTTAAATCTCTGCTCCCCTGCTCTCTCTCTCTCTCTCCGCCTCTGTCTCTGTCCTTTTGGTGTGCTTTTTAAATCTCTGCTCCCCTGCTCTGTCTTTCTCTCTCCGGCCTCTGTCTCTGTCCTTTTGGTGTGCTTTTTAAATCTCTGCTCCCCTGCTCTCTCTCTCCGGCCACTGACTCCATCCTTTTGGTGTGCTTTTTAACTCTCTGCTCCCCTGCTCTCTGTCTCTCTCCGGCCTCTGTCTCTGTCCTTTTGGTGTGCTTTTTAAATCTCTGCTCCCCTGCTCTCTCTCTCTCTCTCTCTCTCCGGCCACTGACTACATCCTTTTGGTGTGCTTTTTGAATCTCTGCTCCCCTGCTCTCTCTCTCTCTCACCGGCCACTGATTCCATCCTTTTGGTGTGCTTTTTAAATCTCTGCTCCCCTGCTCTCGCTCTCCGACCTCTGTCTCTGTCCTTTTGGTGAGCTTTTTAAATCTCTGCTTCCCTGCTCTCTCTCTCTCTCTCTGGCCTCTGTCTCTGTCCTTTTGGTGTGCTTTTTAAATCTCTGCTTCCCTGCTCTCACTCTCCGGCCACTGACGCCATCCTTTCGGTGTGCTTTTTAAATCTCTGCTCCCCTGCTCTCTCTCTCCGCCTCTGTCTCTGTCCTTTTGGTGTGTTTTTTGAATCTCTGCTCCCCTGCTCTCTCTCTCTCTCTCTCTCTGTCTGTCTCTGTCCTTTTGGTGTGCTTTTTAAATCTCTGCTTCCCTGCTCTCTCTCTCTCTCTCCGGCCTCTGTCTCTGTCCTTTTGGTGTGCTTTTTAAATCTCTGCTCCCCTGCTCTCTGTCTCTCTCCGGCCTCTGTCTCTGTCCTTTTGGTGTGCTTTTTAAATCTCTGCTTTACTGCTCTCTCTCTCTCTCTCTCTCTGGCCTCTGTCTCTGTCCTTTTGGTGTGCTTTTTAAATCTCTGCTCCCCTGCTCTCTCTCTCTCTCTCCGCCTCTGTCTCTGTCCTTTTGGTGTGCTTTTTGAATCTCTGCTCCCCTGCTCTCTCTCACTCTCTGGCCTCTGTCTCTGTCCTTTTGGTGTGCTTTTAAAATCTCTGCTCCCCTGCTCTCTCTCTCCGGCCACTGACTCCATCCTTTTGGTGTGCTTTTTAAATCTCTGCTCCCCTGCTCTCTCTGTCTCTCCGGCCTCTGTCTCTGTCCTTTTGGTGTGCTTTTTGAATCTCTGCTCCCCTGCTCTCTCTCTCTCTCTCTCTGTCCTTTTGGTGTGCTTTTTAATTCTCTGCTCCCCTGTTCTCTCGCTCTCTCTCCGCCTCTGTCGCTGTTCTTTTGGTGTGCTTTTTCAATCTCTCCTTCCCTGCTCTGTCTCTCTCTCCGGCCTCTGTCTCTGTCCTTTTGGTGTGCTTTTTAAATCTCTGCTCCCCTGCTCTCTCTCTCTCTCTCTCCGCCTCTTTCTCTGTACTTTTGGTGTGCTTTTAAAATCTCTGCTCCCCTGCTCTTGCTCTCTCTCTCCGCCTCCGTCTCTGTCCTTTTGGTGTGCTTTTTAAATCACTGCTTCCCTGCTCTTTCTCTCTCTCCGCCTCTGTCTCAGTCCTTTTGGTGTGCTTTTTAAATCTCTGCTCCCCTGCTCTCTCTCTCCGGCCACTGACTCCATCCTTTTGGTGTGCTTTTTAAATCTCTGCTCCCCTGCTCTCTCTGTCTCTCCGGCCTCTGTCTCTGTCCTTTTGGTGTGCTTTTTGAATCTCTGCTCCCCTGCTCTCTCTCTCTCTCTCTCTGTCCTTTTGGTGTGCTTTTTAAATCTCTGCTCCCCTGCTCTCTCTCTCTCTCTCTCCGCCTCTTTCTCTGTACTTTTGGTGTGCTTTTTAAATCTCTGCTCCCCTGCTCTTGCTCTCTCTCTCCGCCTCCGTCTTTTTGGTGTGCTTTTTAAATCTCTGCTCCCCTGCTCTCTCTCTCTCTTCGCCTCTGTCTCAGTCCTTTTGGTGTGCTTTTTAACTCTCTGCTCCCCTGCTCTCTGTCTCTCTCCGGCCTCTGTCTCTGTCCTTTTGGTGTGCTTTTTAAATCTCTGCTTTACTGCTCTCTCTCTCTCTCTCTCTCTCTCTGGCCTCTGTCTCTGTCCTTTTGGTGTGCTTTTTAAATCTCTGCTCCCCTGCTCTCTCTCTCTCTCTCCGCCTCTGTCTCTGTCCTTTTGGTGTGCTTTTTGAATCTCTGCTCCCCTGCTCTCTCTCACTCTCTGGCCTCTGTCTCTGTCCTTTTGGTGTGCTTTTTAAATCTCTGCTCCCCTGCTCTCTCTCTCCGGCCACTGACTCCATCCTTTTGGTGTGCTTTTTAAATCTCTGCTCCCCTGCTCTCTCTGTCTCTCCGGCCTCTGTCTCTGTCCTTTTGGTGTGCTTTTTGAATCTCTGCTCCCCTGCTCTCTCTCTCTCTCTCTCTGTCCTTTTGGTGTGCTTTTTAATTCTCTGCTCCCCTGTTCTCTCGCTCTCTCTCCGCCTCTGTCTCTGTTCTTTTGGTGTGCTTTTTCAATCTCTCCTTCCCTGCTCTGTCTCTCTCTCCGGCCTCTGTCTCTGTCCTTTTGGTGTGCTTTTTAAATCTCTGCTCCCCTGCTCTCTCTCTCTCTCTCTCCGCCTCTTTCTCTGTACTTTTAGTGTGCTTTTTAAATCTCTGCTCCCCTGCTCTTGCTCTCTCTCTCCGCCTCCGTCTCTGTCCTTTTGGTGTGCTTTTTAAATCTCTGCTTCCCTGCTCTTTCTCTCTCTCCGCCTCTGTCTCTGTCTTTTTGGTGTGCTTTTTAAATCTCTGCTCCCCTGCTCTCTCTCTCCGGCCACTGACTCCATCCTTTTGGTGTGCTTTTTAACTCTCTGCTCCCCTGCTCTCTGTCTCTCTCCGGCCTCTGTCTCTGTCCTTTTGGTGTGCTTTTTAAATCTCTGCTCCCCTGCTCTCTCTTTCTCTCTCTCTCTCTCTCCGCCTCTGTCTCTGTCCTTTTGGTGTGCTTTTTAAATCTCTGCTCCCATGCTCTCTCTCTCTCTCCGCCTCTGTCTCTGTCCTTTTGGTGTGCTTTTTAAATCTCTGCTCCCCTGCTCTCTCTCTCTCTCTCTCTCTCTCCGGCCTCTGTCTCTGTCCTTTTGGTGTGCTTTTTAAATCTCTGCTCCCCTGCTCTCTCTCTCTCTCGCCGGGCTCTGTCTCTGACTTTCTTGTGTGCTTTTTAAATCTCTGCTCCCCTGCTCTCTCTCTCTCTCTCCGCCTCTGTCTCTGTCCTTTTGGTGTGCTTTTTAAATCTCTGCTCCCCTGCTCTGTCTTTCTCTCTCCGGCCTCTGTCTCTGTCCTTTTGGTGTGCTTTTTAAATCTCTGCTCCCCTGCTCTCTCTCTCCGGCCACTGACTCCATCCTTTTGGTGTGCTTTTTAACTCTCTGCTCCCCTGCTCTCTGTCTCTCTCCGGCCTCTGTCTCTGTCCTTTTGGTGTGCTTTTTAAATCTCTGCTCCCCTGCTCTCTCTCTCTCTCTCTCTCTCCGGCCACTGACTACATCCTTTTGGTGTGCTTTTTGAATCTCTGCTCCCCTGCTCTCTCTCTCTCTCACCGGCCACTGATTCCATCCTTTTGGTGTGCTTTTTAAATCTCTGCTCCCCTGCTCTCGCTCTCCGACCTCTGTCTCTGTCCTTTTGGTGAGCTTTTTAAATCTCTGCTTCCCTGCTCTCTCTCTCTCTCTCTGGCCTCTGTCTCTGTCCTTTTGGTGTGCTTTTTAAATCTCTGCTTCCCTGCTCTCACTCTCCGGCCACTGACGCCATCCTTTCGGTGTGCTTTTTAAATCTCTGCTCCCCTGCTCTCTCTCTCCGCCTCTGTCTCTGTCCTTTTGGTGTGTTTTTTGAATCTCTGCTCCCCTGCTCTCTCTCTCTCTCTCTCTCTGTCTGTCTCTGTCCTTTTGGTGTGCTTTTTAAATCTCTGCTTCCCTGCTCTCTCTCTCTCTCTCCGGCCTCTGTCTCTGTCCTTTTGGTGTGCTTTTTAAATCTCTGCTCCCCTGCTCTCTGTCTCTCTCCGGCCTCTGTCTCTGTCCTTTTGGTGTGCTTTTTAAATCTCTGCTTTACTGCTCTCTCTCTCTCTCTCTCTCTGGCCTCTGTCTCTGTCCTTTTGGTGTGCTTTTTAAATCTCTGCTCCCCTGCTCTCTCTCTCTCTCTCCGCCTCTGTCTCTGTCCTATTTGGTGTGCTTTTTGAATCTCTGCTCCCCTGCTCTCTCTCACTCTCTGGCCTCTGTCTCTGTCCTTTTGGTGTGCTTTTAAAATCTCTGCTCCCCTGCTCTCTCTCTCCGGCCACTGACTCCATCCTTTTGGTGTGCTTTTTAAATCTCTGCTCCCCTGCTCTCTCTGTCTCTCCGGCCTCTGTCTCTGTCCTTTTGGTGTGCTTTTTGAATCTCTGCTCCCCTGCTCTCTCTCTCTCTCTCTCTGTCCTTTTGGTGTGCTTTTTAATTCTCTGCTCCCCTGAACTCTCGCTCTCTCTCCGCCTCTGTCGCTGTTCTTTTGGTGTGCTTTTTCAATCTCTCCTTCCCTGCTCTGTCTCTCTCTCCGGCCTCTGTCTCTGTCCTTTTGGTGTGCTTTTTAAATCTCTGCTCCCCTGCTCTCTCTCTCTCTCTCTCCGCCTCTTTCTCTGTACTTTTGGTGTGCTTTTAAAATCTCTGCTCCCCTGCTCTTGCTCTCTCTCTCCGCCTCCGTCTCTGTCCTTTTGGTGTGCTTTTTAAATCACTGCTTCCCTGCTCTTTCTCTCTCTCCGCCTCTGTCTCAGTCCTTTTGGTGTGCTTTTTAAATCTCTGCTCCCCTGCTCTCTCTCTCCGGCCACTGACTCCATCCTTTTGGTGTGCTTTTTAAATCTCTGCTCCCCTGCTCTCTCTGTCTCTCCGGCCTCTGTCTCTGTCCTTTTGGTGTGCTTTTTGAATCTCTGCTCCCCTGCTCTCTCTCTCTCTCTCTCTGTCCTTTTGGTGTGCTTTTTAAATCTCTGCTCCCCTGCTCTCTCTCTCTCTCTCTCCGCCTCTTTCTCTGTACTTTTGGTGTGCTTTTTAAATCTCTGCTCCCCTGCTCTTGCTCTCTCTCTCCGCCTCCGTCTCTGTCTTTTTGGTGTGCTTTTTAAATCTCTGCTCCCCTGCTCTCTCTCTCTCTTCGCCTCTGTCTCAGTCCTTTTGGTGTGCTTTTTAACTCTCTGCTCCCCTGCTCTCTGTCTCTCTCCGGCCTCTGTCTATGTCCTTTTGGTGTGCTTTTTAAATCTCTGCTCCCCTGCTCTCTCTTTCTCTCTCTCTCTCTCTCCGCCTCTGTCTCTGTCCTTTTGGTGTGCTTTTTAAATCTCTGCTCCCGTGCTCTCTCTCTCTCTCCGCCTCTGTCTCTGTCCTTTTGGTGTGCTTTTTAAATCTCTGCTCCCCTGCTCTCTCTCTCTCTCTCTCTCCGGCCTCTGTCTCTGTCCTTTTGGTGTGCTTTTTAAATCTCTGCTCCCCTGCTCTCTCTCTCTCTCGCCGGGCTCTGTCTCTGACTTTCTTGTGTGCTTTTTAAATCTCTGCTCCCCTGCTCTCTCTCTCTCTCTCCGCCTCTGTCTCTGTCCTTTTGGTGTGCTTTTTAAATCTCTGCTCCCCTGCTCTCTCTTTCTCTCTCCGGCCTCTGTCTCTGTCCTTTTGGTGTGCTTTTTAAATCTCTGCTTCCCTGCTCTCTCTCTCTCTCTCTCTCCGGCCTCTGTCTCTGTCCTTTTGGTGTGCTTTTTAAATCTCTGCTACCCTGCTCTCTCTCTCTCTCTCCGGCCTCTGTCTCTGTCCTTTAGGTGTGCTTTTAAAATCTCTGCTCCCCTGCTCTCTCTCTCTCTCTCCGGCCACTGACTCCATCCGTTTGGTGTGCTTTTTGAATCTCTGCTCCCCTGCTCTCTCTCTCTCTCCGGCCTCTGTCTCTGTCCTTTTGGTGTGCTTTTTAAATCTCTGCTTCGCTGCTCTCTCTCTCTCTCTCTCTCCGCCTCTTTCTCTGTACTTTTAGTGTGCTTTTTAAATCTCTGCTCCCCTGCTCTTGCTCTCTCTCTCCGCCTCCGTCTCTGTCCTTTTGGTGTGCTTTTTAAATCTCTGCTTCCCTGCTCTTTCTCTCTCTCCGCCTCTGTCTCTGTCTTTTTGGTGTGCTTTTTAAATCTCTGCTCCCCTGCTCTCTCTCTCCGGCCACTGACTCCATCCTTTTGGTGTGCTTTTTAACTCTCTGCTCCCCTGCTCTCTGTCTCTCTCCGGCCTCTGTCTCTGTCCTTTTGGTGTGCTTTTTAAATCTCTGCTCCCCTGCTCTCTCTCTCTCTCTCTCTCTCCGCCTCTGTCTCTGTCCTTTTGGTGTGCTTTTTAAATCTCTGCTCCCATGCTCTCTCTCTCTCTCCGCCTCTGTCTCTGTCCTTTTGGTGTGCTTTTTAAATCACTGCTCCCCTGCTCTCTCTCTCTCTCTCTCTCCGGCCTCTGTCTCTGTCCTTTTGGTGTGCTTTTTAAATCTCTGCTCCCCTGCTCTCTCTCTCTCGCCGGGCTCTGTCTCTGACTTTCTTGTGTGCTTTTTAAATCTCTGCTCCCCTGCTCTCTCTCTCTCTCTCCGCCTCTGTCTCTGTCCTTTTGGTGTGCTTTTTAAATCTCTGCTCCCCTGCTCTCTCTTTCTCTCTCCGGCCTCTGTCTCTGTCCTTTTGGTGTGCTTTTTAAATCTCTGCTCCCCTGCTCTCTCTCTCCGGCCACTGACTCCATCCTTTTGGTGTGCTTTTTAACTCTCTGCTCCCCTGCTCTCTGTCTCTCTCCGGCCTCTGTCTCTGTCCTTTTGGTGTGCTTTTTAAATCTCTGCTCCCCTGCTCTCTCTCTCTCTCTCTCTCTCCGGCCACTGACTACATCCTTTTGGTGTGCTTTTTGAATCTCTGCTCCCCTGCTCTCTCTCTCTCTCACCGGCCACTGATTCCATCCTTTTGGTGTGCTTTTTAAATCTCTACTCCCCTGCTCTCGCTCTCCGACCTCTGTCTCTGTCCTTTTGGTGAGCTTTTTAAATCTCTGCTTCCCTGCTCTCTCTCTCTCTCTCTGGCCTCTGTCTCTGTCCTTTTGGTGTGCTTTTTAAATCTCTGCTTCCCTGCTCTCACTCTCCGGCCACTGACGCCATCCTTTCGGTGTGCTTTTTAAATCTCTGCTCCCCTGCTCTCTCTCTCCGCCTCTGTCTCTGTCCTTTTGGTGTGTTTTTTGAATCTCTGCTCCCCTGCTCTCTCTCTCTCTCTCTCTCTGTCTGTCTCTGTCCTTTTGGTGTGCTTTTTAAATCTCTGCTTCCCTGCTCTCTCTCTCTCTCTCCGGCCTCTGTCTCTGTCCTTTTGGTGTGCTTTTTAAATCTCTGCTCCCCTGCTCTCTGTCTCTCTCCGGCCTCTGTCTCTGTCCTTTTGGTGTGCTTTTTAAATCTCTGCTTTACTGCTCTCTCTCTCTCTCTCTCTCTGGCCTCTGTCTCTGTCCTTTTGGTGTGCTTTTTAAATCTCTGCTCCCCTGCTCTCTCTCTCTCTCTCCGCCTCTGTCTCTGTCCTTTTGGTGTGCTTTTTGAATCTCTGCTCCCCTGCTCTCTCTCACTCTCTGGCCTCTGTCTCTGTCCTTTTGGTGTGCTTTTAAAATCTCTGCTCCCCTGCTCTCTCTCTCCGGCCACTGACTCCATCCTTTTGGTGTGCTTTTTAAATCTCTGCTCCCCTGCTCTCTCTGTCTCTCCGGCCTCTGTCTCTGTCCTTTTGGTGTGCTTTTTGAATCTCTGCTCCCCTGCTCTCTCTCTCTCTCTCTCTGTCCTTTTGGTGTGCTTTTTAATTCTCTGCTCCCCTGTTCTCTCGCTCTCTCTCCGCCTCTGTCGCTGTTCTTTTGGTGTGCTTTTTCAATCTCTCCTTCCCTGCTCTGTCTCTCTCTCCGGCCTCTGTCTCTGTCCTTTTGGTGTGCTTTTTAAATCTCTGCTCCCCTGCTCTCTCTCTCTCTCTCTCCGCCTCTTTCTCTGTACTTTTGGTGTGCTTTTAAAATCTCTGCTCCCCTGCTCTTGCTCTCTCTCTCCGCCTCCGTCTCTGTCCTTTTGGTGTGCTTTTTAAATCACTGCTTCCCTGCTCTTTCTCTCTCTCCGCCTCTCTCTCAGTCCTTTTGGTGTGCTTTTTAAATCTCTGCTCCCCTGCTCTCTCTCTCCGGCCACTGACTCCATCCTTTTGGTGTGCTTTTTAAATCTCTGCTCCCCTGCTCTCTCTGTCTCTCCGGCCTCTGTCTCTGTCCTTTTGGTGTGCTTTTTGAATCTCTGCTCCCCTGCTCTCTCTCTCTCTCTCTCTGTCCTTTTGGTGTGCTTTTTAAATCTCTGCTCCCCTGCTCTCTCTCTCTCTCTCTCCGCCTCTTTCTCTGTACTTTTGGTGTGCTTTTTAAATCTCTGCTCCCCTGCTCTTGCTCTCTCTCTCCGCCTCCGTCTCTGTCTTTTTGGTGTGCTTTTTAAATCTCTGCTCCCCTGCTCTCTCTCTCTCTTCGCCTCTGTCTCAGTCCTTTTGGTGTGCTTTTTAACTCTCTGCTCCCCTGCTCTCTGTCTCTCTCCGGCCTCTGTCTATGTCCTTTTGGTGTGCTTTTTAAATCTCTGCTCCCCTGCTCTCTCTTTCTCTCTCTCTCTCTCTCCGCCTCTGTCTCTGTCCTTTTGGTGTGCTTTTTAAATCTCTGCTCCCGTGCTCTCTCTCTCTCTCCGCCTCTGTCTCTGTCCTTTTGGTGTGCTTTTTAAATCTCTGCTCCCCTGCTCTCTCTCTCTCTCTCTCTCCGGCCTCTGTCTCTGTCCTTTTGGTGTGCTTTTTAAATCTCTGCTCCCCTGCTCTCTCTCTCTCTCGCCGGGCTCTGTCTCTGACTTTCTTGTGTGCTTTTTAAATCTCTGCTCCCCTGCTCTCTCTCTCTCTCTCCGCCTCTGTCTCTGTCCTTTTGGTGTGCTTTTTAAATCTCTGCTCCCCTGCTCTCTCTCTCTCTCTCCGGCCTCTGTCTCTGTCCTTTTGGTGTGCTTTTTAAATCTCTGCTCCCCTGCTCTCTCTCTCTCTCCGGCCTCTGTCTCTGTCCTTTTGGTGTGCTTTTTAAATCTCTGCTTCCCTGCTCTCTCTCTCTCTCTCTCTCCGGCCTCTGTCTCTGTCCTTTTGGTGTGCTTTTTAAATCTCTGCTACCCTGCTCTCTCTCTCTCTCTCCGGCCTCTGTCTCTGTCCTTTAGGTGTGCTTTTAAAATCTCTGCTCCCCTGCTCTCTCTCTCTCTCTCCGGCCACTGACTCCATCCGTTTGGTGTGCTTTTTGAATCTCTGCTCCCCTGCTCTCTCTCTCTCTCCGGCCTCTGTCTCTGTCCTTTTGGTGTGCTTTTTAAATCTCTGCTTCGCTGCTCTCTCTCTCTCTCTCTCTCCGCCTCTTTCTCTGTACTTTTAGTGTGCTTTTTAAATCTCTGCTCCCCTGCTCTTGCTCTCTCTCTCCGCCTCCGTCTCTGTCCTTTTGGTGTGCTTTTTAAATCTCTGCTTCCCTGCTCTTTCTCTCTCTCCGCCTCTGTCTCTGTCTTTTTGGTGTGCTTTTTAAATCTCTGCTCCCCTGCTCTCTCTCTCCGGCCACTGACTCCATCCTTTTGGTGTGCTTTTTAACTCTCTGCTCCCCTGCTCTCTGTCTCTCTCCGGCCTCTGTCTCTGTCCTTTTGGTGTGCTTTTTAAATCTCTGCTCCCCTGCTCTCTCTTTCTCTCTCTCTCTCTCTCCGCCTCTGTCTCTGTCCTTTTGGTGTGCTTTTTAAATCTCTGCTCCCATGCTCTCTCTCTCTCTCCGCCTCTGTCTCTGTCCTTTTGGTGTGCTTTTTAAATCTCTGCTCCCCTGCTCTCTCTCTCTCTCTCTCTCCGGCCTCTGTCTCTGTCCTTTTGGTGTGCTTTTTAAATCTCTGCTCCCCTGCTCTCTCTCTCTCTCGCCGGGCTCTGTCTCTGACTTTCTTGTGTGCTTTTTAAATCTCTGCTCCCCTGCTCTCTCTCTCTCTCTCCGCCTCTGTCTCTGTCCTTTTGGTGTGCTTTTTAAATCTCTGCTCCCCTGCTCTCTCTTTCTCTCTCCGGCCTCTGTCTCTGTCCTTTTGGTGTGCTTTTTAAATCTCTGCTCCCCTGCTCTCTCTCTCCGGCCACTGACTCCATCCTTTTGGTGTGCTTTTTAACTCTCTGCTCCCCTGCTCTCTGTCTCTCTCCGGCCTCTGTCTCTGTCCTTTTGGTGTGCTTTTTAAATCTCTGCTCCCCTGCTCTCTCTCTCTCTCTCTCTCTCCGGCCACTGACTACATCCTTTTGGTGTGCTTTTTGAATCTCTGCTCCCCTGCTCTCTCTCTCTCTCACCGGCCACTGATTCCATCCTTTTGGTGTGCTTTTTAAATCTCTACTCCCCTGCTCTCGCTCTCCGACCTCTGTCTCTGTCCTTTTGGTGAGCTTTTTAAATCTCTGCTTCCCTGCTCTCTCTCTCTCTCTCTGGCCTCTGTCTCTGTCCTTTTGGTGTGCTTTTTAAATCTCTGCTTCCCTGCTCTCACTCTCCGGCCACTGACGCCATCCTTTCGGTGTGCTTTTTAAATCTCTGCTCCCCTGCTCTCTCTCTCCGCCTCTGTCTCTGTCCTTTTGGTGTGTTTTTTGAATCTCTGCTCCCCTGCTCTCTCTCTCTCTCTCTCTCTGTCTGTCTCTGTCCTTTTGGTGTGCTTTTTAAATCTCTGCTTCCCTGCTCTCTCTCTCTCTCTCCGGCCTCTGTCTCTGTCCTTTTGGTGTGCTTTTTAAATCTCTGCTCCCCTGCTCTCTGTCTCTCTCCGGCCTCTGTCTCTGTCCTTTTGGTGTGCTTTTTAAATCTCTGCTTTACTGCTCTCTCTCTCTCTCTCTCTCTGGCCTCTGTCTCTGTCCTTTTGGTGTGCTTTTTAAATCTCTGCTCCCCTGCTCTCTCTCTCTCTCTCCGCCTCTGTCTCTGTCCTTTTGGTGTGCTTTTTGAATCTCTGCTCCCCTGCTCTCTCTCACTCTCTGGCCTCTGTCTCTGTCCTTTTGGTGTGCTTTTAAAATCTCTGCTCCCCTGCTCTCTCTCTCCGGCCACTGACTCCATCCTTTTGGTGTGCTTTTTAAATCTCTGCTCCCCTGCTCTCTCTGTCTCTCCGGCCTCTGTCTCTGTCCTTTTGGTGTGCTTTTTGAATCTCTGCTCCCCTGCTCTCTCTCTCTCTCTCTCTGTCCTTTTGGTGTGCTTTTTAATTCTCTGCTCCCCTGTTCTCTCGCTCTCTCTCCGCCTCTGTCGCTGTTCTTTTGGTGTGCTTTTTCAATCTCTCCTTCCCTGCTCTGTCTCTCTCTCCGGCCTCTGTCTCTGTCCTTTTGGTGTGCTTTTTAAATCTCTGCTCCCCTGCTCTCTCTCTCTCTCTCTCCGCCTCTTTCTCTGTACTTTTGGTGTGCTTTTAAAATCTCTGCTCCCCTGCTCTTGCTCTCTCTCTCCGCCTCCGTCTCTGTCCTTTTGGTGTGCTTTTTAAATCACTGCTTCCCTGCTTTTTCTCTCTCTCCGCCTCTGTCTCAGTCCTTTTGGTGTGCTTTTTAAATCTCTGCTCCCCTGCTCTCTCTCTCCGGCCACTGACTCCATCCTTTTGGTGTGCTTTTTAAATCTCTGCTCCCCTGCTCTCTCTGTCTCTCCGGCCTCTGTCTCTGTCCTTTTGGTGTGCTTTTTGAATCTCTGCTCCCCTGCTCTCTCTCTCTCTCTCTCTGTCCTTTTGGTGTGCTTTTTAAATCTCTGCTCCCCTGCTCTCTCTCTCTCTCTCTCCGCCTCTTTCTCTGTACTTTTGGTGTGCTTTTTAAATCTCTGCTCCCCTGCTCTTGCTCTCTCTCTCCGCCTCCGTCTCTGTCTTTTTGGTGTGCTTTTTAAATCTCTGCTCCCCTGCTCTCTCTCTCTCTTCGCCTCTGTCTCAGTCCTTTTGGTGTGCTTTTTAACTCTCTGCTCCCCTGCTCTCTGTCTCTCTCCGGCCTCTGTCTATGTCCTTTTGGTGTGCTTTTTAAATCTCTGCTCCCCTGCTCTCTCTTTCTCTCTCTCTCTCTCTCCGCCTCTGTCTCTGTCCTTTTGGTGTGCTTTTTAAATCTCTGCTCCCGTGCTCTCTCTCTCTCTCCGCCTCTGTCTCTGTCCTTTTGGTGTGCTTTTTAAATCTCTGCTCCCCTGCTCTCTCTCTCTCTCTCTCTCCGGCCTCTGTCTCTGTCCTTTTGGTGTGCTTTTTAAATCTCTGCTCCCCTGCTCTCTCTCTCTCTCGCCGGGCTCTGTCTCTGACTTTCTTGTGTGCTTTTTAAATCTCTGCTCCCCTGCTCTCTCTCTCTCTCTCCGCCTCTGTCTCTGTCCTTTTGGTGTGCTTTTTAAATCTCTGCTCCCCTGCTCTCTCTTTCTCTCTCCGGCCTCTGTCTCTGTCCTTTTGGTGTGCTTTTTAAATCTCTGCTCCCCTGCTCTCTCTCTCTCTCTCTCTCCGCCTCTGTCTCTGTCCTTTTGGTGTGCTTTTTAAATCTCTGCTCCCCTGCTCTCTCTCTCTCTCTCCGGCCTCTGTCTCTGTCCTTTTGGTGTGCTTTTTAAATCTCTGCTCCCCTGCTCTCTCTCTCTCTCCGGCCTCTGTCTCTGTCCTTTTGGTGTGCTTTTTAAATCTCTGCTTCCCTGCTCTCTCTCTCTCTCTCTCTCCGGCCTCTGTCTCTGTCCTTTTGGTGTGCTTTTTAAATCTCTGCTACCCTGCTCTCTCTCTCTCTCTCCGGCCTCTGTCTCTGTCCTTTAGGTGTGCTTTTAAAATCTCTGCTCCCCTGCTCTCTCTCTCTCTCTCCGGCCACTGACTCCATCCGTTTGGTGTGCTTTTTGAATCTCTGCTCCCCTGCTCTCTCTCTCTCTCTTCGGCCTCTGTCTCTGTCCTTTTGGTGTGCTTTTTAAATCTCTGCTCCTCTGCTCTCTCTCTCTCTCTCTCTCTCTCCGGCCACTGACTCCATTCTTATGGTGTGCTTTTTAAATCTCTGCTCCCCTGCTCACTCTCTCTCTCTCTCTCCGGCCACTGACCATTCTTTTGGCGTGCTTTTTAAATCTCTGCTCCCCTGCTCTCTCTCTCTCTCCGGCCTATGTCTCTGTCCTTTTGGTGTGCTTTTTAAATCTCTGCTTCCCTGCTCTCTCTCTCTCTCTCCGGCCACTGACTCCATCCTTTTGGTGTGCTTTTTAAATCTCTGCTCCCCTGCTCTCTCTCCGGCCTCTGTCTCTGTCCTTTTGGTGTGCTTTTTAATTCTCTGCTTCCCTGCTCTCTCTCTCTCTCTCTCTCCGGCCACTGACTCCATCCTTTTGGTGTGCTTTTTAAATCACTGCTCCCCTGCTCTCTCTCTCTCTCTGGCCTCTGTCTCTGTCCTTTTGGTGTGCTTTTTAAATCTCTGCTTCCCTACTCTCTCTCTCTCTCTCTCTCTCCGGCCACTGACTCCATCCTTTTGGTATGCTTTTTAAATCTCTGCTCCCCTGCTCTCTCTCTCTCTTTCTCTGGCCTCTGTCTCTGTCCTTTTGGTGTGCTTTTTAAATCTCTGCTCCCCTGCTCTCTCTCCGGCCACTGACTCCATCCTTTTGGCGCGCTTTTTAAATCTCTGCTCCCCTGCTCCCTCTCTCTCTCCAGCCTCTGTCTCTGTCCTTTTGGTGTGCTTTTTAAATCTCTGCTTCCCTGCTCTCTCTCTCTCTCTCTCTGGCCACGGTCTCTGTCCTTTTGGTGTGCTTTTTAAATCTCTGCTCCCCTGCTCTCTCTCTCCAGCCACTGACTCCATCCTTTTGGTGTGCTTTTTAAATCTCTGCTCCCCTGCTCTCTCTCTCTCTCTGGCCTCTGTCTCTGTCCTTTTGGTGTGCTTTTTAAATCTCTGCTTCCCTGCTCCCTCTCTCTCTCTGGCCTCTGTCTCTGTCCTTTTGGTGTGCTTTTTAAATCTCTGCTCCCCTGCTCTCTCTCTCCGGCCACTGACTCCATCCTTTTGGTGTGCTTTTTAAATCTCTGCTCCCCTGCTCTCTCTGTCTCTCCGGCCTCTGTCTCTGTCCTTTTGGTGTGCTTTTTGAATCTCTGCTCCCCTGCTCTCTCTCTCTCTCTGTCTCTCTCCTTTTGGAGTGCTTTTTAAATCTCTGCTCCCCTGCTCTCTCTCTCTCTCTCTCCGCCTCTGTCTCTGTCCTTTTGGTATGCTTTTTAAATCTCTGCTCCCCTAGTCTCTCTCTCTCTCTCCGCCTCTGTCTCTGTTCTTTTGGTGTGCTTTTTAAATCTCTGCTTCCCTGCTCTGTCTCTCTCTCCGGCCTCTGTCTCTGTCCTTTTGGTGTGCTTTTTAAATCTCTGCTCCCCTGCTCTCTCTCTCTCTCTCTCCGCCTCTTTCTCTGTCCTTTTGGTGTGCTTTTTAAATCTCTGCTCCCCTGCTCTCTATCTCAGCCTCTGTCTTTGTCCTTTTGGTGTGCTTTTTAAATCTCTGCTCCCCTGCTCTCTCTCTCTCTCCGGCCTCTGTCTCTGTCCTTTAGGTGTGCTTTTTAAATCTCTGCTTCCCTGCTCTCTCTCTCTCTCTCTCTCCGGCCTCTGTCTCTGTCCTTTTGGTGTGCTTTTTAAATCTCTGCTTCCCTGCTCTCGCTCTCTCTCTCCGGCCTCTGTCTCTGTCCTTTAGGTGTGCTTTTAAAATCTCTGCTCCCCTGCTCTCTCTCTCTCTCTCCGGCCACTGTCTCTGTCCTTTAGGTGTGCTTTTTAAATCTCTGCTTCCCTGCTCTCTCTCTCTCTCTCTCTCCGGCCTCTGTCTCTGTCCTTTTGGTGTGCTTTTTAAATCTCTGCTTCCCTGCTCTCGCTCTCTCTCTCCGGCCTCTGTCTCTGTCCTTTAGGTGTGCTTTTAAAATCTCTGCTCCCCTGCTCTCTCTCTCTCTCTCCGGCCACTGACTCCATCCGTTTGGTGTGCTTTTTGAATCTCTGCTCCATCTGCTCCATCCGAGATCAACAGAAACCTCTGCTCCATCCGAGATCAACAGCTCAAGAGAAACCTCTGCTAGTCCCAAATCAACATCACAAGGGAAACCTCTGTTAGACCCCAAATCAACATCACAAGAGAACCCACAGCGAGACCACAAATCAACAGCACAAGAGAAACCTCTGCCAGACCCCAAATCAACAGCACAAGAGAAACCTCGGCTAGACCCCAAATCAACAGCACAAGAGAAACCTCTGCTGGACCAATCAACAGCACAAGAGAAACCCCTGCCAGACACCAAATCAACAGCACAAGGGAAATCTCTGCTGGGCCAATCAACAGCACAAGGGAAATCTCTGCTCGAACAATCAACAGCACAAGAGAAACCTCTGCCATACCCCAAATCAACAGCACAAGAGAAACCTCTGCTAGACCACAAATCAACATCACAAGAGAAACCTCTGCTAGACCCCAAATCAACATCACAAGAGAAATCAATGCTAGACCCCAAATCAACAGCACCAGATAAACCTCTGCGAGACCCCAAATCAACAGCACAGGAGAAACATCTGCGAGACCCCAAATCAACAGCACAAGAGAAACCTCGGCTAGACCCCAAATCAACAGCACAAGAGAAATCTCTGGAAGACCCCAAATCAACAGCACAGGAGAAACCTCTGCTGGACCCCAAATCAACATCACAAGAGAAGCCTCTGCTAGACCCCAAATCAACATCAAAAGAGAAATTTCTGCTAGACCCCAAATCAACAGCACAAGGGAAATCAATGCTAGACCCCAAATCAACAGCACCAGATAAACCTCTGCTAGACCCCAAATCAACAGCACAGGAGAAACCTCTGCACGACCCCAAATCAACATCCAAAGAGAAATTTCTGCCAGACCCCAAATCAACAGCACAGGAGAAACCTCTGCTGCACCCCAAATCAACATCACAAGAGAAACATCTGCTCGACTCCAAATCAACATCACAAGAGAAACATCTGCTCGACCCCAAATCAACAGCACAAGAGAAACCTCTGCTGGACCCCAAATCAACAGCACAAGAGAAACCTCTGCCAGACCCCAAATCAACATCACAAGAGTAACATCTGCTCGACCCCAAATCAACAGCACAAGAGAAACCTCTGCTGGACCCCAAATCAACAGCACAAGAGAAACCTCTGTTAGACCCCAAATCAACATCACAAGAGAAACATCTGCTAGACCCCAAATCAACAGCACAAGAGAAACCTCTGCTGGACCCCAAATCAACAGTACAAGAGAAACATCTGCCAGACCCCAAATCAACAGCACAGGAGAAACCCCTGCTGGACCCCAAATGAACATTAGAAGAGAAACCTCTGTTAGACCCCAAATCAACAGCACAAGAGAATCCTCTGCTGGACCCCAAATCAACAGCACAAGAGAAACCACTGCCAGACCAATCAACAGCACAAGAGAAACCTCTGCTAGACCACAACTCAACAGCACAAGAGAAACCTCTGCTAGACCCCAAAACAAAATCACAAGACAAACCTCTGCTGGTCCCCAAATCAACATCATTAGAGAAATTTCTGCTAGACCCCAAATCAACATCACAAGAGAAACCTGTGAGACCACAAATCAACATCACAAGAGAAACCTCTGCTAGACCCCAAATCAACAGCACAAGAGAAACCTCTGCTCGACCCCAAAACAAAATCACAAGACAAACCTCTGCGAGACCCCAAATCAACATCACAAGAGAAACCTGTTAGACCACAAATCAACAGCACAAGAGAAACCTCTGCTGGACCCCAAATCAACATCATAAGAGAAACCTCTGCTGGACCCCAAATCGACATCATAAGAGAAACCTCTGTTGGAGCCCAAATCAACATCACAAGAGAATCCTCTGCTAGACCAATCAACAGCACAAGAGAAACCTCTGCTAGACCCCAAATCAACAGCACAAGGGAAATCTCTGTTCGGCCCCAAATCAACAGCATAAGAGAAAACTCTGCCATACCCCAAATCAACATCATAAGAGAAACATCTGCTAGACCTCAAATCAACAGCACAGGAGAAACCTCTGCTAGACCCCAAATCAACAGCACAAGAGAAACATCTGCTGGAACCCAAATCAACAGCACAAGAGAAACCTCTGCTAGACCCCAAATCAACAGCACAAGGGAAACCTCTGCTAGATCCCAAATCAACAGCACAAGAGAAACCTCTGCTGGATCCCAAATCAACAGCACAAGAGAAACCTCTGCTAGATCCCAAATCAACAGCACAAGAGAAATCTCTGCTGGACCCCAGATCAACAGCACAAGAGAAAACTCTGCTACACCCCAAATCAACAGCACAAGAGAAACCTCTGCTCGACCCCAAATCAACAGCACAAGAGAAACATTTGCTGGACTCCAAATCAACAGCACAAGAGAAAACTCTGCTTGACCCCAAATCAACAGCAGAAGAGAAACCTCTGTTAGACCCCAAATCAACAGCACAAGAGAAACCTCTGCTAGACCCCAAATCAACAGCACCAGAGAAACCTCTGCTAGACCCCAAATCAACAGCACAGGAGAAACCTCTGCTAGACCCCAAATCAACAGCACAAGATAAACCTCTGCTCGACCCCAAATCAACAGCACAGGAGAAACCTCTGCTAGACCCCAAATCAACATCACAGGAGAAACCTCTGCTAGACCCCAAATCAACAGCACAGGAGAAACCTCTGCTAGACCCCAAATCAAAAGCACCAGAGAAACCTCTGCTCGACCCCAAATCAACAGGACAGGAGAAACCTCTGCTAGACCCCAAATCAACAGCACAGGAGAAACCTCTGCGAGACCCCAAATCAACAGCTCAGGAGAAACCTCTGCTAGACCCCAAATCAACATCATCAGGGAAACCTCTGCTAGTCCCCAAATCAACAGCTCAGGAGAAACCTCTGCTAGACCCCAAATCAACATCATAAGGGAAACCTCTGCTAGACCCCAAATCAACAGCACAAGAGAAACCTCTGCGAGAACGCAAATCAACAGCACAAGAGAAACCTCTGCTAGACCCCAAATCAACAGCTCAGGAGAAACCTCTGTTCGACCACAAATCAACAGCACAAGAGAAACCTCTGCTAGACACCAAATCAACAGCACAAGAGAAACCTCGGCTCGACCCCAAATCAACAGCACAAGAGAAACCTCTGCCAGACACCAAATCAACAGCACAAGGGAAATCTCTGCTCGAACAATCAACAGCACAAGAGAAACCTCTGCCATTCCCCAAATCAACAGCACAAGAGAAACCTCTGCTAGACCACCAATCAACATCACAAGAGAAACCTCTGCTGGACCCCAAATCAACAGCATCAGATAAACCTCTTCTAGACCCCAAATCAACAGCAATGGAGAAACCTCTGCACGTCCCCAAATCAACATTGTAAGAGAAATCTCTGCTAGACCCCAAATCAACAGCACAGGAGAAACCTCTGCTGGACCCCAAATCAACATCATAAGAGAAACCTCTGACAGACCCCAAATCAACAGCACAAGAGAAACCTCTGCGAGACCCCAAATCAACAGCACAAGAGAAACCTCGGCTAGACCCCAAATCAACAGCACAAGAGAAACCTCTGCTAGACCCCAAATCAACAGCACAAGAGAAACCTCTGCTGGACCAATCAACAGCACAAGAGAAACCTCTGCCAGACACCAAATCAACAGCACAAGGGAAATCTCTGCCAGAACAATCAACAGCAAAAGAGAAACCTCTGCCATACCCCAAATCAACATCACAAGAGAAACCTCGGCTGGACCCCAAATCAACA
Organism: Heterodontus francisci; assembly: GCF_036365525.1. Lineage (NCBI taxonomy): Eukaryota > Metazoa > Chordata > Chondrichthyes > Heterodontiformes > Heterodontidae > Heterodontus > Heterodontus francisci. The sequence goes on from NC_090399.1 coordinate 52,510,199, forward strand.
TCACAAGAGAAACCTCTGCTAGACCACAAATCAACATCACAAGAGAAGGCTCTGCTAGACCCCAAATCAACATCAAAAGAGAAATTTCTGCCAGACCCCAAATCAACAGCACAAGAGAAACCTCTGCTAGACCCCAAATCAACATCACAAGAGAAACCTCGGCTGGACCCCAAATCAACATCACAAGAGAAACCTCTGTTAGACCACAAATCAGCAGCACAAGAGAAACCTCTGCTAGACCCCAAATCAACAGCACAAGAGAAACCTCTGCTCGACCCCAAAACAAAATCACAAGACAAACGTCTGCGAGACCCCAAATCAACATCACAAGAGAAACCTCTGTTAGACCACAAATCAACATCACAAGAGAAACCTCTGCTAGACCACAAATCAACAGCACAAGAGAAACCTCTGCTGGACCCCAAATCAACATCATAAGAGAAACCTCTGCTGGACCCCAAATCGACATCAGAAGAGAAACCTCTGTTGGAGCCCAAATCAACATCACAAGAGAATCCTCTGCTAGACCAATCAACAGCACAAGAGAAACCTCAGCTAGACCCCGAATCAACAGCACAAGGGAAATCTCTGTTCGGCCCCAAATCAACAGCATAAGAGAAAACTCTGCCATACCCCAAATCAACATCATAAGAGAAACATCTGCTAGACCTCAAATCAACAGCACAGGAGAAACCTCTGCTAGACCCCAAATCAACAGCACAAGAGAAACATCTGCTGGAACCCAAATCAACAGCACAAGAGAAACCTCTGCTAGACCCCAAATCAACAGCACAAGGGAAACCTCTGCTAGATCCCAAATCAACAGCACAAGAGAAACCTCTGCTGGACCCCAAATCAACAGCACAAGAGAAACCTCTGCTAGATCCCAAATCAACAGCACAAGAGAAATCTCTGCTGGACCCCAGATCAACAGCACAAGAGAAAACTCTGCTACACCCCAAATCAACAGCACAAGAGAAACCTCTGCTCGACCCCAAATCAACAGCACAAGAGAAACATTTGCTGGACTCCAAATCAACAGCACAAGAGAAAACTCTGCTTGACCCCAAATCAACAGCAGAAGAGAAACCTCTGTTAGACCCCAAATCAACAGCACAAGAGAAACCTCTGCTAGACCCCAAATCAACAGCACCAGAGAAACCTCTGCGAGACCCCAAATCAACAGCACAGGAGAAACCTCTGCTAGACCCCAAATCAACATCACAGGAGAAACCTCTGCTAGACCCCAAATCAACAGCACAGGAGAAACCTCTGCTAGACCCCAAATCAAAAGCACCAGAGAAACCTCTGCTCGACCCCAAATCAACAGGACAGGAGAAACCTCTGCGAGACCCCAAATCAACAGCTCAGGAGAAACCTCTGCTAGACCCCAAATCAACATCATCAGGGAAACCTCTGCTAGTCCCCAAATCAACAGCTCAGGAGAAACCTCTGCTAGACCCCAAATCAACATCATAAGGGAAACCTCTGCTAGACCCCAAATCAACAGCACAAGAGAAACCTCTGCTAGACGGCAAATCAACAGCACAAGAGAAAACTCTGCTTGACCCCAAATCAACAGCAGAAGAGAAACCTCTGTTAGACCCCAAATCAACAGCACAAGAGAAACCTCTGCTAGACCCCAAATCAACAGCACCAGAGAAACCTCTGCTAGACCCCAAATCAACAGCACAAGGGAAACCTCTGCTAGATCCCAAATCAACAGCACAAGAGAAACCTCTGCTGGATCCCAAATCAACAGCACAAGAGAAACCTCTGCTAGATCCCAAATCAACAGCACAAGAGAAATCTCTGCTGGACCCCAGATCAACAGCACAAGAGAAAACTCTGCTACACCCCAAATCAACAGCACAAGAGAAACCTCTGCTCGACCCCAAATCAACAGCACAAGAGAAACATTTGCTGGACTCCAAATCAACAGCACAAGAGAAAACTCTGCTTGACCCCAAATCAACAGCAGAAGAGAAACCTCTGTTAGACCCCAAATCAACAGCACAAGAGAAACCTCTGCTAGACCCCAAATCAACAGCACCAGAGAAACCTCTGCTAGACCACAAATCAACAGCACAGGAGAAACCTCTGCTAGACCCCAAATCAACAGCACAAGAGAAACCTCTGCTCGACCCCAAATCAACAGCACAGGAGAAACCTCTGCTAGACCCCAAATCAACATCACAGGAGAAACCTCTGCTAGACCCCAAATCAACAGCACAGGAGAAACCTCTGCTAGACCCCAAATCAAAAGCACCAGAGAAACCTCTGCTCGACCCCAAATCAACAGGACAGGAGAAACCTCTGCTAGACCCCAAATCAACAGCACAGGAGAAACCTCTGCGAGACCCCAAATCAACAGCTCAGGAGAAACCTCTGCTAGACCCCAAATCAACATCATCAGGGAAACCTCTGCTAGTCCCCAAATCAACAGCTCAGGAGAAACCTCTGCTAGACCCCAAATCAACATCATAAGGGAAACCTCTGCTAGACCCCAAATCAACAGCACAAGAGAAACCTCTGCGAGAACGCAAATCAACAGCACAAGAGAAACCTCTGCTAGACCCCAAATCAACAGCTCAGGAGAAACCTCTGTTCGACCACAAATCAACAGCACAAGAGAAACCTCTGCTAGACACCAAATCAACAGCACAAGAGAAACCTCGGCTCGACCCCAAATCAACAGCACAAGAGAAACCTCTGCCAGACACCAAATCAACAGCACAAGGGAAATCTCTGCTCGAACAATCAACAGCACAAGAGAAACCTCTGCCATTCCCCAAATCAACAGCACAAGAGAAACCTCTGCTAGACCACCAATCAACATCACAAGAGAAACCTCTGCTGGACCCCAAATCAACAGCATCAGATAAACCTCTTCTAGACCCCAAATCAACAGCAATGGAGAAACCTCTGCACGTCCCCAAATCAACATTGTAAGAGAAATCTCTGCTAGACCCCAAATCAACAGCACAGGAGAAACCTCTGCTGGACCCCAAATCAACATCATAAGAGAAACCTCTGACAGACCCCAAATCAACAGCACAAGAGAAACCTCTGCGAGACCCCAAATCAACAGCACAAGAGAAACCTCGGCTAGACCCCAAATCAACAGCACAAGAGAAACCTCTGCTAGACCCCAAATCAACAGCACAAGAGAAACCTCTGCTGGACCAATCAACAGCACAAGAGAAACCTCTGCCAGACACCAAATCAACAGCACAAGGGAAATCTCTGCCAGAACAATCAACAGCAAAAGAGAAACCTCTGCCATACCCCAAATCAACATCACAAGAGAAACCTCGGCTGGACCCCAAATCAACATCACAAGAGAAACCTCTGCTAGACCACAAATCAACATCACAAGAGAAGGCTCTGCTAGACCCCAAATCAACATCAAAAGAGAAATTTCTGCCAGACCCCAAATCAACAGCACAAGAGAAACCTCTGCTAGACCCCAAATCAACATCACAAGAGAAACCTCGGCTGGACCCCAAATCAACATCACAAGAGAAACCTCTGTTAGACCACAAATCAGCAGCACAAGAGAAACCTCTGCTAGACCCCAAATCAACAGCACAAGAGAAACCTCTGCTCGACCCCAAAACAAAATCACAAGACAAACGTCTGCGAGACCCCAAATCAACATCACAAGAGAAACCTCTGTTAGACCACAAATCAACATCACAAGAGAAACCTCTGCTAGACCACAAATCAACAGCACAAGAGAAACCTCTGCTGGACCCCAAATCAACATCATAAGAGAAACCTCTGCTGGACCCCAAATCGACATCAGAAGAGAAACCTCTGTTGGAGCCCAAATCAACATCACAAGAGAATCCTCTGCTAGACCAATCAACAGCACAAGAGAAACCTCAGCTAGACCCCGAATCAACAGCACAAGGGAAATCTCTGTTCGGCCCCAAATCAACAGCATAAGAGAAAACTCTGCCATACCCCAAATCAACATCATAAGAGAAACATCTGCTAGACCTCAAATCAACAGCACAGGAGAAACCTCTGCTAGACCCCAAATCAACAGCACAAGAGAAACATCTGCTGGAACCCAAATCAACAGCACAAGAGAAACCTCTGCTAGACCCCAAATCAACAGCACAAGGGAAACCTCTGCTAGATCCCAAATCAACAGCACAAGAGAAACCTCTGCTGGACCCCAAATCAACAGCACAAGAGAAACCTCTGCTAGATCCCAAATCAACAGCACAAGAGAAATCTCTGCTGGACCCCAGATCAACAGCACAAGAGAAAACTCTGCTACACCCCAAATCAACAGCACAAGAGAAACCTCTGCTCGACCCCAAATCAACAGCACAAGAGAAACATTTGCTGGACTCCAAATCAACAGCACAAGAGAAAACTCTGCTTGACCCCAAATCAACAGCAGAAGAGAAACCTCTGTTAGACCCCAAATCAACAGCACAAGAGAAACCTCTGCTAGACCCCAAATCAACAGCACCAGAGAAACCTCTGCTAGACCCCAAATCAACAGCACAGGAGAAACCTCTGCTAGACCCCAAATCAACATCACAGGAGAAACCTCTGCTAGACCCCAAATCAACAGCACAGGAGAAACCTCTGCTAGACCCCAAATCAAAAGCACCAGAGAAACCTCTGCTCGACCCCAAATCAACAGGACAGGAGAAACCTCTGCGAGACCCCAAATCAACAGCTCAGGAGAAACCTCTGCTAGACCCCAAATCAACATCATCAGGGAAACCTCTGCTAGTCCCCAAATCAACAGCTCAGGAGAAACCTCTGCTAGACCCCAAATCAACATCATAAGGGAAACCTCTGCTAGACCCCAAATCAACAGCACAAGAGAAACCTCTGCTAGACGGCAAATCAACAGCACAAGAGAAACCTCGGCTAGACCCCAAATCAACAGCACAAGAGAAACCTCTGCCAGACACCAAATCAACAGCACAAGGGAAATCTCTGCTCGAACAATCAACAGCACAAGAGAAACCTCTGCCATTCCCCAAATCAACAGCACAAGAGAAACCTCTGCTAGACCACCAATCAACATCACAAGAGAAACCTCTGCTGGACCCCAAATCAACAGCACCAGATAAACCTCTTCTAGACCCCAAATCAACAGCAATGGAGAAACCTCTGCACGACCCCAAATCAACATTGTAAGAGAAATCTCTGCTAGACCCCAAATCAACAGCACAGGAGAAACCTCTGCTGGACCCCAAATCAACATCATAAGAGAAACCTATGACAGACCCCAAATCAACAGCACAAGAGAAACCTCTGCGAGACCCCAAATCAACAGCACAAGAGAAACCTCGGCTAGACCCCAAATCAACAGCACAAGAGAAACCTCTGCTAGACCCCAAATCAACAGCACAAGAGAAACCTCTGCTGGACCAATCAACAGCACAAGAGAAACCTCTGCCAGACACCAAATCAACAGCACAAGGGAAATCTCTGCCAGAACAATCAACAGCAAAAGAGAAACCTCTGCCATACCCCAAATCAACAGCACAAGAGAAACCTCTGCTAGACCCCAAATCAACATCACAAGAGAAATCTCGGCTGGACCCCAAATCAACATCACAAGAGAAACCTCTGCTAGACCACAAATCAACATCACAAGAGAAGGCTCTGCTAGACCCCAAATCAACATCAAAAGAGAAATTTCTGCCAGACCCCAAATCAACAGCACAAGAGAAACCTCTGCTGGACCACAAATCAACACCATAAGAGAAATTTCTGCTAGACCCCAAATCAACAGCACAAGAGAAACCTCTGCTGGACCACAATCAACAGCACAAGGGAAATCAATGCTAGAACCCAAATCAACAGCACCAGATAAACCTCTGCTAGACCCCAAATCAACACCATAAGAGAAATTTCTGCTAGACCCCAAATCAACAGCACAAGAGAAACCTCTGCTGGACCACAATCAACAGCACAAGGGAAATCAATGCTAGAACCCAAATCAACAGCACCAGATAAACCTCTGCTAGACCCCAAATCAACACCATAAGAGAAATTTCTGCTAGACCCCAAATCAACAGCACAAGAGAAACCTCTGCTGGACCACAATCAACAGCACAAGGGAAATCAATGCTAGACCACAAATCAACAGCACCAGATAAACCTCTGCTAGACGCCAAATCAACATCACAAGAGAAACCTCTGTTAGACCCCAAATCAACATCACAAGAGAAACATCTGCTAGACCCCAAATCAACAGCACAAGAGAAACCTCTGCTAGACCCCAAATCAACATCACAAGAGAAACATCTGCCAGACCCCAAATCAACATCACAAGAGAAACCTCTGTTAGACCCCAAATCAACATCACAAGAGAAACATCTGATAGACCCCAAATCAACAGCACAAGAGAAACCTCTGCTAGACCCCAAATCAACATCACAAGAGAAACATCTGCTGGACCCCAAATTAACATCACAAGAGAAACATCTGCCAGACCCCAAATCAACAGCACAGGAGAAACCCCTGCTGGACCCCAAATCAACATTAGAAGAGAAACCTCTGTTAGACCCCAAATCAACAGCACAAGAGAATCCTCTGCTGGACCCCAAATCAACAGCACAAGAGAAACCTCTGCTAGACCCCAAATCAACAGCACAAGGGAAACCTCTGCTAGATCCCAAATCAACAGCAAAAGAGAAACCTCTGCTGGACCCCAAATCAACAGCACAAGAGAAACCTCTGCTAGATCCCAAATCAACAGCACAAGAGAAATCTCTGCTGGACCCCAGATCAACAGCACAAGAGAAAACTCTGCTACACCCCAAATCAACAGCACAAGAGAAACCTCTGCTCGACCCCAAATCAACAGCACAAGAGAAACATTTGCTGGACTCTAAATCAACAGCACAAGAGAAAACTCTGCTTGACCCCAAATCAACAGCAGAAGAGAAACCTCTGTTAGACCCCAAATCAACAGCACAAGAGAAACCTCTGCTAGACCCCAAATCAACAGCACCAGAGAAACCTCTGCTAGACCCCAAATCAACAGCACAGGAGAAACCTCTGCTAGACCCCAAATCAACATCACAGGAGAAACCTCTGCTAGACCCCAAATCAACAGCACAGGAGAAACCTCTGCTAGACCCCAAATCAAAAGCACCAGAGAAACCTCTGCTCGACCCCAAATCAACAGGACAGGAGAAACCTCTGCGAGACCCCAAATCAACAGCTCAGGAGAAACCTCTGCTAGACCCCAAATCAACATCATCAGGGAAACCTCTGCTAGTCCCCAAATCAACAGCTCAGGAGAAACCTCTGCTAGACCCCAAATCAACATCATAAGGGAAACCTCTGCTAGACCCCAAATCAACAGCACAAGAGAAACCTCTGCTAGACGGCAAATCAACAGCACAAGAGAAACCTCGGCTAGACCCCAAATCAACAGCACAAGAGAAACCTCTGCCAGACACCAAATCAACAGCACAAGGGAAATCTCTGCTCGAACAATCAACAGCACAAGAGAAACCTCTGCCATTCCCCAAATCAACAGCACAAGAGAAACCTCTGCTAGACCACCAATCAACATCACAAGAGAAACCTCTGCTGGACCCCAAATCAACAGCACCAGATAAACCTCTTCTAGACCCCAAATCAACAGCAATGGAGAAACCTCTGCACGACCCCAAATCAACATTGTAAGAGAAATCTCTGCTAGACCCCAAATCAACAGCACAGGAGAAACCTCTGCTGGACCCCAAATCAACATCATAAGAGAAACCTATGACAGACCCCAAATCAACAGCACAAGAGAAACCTCTGCGAGACCCCAAATCAACAGCACAAGAGAAACCTCGGCTAGACCCCAAATCAACAGCACAAGAGAAACCTCTGCTAGACCCCAAATCAACAGCACAAGAGAAACCTCTGCTGGACCAATCAACAGCACAAGAGAAACCTCTGCCAGACACCAAATCAACAGCACAAGGGAAATCTCTGCCAGAACAATCAACAGCAAAAGAGAAACCTCTGCCATACCCCAAATCAACAGCACAAGAGAAACCTCTGCTAGACCCCAAATCAACATCACAAGAGAAATCTCGGCTGGACCCCAAATCAACATCACAAGAGAAACCTCTGCTAGACCACAAATCAACATCACAAGAGAAGGCTCTGCTAGACCCCAAATCAACATCAAAAGAGAAATTTCTGCCAGACCCCAAATCAACAGCACAAGAGAAACCTCTGCTGGACCACAAATCAACACCATAAGAGAAATTTCTGCTAGACCCCAAATCAACAGCACAAGAGAAACCTCTGCTGGACCACAATCAACAGCACAAGGGAAATCAATGCTAGAACCCAAATCAACAGCACCAGATAAACCTCTGCTAGACCCCAAATCAACACCATAAGAGAAATTTCTGCTAGACCCCAAATCAACAGCACAAGAGAAACCTCTGCTGGACCACAATCAACAGCACAAGGGAAATCAATGCTAGAACCCAAATCAACAGCACCAGATAAACCTCTGCTAGACCCCAAATCAACACCATAAGAGAAATTTCTGCTAGACCCCAAATCAACAGCACAAGAGAAACCTCTGCTGGACCACAATCAACAGCACAAGGGAAATCAATGCTAGACCACAAATCAACAGCACCAGATAAACCTCTGCTAGACCCCAAATCAACATCACAAGAGAAACCTCTGTTAGACCCCAAATCAACATCACAAGAGAAACATCTGCTAGACCCCAAATCAACAGCACAAGAGAAACCTCTGCTAGACCCCAAATCAACATCACAAGAGAAACATCTGCCAGACCCCAAATCAACATCACAAGAGAAACCTCTGTTAGACCCCAAATCAACATCACAAGAGAAACATCTGATAGACCCCAAATCAACAGCACAAGAGAAACCTCTGCTAGACCCCAAATCAACATCACAAGAGAAACATCTGCTGGACCCCAAATCAACAGCACAAGAGAAACCTCTGCAAGACCCCAAATTAACATCACAAGAGAAACATCTGCCAGACCCCAAATCAACAGCACAGGAGAAACCCCTGCTGGACCCCAAATCAACATTAGAAGAGAAACCTCTGTTAGACCCCAAATCAACAGCACAAGAGAATCCTCTGCTGGACCCCAAATCAACAGCACAAGAGAAACCTCTGCTAGACCCCAAATCAACAGCACAAGGGAAACCTCTGCTAGATCCCAAATCAACAGCACAAGAGAAACCTCTGCTGGACCCCAAATCAACAGCACAAGAGAAACCTCTGCTAGATCCCAAATCAACAGCACAAGAGAAATCTCTGCTGGACCCCAGATCAACAGCACAAGAGAAAACTCTGCTACACCCCAAATCAACAGCACAAGAGAAACCTCTGCTCGACCCCAAATCAACAGCACAAGAGAAACATTTGCTGGACTCCAAATCAACAGCACAAGAGAAAACTCTGCTTGACCCCAAATCAACAGCAGAAGAGAAACCTCTGTTAGACCCCAAATCAACAGCACAAGAGAAACCTCTGCTAGACCCCAAATCAACAGCACAAGAGAAACCACTGCCAGACCAATCAACAGCACAAGAGAAACCTCTGCTAGACCCCAAATCAACAGCACAAGAGAAACCTCTGCTAGACCCCAAAACAAAATCACAAGACAAACCTCTGCTGGACCCCAAATCAACAGCACAGGAGAAACCTCTGCTGGACCCCAAATCAACATCATAAGAGAAACCTCTGTCAGACCCCAAATCAACAGCACAAGAGAAACCTCTGCGAGACCCCAAATCAACAGCACAAGAGAAACCTCGGCTAGACCCCAAATCAACAGCACAAGAGAAACCTCTGCTGGACCAATCAACAGCACAAGAGAAACCTCTGCCAGACACCAAATCAACAGCACAAGGGAAATCTCTGCCAGAACAATCAACAGCACAAGAGAAACCTCTGCCCTACCCCAAATCAACAGCACAAGAGAAACCTCTGCTAGACCCCAAATCAACATCACAAGAGAAACCTCGGCTGGACCCCAAATCAACATCACAAAAGAAACCTCTGCTAGACCACAAATCAACATCACAAGAGAAATTTCTGCCAGACCCCAAATCAACAGCACAAGAGAAACCTCTGCTGGACCAATCAACAGCACAAGAGAAACCTCTGCCAGACACCAAATCAACAGCACAAGGGAAATCTCTGCCAGAACAATCAACAGCACAAGAGAAACCTCTGCCATACCCCAAATCAACAGCACAAGAGAAACCTCTGCTAGACCCCAAATCAACATCACAAGAGAAACCTCTGCTGGACCACAATCAACAGCACAAGGGAAATCAATGCTAGAACCCAAATCAACAGCACCAGATAAACCTCTGCTAGACCCCAAATCAACACCATAAGAGAAATTTCTGCTAGACCCCAAATCAACAGCACAAGAGAAACCTCTGCTGGACCACAATCAACAGCACAAGGGAAATCAATGCTAGAACCCAAATCAACAGCACCAGATAAACCTCTGCTAGACCCCAAATCAACACCATAAGAGAAATTTCTGCTAGACCCCAAATCAACAGCACAAGAGAAACCTCTGCTGGACCACAATCAACAGCACAAGGGAAATCAATGCTAGACCACAAATCAACAGCACCAGATAAACCTCTGCTAGACCCCAAATCAACATCACAAGAGAAACCTCTGTTAGACCCCAAATCAACATCACAAGAGAAACATCTGCTAGACCCCAAATCAACAGCACAAGAGAAACCTCTGCTAGACCCCAAATCAACATCACAAGAGAAACATCTGCCAGACCCCAAATCAACATCACAAGAGAAACCTCTGTTAGACCCCAAATCAACATCACAAGAGAAACATCTGATAGACCCCAAATCAACAGCACAAGAGAAACCTCTGCTAGACCCCAAATCAACATCACAAGAGAAACATCTGCTGGACCCCAAATCAACAGCACAAGAGAAACCTCTGCAAGACCCCAAATTAACATCACAAGAGAAACATCTGCCAGACCCCAAATCAACAGCACAGGAGAAACCCCTGCTGGACCCCAAATCAACATTAGAAGAGAAACCTCTGTTAGACCCCAAATCAACAGCACAAGAGAATCCTCTGCTGGACCCCAAATCAACAGCACAAGAGAAACCACTGCCAGACCAATCAACAGCACAAGAGAAACCTCTGCTAGACCCCAAATCAACAGCACAAGAGAAACCTCTGCTAGACCCCAAAACAAAATCACAAGACAAACCTCTGCTGGACCCCAAATCAACAGCACAGGAGAAACCTCTGCTGGACCCCAAATCAACATCATAAGAGAAACCTCTGTCAGACCCCAAATCAACAGCACAAGAGAAACCTCTGCGAGACCCCAAATCAACAGCACAAGAGAAACCTCGGCTAGACCCCAAATCAACAGCACAAGAGAAACCTCTGCTGGACCAATCAACAGCACAAGAGAAACCTCTGCCAGACACCAAATCAACAGCACAAGGGAAATCTCTGCCAGAACAATCAACAGCACAAGAGAAACCTCTGCCATACCCCAAATCAACAGCACAAGAGAAACCTCTGCTAGACCCCAAATCAACATCACAAGAGAAACCTCGGCTGGACCCCAAATCAACATCACAAAAGAAACCTCTGCTAGACCACAAATCAACATCACAAGAGAAATTTCTGCCAGACCCCAAATCAACAGCACAAGAGAAACCTCTGCTGGACCAATCAACAGCACAAGAGAAACCTCTGCCAGACACCAAATCAACAGCACAAGGGAAATCTCTGCCAGAACAATCAACAGCACAAGAGAAACCTCTGCCATACCCCAAATCAACAGCACAAGAGAAACCTCTGCTAGACCCCAAATCAACATCACAAGAGAAACCTCGGCTGGACCCCAAATCAGCAGCACAGGAGAAACCTCTGCACGACCCCAAATCAACATCATAAGAGAAATTTCTGCTAGACCCCAAATCAACAGCACAAGAGAAACCTCTGCTGGACCACAAATCAACAGCACAAGGGAAATCGATGCTAGACCCCAAATCAACAGCACAAGAGAAACCTCTGCTGGACCACAAATCAACAGCACAAGGGAAATCGATGCTAGACCCCAAATCAACAGCACAAGAGAAACCTCTGCTAGACCCCAAATCAACATCATAAGAGAAATTTCTGCTCGACCACAAATCAACATCACAAGAGAAACCTCTGTTAGACCCCAAATCAACATCACAAGAGAAACATCTGCTAGACCTCAAATCAACAGCACAAGAGAAATCTCTGCTAGACCCCAAATCAACATCACAAGAGAAACATCTGCCAGACCCCAAATCAACATCACCAGAGAAACCTCTGTTAGACCCCAAATCAACATCACAAGAGAAACATCTGCTAGACCCCAAATCAACAGCACAGGAGAAACCTCTGCTAGACCCCAAATCAACAGCATAAGAGAGATTTCTGCTAGACCACAAATCAACATCACAAGAGAAACCTCTGTTAGACCCCAAATCAACATCACAAGAGAAACATCTGCTAGACCCCAAATCAACAGCACAGGAGAAACCTCTGCTAGACCCCAAATCAACATCACAAGAGAAACATCTGCCAGACCCCAAATCAACATCACAAGAGAAACCTCTGTTAGACCCCAAATCAACATCACAAGAGAAACATCTGCTGGACCCCAAATCAACAGCACAAGAGAAACCTCTGCAAGACCCCAAATCAACATCACAAGAGAAACATCTGCCAGACCCCAAATCAACAGCACAGGAGAAACCCCTGCTGGACCCCAAATCAACATTAGAAGAGAAACCTCTGCTGGACCCCAAATCAACAGCACAAGAGAAACCACTGCCAGATCAATCAACAGCACAAGAGAAACCTCTGCTAGACCCCAAATCAACAGCACAAGAGAAACCTCTGCTAGACCCCAAAACAAAATCACAAGACAAACCTCTGCTGGACCCCAAATCAACATCATAAGTGAAATTTCTGCTGGACCCCAAATCAACAGCACAGGAGAAACCTCTGCTGGACCCCAAATCAACATCACAAGAGAAACCTGTTAGACCACAAATCAACATCACAAGACAAACCTCTGCGAGACCCCAAATGAACATCATAAGAGAAATTTCTGCTCGACCCCAAATCAACAGCACAAGAGAAAACTCAGCTACACCCCAAATCAACAGCAGAAGAGAAACCTCCGTTAGACCCCAAATCAACAGCACAAGAGAAACCTCTGCTAGACCCCAAATCAACAGCACCAGAGAAACCTCTGCTGGACCCCAAATCAACAGCACAGGAGAAACCTCTGCTAGACCCCAAATCAACAGCACAAGAGAAACCTCTGCTAGACCCCAAATCAACAGCTCAGGAGAAACCTCTACCAGACCCCAAATCAACATCATAAGGGAAACCTATGCACGACCCCAAATCAACATCACAAGAGAATCCTCTGCGAGACCCCTAATCAACAGCACAAGAGAAACCTCTGCCAGACAACAAATCAACAGCAGAAGAGAAACCTCGGCTAGACCCCAAATCAACATCACAAGAGAAGCCTCTGCTGGACCCCAAATCAACATCAAAAGAGATATTTCTGCGAGACCCCAAATCAACAGCACAAGGGAAACCTCTGCTGCATCTCAAATCAACAGCACAAGGGAAATCAATGCTAGACCCCAAATCAACAGCACAGGAGAAACCTCTGCACGACCCCAAATCAACATCAAAAGAGAAATTTCTGCTCGACCCCAAATGAACAGCACAGGAGAAACCTCTGCTGGGCCCCAAATCAACATCACAAGAGAAACCTCTGTTCGACCCCAAATCAACAGCACAAGAGAAACCTCTGCTAGACCAATCAACAGCACAAGAGAAACCTCTGCTAGACCCCAAATCAACATCATAAGAGAAATTTCTGCTCGACCCCAAATCAACAGCACAAGAGAATCCTCTGCTAGACCAATCAACAGCACAAGAGAAACCTCTGCTAGACCCCAAATCAACAGCACAAGGGAAATCTCTGTTAGACCCCAAATCAACAGCATAAGAGAAAACTCTGTTGGACCCCAAAGCAACATCACAAGAGAAACCGTTGCGAAACCAATCAACAGCAGAAGAGAAACCTCTGCTGGACCCCAAATCAACAGCACAAGAGAAACCTCTGCTCGACCCCAAATCAACATCATAAGAGAAATTTCTGCTAGACCCCAAATCAACAGCACAAGAGAATCCTCTGCTGGACCCCAAATCAACAGCACAAGAGAAACCTCTGCTAGACCCCAAATCAACAGCACAAGAGAAACCTCTGCTAGACTCCAAAACAAAATCACAAGACAAACCTCTGCTGGACCCCAAATCAACATCATAAGAGAAATTTCTGCTGGACCCCAAATCAACAGCACAGGAGAAACCTCTGCTGGACCCCAAATCAACATCACAAGACAAACCTTTGCGAGACCCCAAATGAACATCATAAGAGAAATTTCTGCTAGACCCCAAATCAACAGCACAGGAGAAACCTCTGCTGGACCCCAAATCAACATCACAAGAGAAACCTGTTAGACCACAAATCAACATCACAAGACAAACCTCTGCGAGACCCCAAATGAACATCATAAGAGAAATTTCTGCTAGACCCCAAATCAACAGCACAAGAGAAAACTCTGTTACACCCCAAATCAACAGCAGAAGAGAAACCTCCGTTCGACCCCAAATCAACAGCACAAGAGAAACCTCTGCTAGACCCCAAATCAAGAGCACCAGAGAAACCTCTGCTTGACCCCAAATCAACAGCACAGGAGAAACATCTGCTAGACCCCAAATCAACAGCACAAGAGAAACCTCTGCTAGACCCCAAATCAACAGCACAAGAGAGACCTCTGCTAGACCCCAAATCAACAGCACAAGAGAAACCTCTGCTAGACCCCAAATCAACAGCTCAGGAGAAACCTCTACCAGACCCCAAATCAACATCATAAGGGAAACCTCTGTTAGACCCCAAATCAACATCACAAGAGAATCCTCTGCGAGACCCCTAATCAACAGCACAAGAGAAACCTCTGCCAGACAACAAATCAACAGCAGAAGAGAAACCTCGGCTGGACCCCAAATCAACATCACAAGAGAAGCCTCTGCTGGACCCCAAATCAACATCAAAAGAGATATTTCTGCAAGACCCCAAATCAACAGCACAAGGGAAACCTCTGCTGCATCACAAATCAACAGCACAAGGGAAATCAATGCTAGACCCCAAATCAACAGCACCAGATAATCCTCTGCTAGACCCCAAATCAACAGCACAGGAGAAACCTCTGCACGACCCCAAATCAACATCATAAGAGAAATTTCTGCTCGACCCCAAATCAACAGCACAGGAGAAACCTCTGCTGGACCCCAAATCAACATCATAAGAGAAATTTCTGCTCGACACCAAATCAACAGCACAGGAGAAACCTCTGCTGGACCCCAAATCAACATCACAAGAGAAACCTCTGCTAGACCAATCAACAGCACAAGAGAAACCTCTGCTAGACCACAAATCAACATCATAAGAGAAATTTCTGCTAGACCCCAAATCAACAGCACAAGAGAAACCTCTGCTCGACCAATCAACAGCACAAGAGAAACCTCTGCTAGACCCCAAATCAACAGCACAAGAGAAACCTCTGCTAGACCCCAAATCAGCAGCACAAGAGAAACCTCTGCTGGACCAAAATCAACAGCACAAGAGAAAACTCTGCTTGACCCCAATTCAACAGCACAGGAGAAACCTCTGCCATACCCCAAATCAACATCATAAGAGAAACCTCTGCTGGACCCCAAATCAGCAGCACAAGAGAAACCTCTGCTTGACCCCAAATCAACATCACAAGAGAATCCTCTGCTAGACCAATCAACAGCACAAGAGAAACCTCTGCTAGACCCCAAATCAGCAGCACATGGTAATCTCTGTTCGACCCCAAATCAACAGCACAAGAGAAAACTCTGCCATACCCCAAATCAACATCACAAGAGAAACATCTGCTGGACCTCAAATCAACATCACAAGAGAAACCTCTGCTAGACCCCAAATCAACAGCACAAGAGAAACCTCTGCTCGACCCCAAATCAACATCACAAGAGAAACCTCTGCTAGACCCCAAATCAACAGCACAAGAGAAACCTCTGCTCGACCCCAAATCAACATCACAAAGGAAATCTCTGTTAGACCCCAAATCAACAGCATAAGAGAAAACTCTGTTGTACCCCAAATCAACATCACAAGAGAAACCTCTGCTAGACCACAATTCAACAGCACAAGGGAAATCTCTGTTAGACCCCAAATCAACAGCACAAGAGAAACCTCTGCTGGAACGCAAATCAACAGCACAAGAGAAACCTCTGCTACACCCCAAAACAAAATCACAAGAGAAACATCTGCCAGACCCCAAATCAACAGCACAGGAGAAACCTCTGCTGGACCCCAAATCAACAGCACAAGAGAAACCTCTGCTGGACCCCAAATCAACAGCACAAGAGAAACCTCTGCTTGACCCCAAATCAACAGCACAGGAGAAACCTCCGCCATACCCCAAATCAACATCATAAGAGAAACCTCTGCTGGACCCCAAATCAACATCATAAGAGAAACCGCTGCTGGAACTCAAATCAACAGCACAAGAGAAACCTCTGCTAGACCCCAAATCAACAACACAAAGGAAATCTCTGTTAGACCCCAAATCAACAGCATAAGAGAAAACTCTGTTGGACCCCAAATCAACATCACAAGAGAAACCGTTGCGAAACCAATCAACAGCACAAGAGAAACCTCTGCTGGACCCCAAATCAACAGCACAAGAGAAACCTCTGCTAGACCCCAAATCAACATCACAAGAGAAACCTCTGCTAGATCCCAAATCAACATCACAAGAGAAACGTCTGCTGGACCCCAAATCAACAGCACAAGAGAAACCTCTGCTAGACCCCAAATCAACATCACAAGAGAAACCTCTGCTGGACCCCAAATCAACATCACAAGAGAAACCTCTGCTCAATCCCAGATCAACAGCTCAAGAGAAACCTCTGCTAGTCCCAAATCAACATCACAAGAGAAACCTCTGCTCGATCCCAAATCAACAGCACAAGAGAAACCTCTGCTAGATCCCAAATCAACAGCACAAGAGAAACCTCTGCTAGATCCCAAATCAACAGCACAAGAGAAACCTCTGCTAGACCCCAAATCAACAGCACAAAGGAAATCTCTGTTAGACCCCAAATCAACAGCATAAGAGAAAACTCTGTTGGACCCCAAATCAACATCACAAGAGAAACCGTTGCGAAACCAATCAACAGCACAAGGGAAACCTCTGCTGGAACTGAAATCAACAGCACAAGAGAAACCTCTGCTAGACCCCAAATCAACATCACAAGAGAAACCTCTGCTGGACCCCAAATCAACATCACAAGTGAAACCTCTGCTAGACCCCAATACAACATCACAAGAGAAACCTCTGCTGGACCCCAAATCAACAGCACAAGAGAAACCTCTGCTAGACCCCAAATCAACATCACAAGAGAAACCTCTGCTAGACCCCAAATCAACATCACAAGAGAAACCTCCGCTCGATCCCAAATCAACATCACAGGAGAAATCTCTGCTAGACCCCAAATCAACATCACAAGAGAAATCTCTGCAAGACCACAAATCAACATCACAAGGGAAACCTCTGCTAGATCCCAAATCAACATCACAAGAGAAACCTCTGCTAGACCCCAAATCAACAGCACAAGAGAAACCTCTGCTCGACCCCAAATCAACATCACAAGAGAAACCTCTGCTGGACCCCAAATCAACATCACAAGAGAAACCTCTGCTCGATCCCAGATCAACAGCTCTAGAGAAACCTCTGCTAGTCCCAAATCAACAGCATAAGAGAAACCTCTGCTAGTTCCCAATCAACAGCACAAGAGAAACCTCTGCTGGACCACAAATCAACAGCACAGGAGAAACCTCTGTTCGACCACAAATCAACATCACAAGAGAAACCTCTGCTAGATCCCAAGTCAGCAGCACAGGAGAACCCTCTGCTAGAGCCAAATCAACAGCACAGGAGAAACCTCTGCTAGACCCAAATCAACATCACAAGAGAAACCTCTGCTCGATCCCAAATCAACAGCACAAGAGAAACCTCTGCTAGACCCAAATCAACAGCACAGGAGAAACCTCTGCTGGATCCCAAATCAACATCACAAGAGAAACCTCTGCTCAACTCCAAATCAACATCACAGGAGAAACCTCTGCTAGACCCCAAATCAACATCACAAGAGAAACCTCTGCTAGACCCCAAATCAACATCACAAGAGAAACCTCTGCTGGACCCCAAATCAACAGCACAAGAGAAACCTCTGCTAGACCCCAAATCAACATCACAAGAGAAACCTCTGCTGGACCCCAAATCAACATCACAAGAGAAACCTCTGCTCGATCCCAGATCAACAGCTGAAGAGAAACCTCTGCTGGACCCCAAATCAACAGCACAAGAGAAACCTCTGCTGGATCCCAAATCAACATCACAAGAGAAACCTCTGCTAGTCCCAAATCAACAGCACAGGAGAAACCTCTGCTAGACCACAAATCAACAGCACAGGAGAAACCTCTGTTCGACCACAAATCAACAGCACAAGAGAAACCTCTGCTAGACCCAAATCAACGGCACAGGAGAAACCTCTGCTAGACCCAAATCAACAGCACAGGAGAAACCTCTGCTGGATCCCAAATCAACATCACAAGAGAAACCTCTGCTAGACCCCAAGTCAGCAGCACAGGAGAACCCTCTGCTAGAGCCACATCAACAGCACAGGAGAAACCTCTGCTAGACCCAAATCAACAGCACAGGAGAAACCTCTGCTGGATCCCAAATCAACATCACAAGAGAAACCTCTGCTCAACTCCAAATCAACATCACAGGAGAAACCTCTGCTAGACCCTAAATCAACATCACAAGAGAAACCTCTGCTAGACCCTAAATCAACAGCACAAGAGAAACCTCTGCTAGACCCCAAATCAACATCACAAGAGAAACCTCTGCTGGACCCCAAATCAACATCACAAGAGAAACCTCTGCTCGATCCCAGATCAACAGCTCAAGAGAAACCTCTGCTGGACCCCAAATCAACATCACAAGAGAAACCTCTGCTAGACCCCAATACAACATCACAAGAGAAACTTCTGCTGGACCCCAAATCAACAGCACAAGAGAAACCTCTGCTAGACCCCAAATCAACATCACAAGAGAAACCTCTGCTCGACCGCAAATCAACATCACCGGAGAAACCTCTGCTAGATCCCAAATCAACATCACAAGAGAAACCTCTGCTAGACCCCAAATCAACAGCACAAGAGAAACCTCTGCTCGACCCCAAATCAACATCACAAGAGAAACCTCTGCTGGACCCCAAATCAACATCACAAGAGAAACCTCTGCTCGATCCCAGATCAACAGCTCTAGAGAAACCTCTGCTAGTTCCCAATCAACAGCACAGGAGAAACCTCTGTTCGACCACAAATCAACATCACAAGAGAAACCTCTGCTAGATCCCAAGTCAGCAGCACAGGAGAACCCGCTGCTAGAGCCAAATCAACAGCACAGGAGAAACCTCTGCTAGACCCAAATCAACAGCACAGGAGAAACCTCTGCTGGATCCCAAATCAACATCACAAGAGAAACCTCTGCTCAACTCCAAATCAACATCACAGGAGAAACCTCTGCTAGACCCCAAATCAACAGCACAAGAGAAACCTCTGCTAGACCCCAAATCAACATCACAAGAGAAACCTCTGCTGGACCCCAAATCAACATCACAAGAGAAACCTCTGCTCGATCCCAGATCAACAGCTCAAGAGAAACCTCTGCTGGACCCCAAATCAACAGCACAAGAGAAACCTCTGCTAGACCACAAATCAACAGCACAAGAGAAACCTCTGTTCGACCACAAATCAACATCACAAGAGAAACCTCTGCTAGTTCCCAATCAACAGCACAAGAGAAACCTCTGCTGGATCCCAAGTCAACAGCATAGGAGAAACCTCTGCTCGATCCCAAATCAACAGCACAAGAGAAACCTCTGCTAGACCCAAATCAACAGCACAAGAGAAACCTCTGCTAGACCCAAATCAACAGCACAAGAGAAACCTCTGCTGGATCCCAAATCAACAGCACAAGAGAAACCTCTGCTAGTTCCCAATCCACAGCACAAGAGAAACCTCTGCTAGACCTCAAATCAACAGCACATGAGAAACCTCTGCTAGACCCCAAATCAACTGCACATGAGAAACCTGTGCTGGACCCCAAACCAACAGCAGAAGAGAGTCCTCTGCTGGGCACCAAATCTAGAGCAGAAGAGAAACCTCTGCTCGACTCCAAATCAACAGCACAAGAGAAACCTCTGCTAGACCCCAAATCAACATCACAAGAGAAACCTCTGCTCGACCCCAAATCAACGTCACCGGAGAAACCTCTGCTAGACCCCAAATCAACATCACAAGAGAAACCTCTGCTCGACCCCAAATCAACATCACCGGAGAAACCTCTGCTCGATCCCAGATCAACAGCTCAAGAGAAACCTCTGCTAGTCCCAAATCAACAGCACAAGAGAAACCTCAGCTAGTTCCCAATCAACAGCACAAGAGAAACCTCTGCGAGACCACAAATCAACAGCACAGGAGAAACCTCTGCTAGACCCAAATCAACATCACAAGAGAAACCTCTGCTAGACCCCAAATCAACATCACAGGAGAAACCTCTGCTCGATCCCAGATCAACAGCTCAAGATAAACCTCTGCTAGTCCCAAATCAACAGCACAAGAGAAACCTCTGCTAGACCACAAATCAACAGCACAGGAGAAACCTCTGCTAGACCCAAATCAACATCACAAGAGAAACCTCTGCTAGACCCAAATCAACATCACAAGAGAAACCTCTGCTAGACCCAAATCAACAGCACAGGAGAAACCTCTGCTAGACCCAAATCAACATCACAAGAGAAACCTCTGCTAGTCCCAAATCAACAGCACAAGAGAAACCTCTGCTAGACCCCAAATCAACATCACAAGAGAAACCTCTGCTAGACCACAAATCAACAGCACAGGAGAAACCTCTGCTCGATCCCAAATCAACAGCACAAGAGAAACCTCTGCTCGATCCCAAATCAACAGCACAAGAGAAACCTCTGCTAGACCCAAATCAACAGCACAAGAGAAAACTCTGCTAGACCCCAAACCAACAGCACGGGAGAATCCTCTGCTAGACCTCAAACCAACAGCACAAGAGAAACCTCTGCTAGACCTCAAATCAACAGCACAGGAGAAACCTCTGCTAGACCCCAAATCAACTGCACATGAGAAACCTCTGCTAGACCCCAAACCAAGAGCAGAAGAGAATCCTCTGCTGGGCACCAAATCTGGAGCAGAAGAGAAACCTCTGCTCGACTCCAAATCAACAGCACAAGAGACACCTCTGCTGGACCCAAATCAACATCACAGGAGAAACCTCTGCTAGACCCCAAATCAACATCACAAGAGATACCTCTGCTCGACCCCAAATCAACATCACAAGAGAAACCTCTGCCAGACCCCAAATCAACATCACAAGAGAAACCTCTGCTGGACCCCAAATCAACATCACAAGAGAAACCTCTGCTAGACCCCAAATCAACAGCACAAGAGAAACCTCTGCTCGACCCCAAATCAACAGCACAGGAGAAACCTCTGCCAGACCCCAAATCAACATCACAAGAGAAACCTCTGCTGGACCCCAAATCAACATCACAAGAGAAACCTCTGCTAGACCCCAAATCAACAGCACAAGAGAAACCTCTGCTCGACCCCAAATCAACATCACAAGAGAAACCTCTGCTGGACCCCAAATCAACATCACAAGAGAAACCTCTGCTCGATCCCAGATCAACAGCTCTAGAGAAACCTCTGCTAGTCCCAAATCAACAGCATAAGAGAAACCTCTGCTCGATCCCAAATCAACAGCACAAGAGAAACCTCTGCTAGACCCAAATCAACAGCACAGGAGAAACCTCTGCTCGATCCCAAATCAACATCACAAGAGAAACCTCTGCTCAACTCCAAATCAACATCACAGGAGAAACCTCTGCTAGACCCCAAATCAACAGCACAAGAGAAACTTCTGCTGGACCCCAAATCAACATCACAAGAGAAACCTCTGCTGGACCCCAAATCAACATCACAAAAGAAACCTCTGTTCGATCCCAGATCAACAGCTCAAGAGAAACCTCTGCTGGACCCCAAATCAACAGCACAAGAGAAACCTCTGCTAGACCACAAATCAACAGCACAAGAGAAACCTCTGTTCGACCACAAATCAACATCACAAGAGAAACCTCTGCTAGTTCCCAATCAACAGCACAAGAGAAACCTCTGCTGGATCCCAAGTCAACAGCACAGGAGAAACCTCTGCTCGATCCCAAATCAACAGCACAAGAGAAACCTCTGCTAGACCCAAATCAACAGCACAAGAGAAACCTCTGCTAGTTCCCAATCAACAGCACAAGAGAAACCTCTGCTAGACCTCAAATCAACAGCACAGGAGAAACCTCTGCTAGACCCCAAATCAACTGCACATGAGAAACCTGTGCTGGACCCCAAACCAACAGCAGAAGAAAATCCTCTGCTGGGCACCAAATCTAGAGCAGAAGAGAAACCTCTGCTCGACTCCAAATCAACAGCACAAGAGAAACCTCTGCTAGTTCCCAATCAACAGCACAAGAGAAAACTCTGCTAGACCCCAAACCAACAGCACAAGAGAAACCTCTGCTAGACCTCAAATCAACAGCACAGGAGAAACCTCTGCTAGACCCCAAATCAACTGCACATGAGAAACCTCTGCTAGACCCCAAACCAACAGCAGAAGAGAATCCGCTGCTGGGCACCAAATCTGGAGCAGAAGAGAAACCTCTGCTGGACCCGAATCAACATCACAGGAGAAACCTCCGCTCGACCCCAAATCAACATCACAAGAGAAACCTCTGCTCGACCCCAAATCAACATCACAAGAGAAACCTCCGCTCGACCCCAAATCAACATCACAAGAGAAACCTCTGCTCGACCGCAAATCAACATCACCGGAGAAACCTCTGCTCGATCCCAAATCAACATCACAAGAGAAACCTCTGCTAGACCCCAAATCAACAGCACAAGAGAAACCTCTGCTCGACCCCAAATCAACATCACAAGAGAAACCTCTGCTGGACCCCAAATCAACATCACAAGACAAACCTCTGCTCGATCCCAGATCAACAGCTCAAGAGAAACCTCTGCTAGTCCCAAATCAACAGCAGAAGAGAAACCTCTGCTCGATCCCAGATCAACAGCTCAAGAGAAACCTCTGCTAGTCCCAAATCAACATCACAAGAGAAACCTCTGCTGGACCCCAAATCAACATCACAAGACAAACCTCTTCTCGATCCCAGATCAACAGCACAAGAGAAAACTCTGCTAGATCCCAAATCAACAGCACCGGAGAAACCTCTGCTAGATCCCAAATCAACATCACAAGAGAAACCTCTGCTAGACCCCAAATCAACAGCACAAGAGAAACCTCTGCTCGACCCCAAATCAAAATCACAAGAGAAACCTCTGCTCGATCCCAGATCAACAGCTCAAGAGAAACCTCTGCTAGTCCCAAATCAACAGGATAAGAGAAACCTCTGTTAGACCCAAATCAACAGCACAGGAGAAACCTCTGCGAGACCCAAATCAACATCACAAGAGAAACCTCTGCTAGATCCCAAATCAACATCACAAGAGAAACCTCTGCTAGATCCCAAATCAACAGCTCAAGAGAAACCTCTGCTGGAACTCAAATCAACAGGATAAGAGAAACCTCTGCTAGACCACAAATCAACATCACAAGAGAAACCTCTGCAAGACCCCAAATCAACATCACAAGAGAAACCTCTGCTCAACTCCAAATCAACAGCACAAGAGAAACCTCTACTAGACCCCAAATCAACAGCACAAGAGAAACCTCTTCTCGATCCCAAATCAACAGCACAAGGGAAACCTCTGCTAGACCCCAAATCAACATCACAAGAGAAACCTCGGCTGGACCCCAAATCAACATCACAAGAGAAGCCTCTGCTAGACCCCAAATCAACATCAAAAGATAAATTTCTGCCAGACCCCAAATCAACAGCACAAGAGAAACCTCTGCTGGACCACAAATCAACAGCACAAGGGAAATCAATGCTAGACCCCAAATCAAAAGCACCAGATAAACCTCTGCTAGACCCCAAATCAGCAGCACAGGAGAAACCTCTGCACGACCCCAAATCAACATCATAAGAGAAATTTCTGCTAGACCCCAAATCAACAGCACAAGAGAAACCTCTGCTGGACCACAAATCAACAGCACAAGGGAAATCGATGCTAGACCCCAAATCAACAGCACAAGAGAAACCTCTGCTGGACCACAAATCAACAGCACAAGGGAAATCGATGCTAGACCCCAAATCAACAGCACTAGAGAAACCTCTGCTAGACCCCAAATCAACATCATAAGATAAATTTCTGCTAGACCACAAATCAACATCACAAGAGAAACCTCTGTTAGACCCCAAATCAACATCACAAGAGAAACATCTGCTAGACCTCAAATCAACAGCACAAGAGAAATCTCTGCTAGACCCCAAATCAACATCACAAGAGAAACATCTGCCAGACCCCAAATCAACATCACAAGAGAAACCTCTGTTAGACCCCAAATCAACATCAGAAGAGAAACCTCTGCTAGACCCCAAATCAACAGCTCAGGAGAAACCTCTGTTCAACCACAAATCAACATCATAAGGGAAACCTCTGTTAGACCCCAAATCAACAGCACAAGAGAAACCTCTGCTAGACCCCAAATCAACAGCACAAGAGAAACCTCGGCTAGACCCCAAATCAACAGCACAAGAGAAACCTCTGCTCGAACAATCAACAGCACAAGAGAAACCTCTGCCATTCCCCAAATCAACAGCACAAGAGAAACCTCTGCTGGACCCCAAATCAACATCACAAGAGAAACCTCTGAGAGACCACAAATCAACATCACAAGAGAAACCTCTGCTAGACCCCAAATCAACAGCACAAGAGAAACCTCTGAGAGACCACAAATCAACATCATAAGAGAAACCTCTTCCAGACCCCAAATCAACAGCAATGGAGAAACCTCTGCACGACCCCAAATCAACATTGTAAGAGAAATTTCTGCTAGACCCCAAATCAACAGCACAGGAGAAACCTCTGCTGGACCCCAAATCAACATCATAAGAGAAACCTCTGTCAGACCCCAAATCAACAGCACAAGAGAAACCTCTGCTAGACCACAAATCAACATCACAAGAGAAACCTCTGCTGGACCAATCAACAGCACAAGAGAAACCTCTGCCAGACACCAAATCAACAGCACAAGGGAAATCTCTGCCAGAACAATCAACAGCACAAGAGAAACCTCTGCCATACCCATAATCAACAGCACAAGAGAAACCTCTGCTAGACCCCAAATCAACATCACAAGAGAAACCTCGGCTGGACCCCAAATCAACATCACAAGGCAAGCCTCTGCTAGACCCCAAATCAACATCAAAAGAGAAATTTCTGCCAGACCCCAAATCAACAGCACAAGAGAAACCTCTGCTGGACCACAAATCAACAGCACAAGGGAAATCAATGCTAGACCCCAAATCAACAGCACCAGATAAACCTCTGCTAGACCCCAAATCAACAGCACAGGAGAAACCTCTGCACGACCCCAAATCAACATCATAAGAGAAATTTCTGCTAGACCCCAAATCAACAGCACAAGAGAAACCTCTGCTGGACCACAAATCAACAGCACAAGGGAAATCAATGCTAGACCCCAAATCAACAGCACAAGAGAAACCTCTGCTCGACCACAAATCAACATCACAAGAGAAGCCTCTGCTAGACCCCAAATCAACAGCATAAGAGAGATTTCTGCTAGACCACAAATCAACATCACAAGAGAAACCTCTGTTAGACCCCAAATCAACATCACAAGAGAAACATCTGCTAGACCCCAAATCAACAGCACAGGAGAAACCTCTGCTAGACCCCAAATAAACATCACAAGAGAAACATCTGCCAGACCCCAAATCAACATCACAAGAGAAACCTCTGTTAGACCCCAAATCAACATCACAAGAGAAACATCTGCTGGACCCCAAATCAACAGCACAAGAGAAACCTCTGCAAGACCCCAAATCAACATCACAAGAGAAACATCTGCCAGACCCCAAATCAACAGCACAGGAGAAACCCCTGCTGGACCCCAAATCAACATTAGAAGAGAAACCTCTGTTCGACCCCAAATCAACAGCACAAGAGAATCCTCTGCTGGACCCCAAATCAACAGCACAAGAGAAACCACTGCCAGATCAATCAACAGCACAAGAGAAACCTCTGCTAGACCCCAAATCAACAGCACAAGAGAAACCTCTGCTAGACCCCAAAACAAAATCACAAGACAAACCTCTGCTGGACCCCAAATCAACATCATAAGTGAAATTTCTGCTGGACCCCAAATCAACAGCACAGGAGAAACCTCTGCTGGACCCCAAATCAACATCACAAGACAAACCTTTGCGAGACCCCAAATGAACATCATAAGAGAAATTTCTGCTAGACCCCAAATCAACAGCACAGGAGAAACCTCTGCTGGACCCCAAATCAACATCACAAGAGAAACCTGTTAGACCACAAATCAACATCACAAGACAAACCTCTGCGAGACCCCAAATGAACATCATAAGAGAAATTTCTGCTAGACCCCAAATCAACAGCACAAGAGAAACCTCTGCTGGACCACAAATCAACAGCACAAGGGAAATCGATGCTAGACCCCAAATCAACAGCACAAGAGAAACCTCTGCTGGACCACAAATCAACAGCACAAGGGAAATCGATGCTAGACCCCAAATCAACAGCACAAGAGAAACCTCTGCTAGACCCCAAATCAACATCATAAGAGAAATTTCTGCTAGACCACAAATCAACATCACAAGAGAAACCTCTGTTAGACCCCAAATCAATATCACAAGAGAAACATCTGCTAGACCTCAAATCAACAGCACAAGAGAAATCTCTGCCAGACCCCAAATCAACATCACAAGAGAAACATCTGCCAGACCCCAAATCAACATCACAAGAGAAACCTCTGTTAGACCCCAAATCAACATCACAAGAGAAACCTCTGCTAGACCCCAAATCAACAGCTCAGGAGAAACCTCTGTTCAACCACAAATCAACATCATAAGGGAAACCTCTGTTAGACCCCAAATCAACAGCACAAGAGAAACCTCTGCTGGACCACAAATCAACAGCACAAGGGAAATCAATGCTAGACCCCAAATCAACAGCACCAGATAAACCTCTGCTAGACCCCAAATCAACAGCACAGGAGAAACCTCTGCACGACCCCAAATCAACATCATAAGAGAAATTTCTGCAAGACCCCAAATCAACAGCACAAGAGAAACCTCTGCTGGACCACAAATCAACAGCACAAGGGAAATCAATGCTAGACCCCAAATCAACAGCACAAGAGAAACCTCTGCTCAACCACAAATCAACATCACAAGAGAAGCCTCTGCTAGACCCCAAATCAACAGCATAAGAGAGATTTCTGCTAGACCACAAATCAACATCACAAGAGAAACCTCTGTTAGACCCCAAATCAACATCACAAGAGAAACATCTGCTAGACCCCAAATCAACAGCACAGGAGAAACCTCTGCTAGACCCCAAATCAACATCACAAGAGAAACATCTGCCAGACCCCAAATCAACATCACAAGAGAAACCTCTGTTAGACCCCAAATCAACATCACAAGAGAAACATCTGCTGGACCCCAAATCAACAGCAGAAGAGAAACCTCTGCAAGACCCCAAATCAACATCACAAGAGAAACATCTGCCAGACCCCAAATCAACAGCACAGGAGAAACCCCTGCTGGACCCCAAATCAACATTAGAAGAGAAACCTCTGTTCGACCCCAAATCAACAGCACAAGAGAATCCTCTGCTGGACCCCAAATCAACAGCACAAGAGAAACCGCTGCCAGATCAATCAACAGCACAAGAGAAACCTCTGCTAGACCCCAAATCAACAGCACAAGAGAAACCTCTGCTAGACCCCAAAACAAAATCACAAGACAAACCTCTGCTGGTCCCCAAATCAACATCATAAGTGAAATTTCTGCTGGACCCCAAATCAACAGCACAGGAGAAACCTCTGCTGGACCCCAAATCAACATCACAAGACAAACCTTTGCGAGACCCCAAATGAACATCATAAGAGAAATTTCTGCTAGACCCCAAATCAACAGCACAGGAGAAACCTCTGCTGGACCCCAAATCAACATCACAAGAGAAACCTGTTAGACCACAAATCAACATCACAAGACAAACCTCTGCGAGACCCCAAATGAACATCATAAGAGAAATTTCTGCTAGACCCCAAATCAACAGCACAAGAGAAAACTCAGCTACACCCCAAATCAACAGCAGAAGAGAAACCTCCGTTAGACCCCAAATCAACAGCACAAGAGAAACCTCTGCTAGACCCCAAATCAACAGCACCAGAGAAACCTCTGCTGGACCCCAAATCAACAGCACAGGAGAAACCTCTGCTAGACCCCAAATCAACAGCACAAGAGAAACCTCTGCTAGACCCCAAATCAACAGCTCAGGAGAAACCTCTACCAGACCCCAAATCAACATCATAAGGGAAACCTATGCACGACCCCAAATCAACATCACAAGAGAATCCTCTGCGAGACCCCTAATCAACAGCACAAGAGAAACCTCTGCCAGACAACAAATCAACAGCAGAAGAGAAACCTCGGCTAGACCCCAAATCAACATCACAAGAGAAGCCTCTGCTGGACCCCAAATCAACATCAAAAGAGATATTTCTGCGAGACCCCAAATCAACAGCACAAGGGAAACCTCTGCTGCATCTCAAATCAACAGCACAAGGGAAATCAATGCTAGACCCCAAATCAACAGCACAGGAGAAACCTCTGCACGACCCCAAATCAACATCAAAAGAGAAATTTCTGCTCGACCCCAAATCAACAGCACAGGAGAAACCTCTGCTGGACCCCAAATCAACATCATAAGAGAAATTTCTGCTCGACCCCAAATCAACAGCACAGGAGAAACCTCTGCTGGACCCCAAATCAACATCACAAGAGAAATTTCTGCTCGACCCCAAATCAACAGCACAGGAGAAACCTCTGCTGGACCCCAAATCAACATCATAAGAGAAATTTCTGTTCGACCCCAAATCAACAGCACAAGAGAAACCTCTGCTAGACCCCAAATCAACATCATAAGAGAAATTTCTGCTCGACCCCAAATCAACAGCACAAGAGAATCCTCTGCTAGACCAATCAACAGCACAAGAGAAACCTCTGCTAGACCCCAAATCAACAGCACAAGGGAAATCTCTGTTAGACCCCAAATCAACAGCATAAGAGAAAACTCTGTTGGACCCCAAAGCAACATCACAAGAGAAACCGTTGCGAAACCAATCAACAGCAGAAGAGAAACCTCTGCTGGACCCCAAATCAACAGCACAAGAGAAACCTCTGCTCGACCCCAAATCAACATCATAAGAGAAATTTCTGCTAGACCCCAAATCAACAGCACAAGAGAATCCTCTGCTGGACCCCAAATCAACAGCACAAGAGAAACCTCTGCTAGACCCCAAATCAACAGCACAAGAGAAACCTCTGCTAGACTCCAAAACAAAATCACAAGACAAACCTCTGCTGGACCCCAAATCAACATCATAAGAGAAATTTCTGCTGGACCCCAAATCAACAGCACAGGAGAAACCTCTGCTGGACCCCAAATCAACATCACAAGACAAGCCTTTGCGAGACCCCAAATGAACATCATAAGAGAAATTTCTGCTAGACCCCAAATCAACAGCACAGGAGAAACCTCTGCTGGACCCCAAATCAACATCACAAGAGAAACCTGTTAGACCACAAATCAACATCACAAGACAAACCTCTGCGAGACCCGAAATGAACATCATAAGAGAAATTTCTGCTAGACCCCAAATCAACAGCACAAGAGAAAACTCTGTTACACCCCAAGTCAACAGCAGAAGAGAAACCTCCGTTAGACCCCAAATCAACAGCACAAGAGAAACCTCTGCTAGACCCCAAATCAACAGCACCAGAGAAACCTCTGCTTGACCCCAAATCAACAGCACAGGAGAAACATCTGCTAGACCCCAAATCAACAGCACAAGAGAAACCTCTGCTAGACCCCAAATCAACAGCACAAGAGAGACCTCTGCTAGACCCCAAATCAACAGCACAAGAGAAACCTCTGCTAGACCCCAAATCAACAGCTCAGGAGAAACCTCTACCAGACCCCAAATCAACATCATAAGGGAAACCTCTGTTAGACCCCAAATCAACATCACAAGAGAATCCTCTGCGAGACCCCTAATCAACAGCACAAGAGAAACCTCTGCCAGACAACAAATCAACAGCAGAAGAGAAACCTCGGCTAGACCCCAAATCAACATCACAAGAGAAGCCTCTGCTGGACCCCAAATCAACATCAAAAGAGATATTTCTGCAAGACCCCAAATCAACAGCACAAGGGAAACCTCTGCTGCATCACAAATCAACAGCACAAGGGAAATCAATGCTAGACCCCAAATCAACAGCACCAGATAAACCTCTGCTAGACCCCAAATCAACAGCACAGGAGAAACCTCTGCACGACCCCAAATCAACATCATAAGAGAAATTTCTGCTCGACCCCAAATCAACAGCACAGGAGA
Organism: Heterodontus francisci; assembly: GCF_036365525.1. Taxonomy (NCBI): domain Eukaryota; kingdom Metazoa; phylum Chordata; class Chondrichthyes; order Heterodontiformes; family Heterodontidae; genus Heterodontus; species Heterodontus francisci. The sequence continues at coordinate 52,541,104 of NC_090399.1, forward strand.
AACCTCTGCTGGACCCCAAATCAACATCATAAGAGAAATTTCTGCTCGACCCCAAATCAACAGCACAGGAGAAACCTCTGCTGGACCCCAAATCAACATCACAAGAGAAACCTCTGTTAGACCCCAAATCAACAGCACAAGAGAAACCTCCGCTAGACCAATCAACAGCACAAGAGAAACCTCTGCTAGACCAATCAACAGCACAAGAGAAACCTCTGCTAGACCCCAAATCAACATCATAAGAGAAATTTCTGCTAGACCCCAAATCAACAGCACAAGAGAAACCTCTGCTAGACCCCAAATCAGCAGCACAAGAGAAACCTCTGCTGGACCAAAATCAACAGCACAAGAGAAAACTCTGCTTGACCCCAATTCAACAGCACAGGAGAAACCTCTGCCATACCCCAAATCAACATCATAAGAGAAACCTCTGCTGGACCCCAAATCAGCAGCACAAGAGAAACCTCTGCTTGACCCCAAATCAACATCACAAGAGAATCCTCTGCTAGACCAATCAACAGCACAAGAGAAACCTCTGCTAGACCCCAAATCAACAGCACATGGAAATCTCTGTTCGACCCCAAATCAACAGCACAAGAGAAAACTCTGCCATACCCCAAATCAACATCACAAGAGAAACATCTGCTGGACCTCAAATCAACATCACAAGAGAAACCTCTGCTAGACCCCAAATCAACAGCACAAGAGAAACCTCTGCTCGACCCCAAATCAACATCACAAGAGAAACCTCTGCTAGACCCCAAATCAACAGCACAAGAGAAACCTCTGCTCGACCCCAAATCAACATCACAAGAGAAACCTCTGCTAGACCCCAAATCAACAGCACAAGGGAAATCTCTGTTAGACCCCAAATCAACAGCATAAGAGAAAACTCTGTTGTACCCCAAATCAACATCACAAGAGAAACCTCTGCTAGACCACAATTCAACAGCACAAGGGAAATCTCTGTTAGACCCCAAATCAACAGCACAAGAGAAACCTCTGCTGGAACCCAAATCAACAGCACAAGAGAAACCTCTGCTACACCCCAAAACAAAATCACAAGAGAAACATCTGCCAGACCCCAAATCAACAGCACAGGAGAAACCTCTGCTGGACCCCAAATCAACAGCACAAGAGAAACCTCTGCTGGACCCCAAATCAACAGCACAAGAGAAACCTCTGCTAGACCCCAAATCAACAGCACAAGAGAAACCTCTGCTCGACCCCAAATCAACATCACAAGAGAAACCTCTGCTGGACCCCAAATCAACATCACAAGAGAAACCTCTGCTCGATCCCAGATCAACAGCTCTAGAGAAACCTCTGCTAGATCCCAATCAACAGCACAAGAGAAACCTCTGCTAGACCACAAATCAACAGCACAGGAGAAACCTCTGTTCGACCACAAATCAACATCACAAGAGAAACCTCTGCTAGATCCCAAGTCAGCAGCACAGGAGAACCCTCTGCTAGAGCCAAATCAACAGCACAGGAGAAACCTCTGCTAGATCCCAAATCAACATCACAAGAGAAACCTCTGCTCGATCCCAAATCAACAGCACAAGAGAAACCTCTGCTAGACCCAAATCAACAGCACAGGAGAAACCTCTGCTGGATTCCAAATCAACATCACAAGAGAAACCTCTGCTCAACTCCAAATCAACATCACAGGAGAAACCTCTGCTAGACCCCAAATCAACAGCACAAGAGAAACCTCTGCTAGACCCCAAATCAACATCACAAGAGAAACCTCTGCTGGACCCCAAATCAACATCACAAGAGAAACCTCTGCTCGATCCCAGATCAACAGCTCAAGAGAAACCTCTGCTGGACCCCAAATCAACAGCACAAGAGAAACCTCTGCTGGACCCCAAATCAACATCACAAGAGAAACCTCTGCTCGATCCCAGATCAACAGCTCTAGAGAAACCTCTGCTAGTCCCAAATCAACAGCATAAGAGAAACCTCTGCTAGTTCCCAATCAACAGCACAAGAGAAACCTCTGCTAGACCACAAATCAACAGCACAGGAGAAACCTCTGTTCGACCACAAATCAACAGCACAAGAGAAACCTCTGCTAGTTCCCAATCAACAGCACAAGAGAAACCTCTGCTAGATGCAAATCAACAGCACAGGAGAAACCTCTGCTGGATCCCAAATCAACATCACAAGAGAAACCTCTGCTAGACCCAAATCAACAGCACAGGAGAAACCTCTGCTGGATCCCAAGTCAGCAGCACAGGAGAACCCTCTGCTAGAGCCAAATCAACAGCACAGGAGAAACCTCTGCTCGATCCCAAATCAACAGCACAAGAGAAACCTCTGCTAGACCCAAATCAACAGCGCAGGAGAAACCTCTGCTGGATCCCAAATCAACATCACAAGAGAAACCTCTGCTCGATCCCAAATCAACAGCACAAGAGAAACCTCTGCTAGACCCAAATCAACAGCACAGGAGAAACCTCTGTTCGATCCCAAATCAACAGCACAAGAGAAACCTCTGCTAGACCCAAATCAACATCACAAGAGAAACCTCTGCTCGATCCCAAATCAACAGCACAAGAGAAACCTCTGCTAGACCCAAATCAACAGCACAGGAGAAACCTCTGCTGGATCCCAAATCAACATCACAAGAGAAACCTCTGCTAGACCACAAATCAACATCACAAGAGAAACCTCTGCTAGACCCCAAATCAACAGCACAAGAGAAACCTCTGCTAGACCCCAAATCAACATCACAAGAGAAACCTCTGCTGGACCCCAAATCAACATCACAAGAGAAACCTCTGCTCGATCCCAGATCAACAGCTCAAGAGAAACCTCTGCTGGACCCCAAATCAACATCACAAGAGAAACCTCTGCTAGACCCCAATACAACATCACAAGAGAAACCTCTGCTGGACCCCAAATCAACAGCACAAGAGAAACCTCTGCTAGACCCCAAATCAACATCACAAGAGAAACCTCTGCTCGACCGCAAATCAACATCACCGGAGAAACCTCTGCTAGACCCCAAATCAACATCACAAGAGAAACCTCTGCTCGACCGCAAATCAACATCACCGGAGAAACCTCTGCTAGACCCCAAATCAACATCACAAGAGAAACCTCTGCTAGACCCCAATACAACATCACAAGAGAAACCTCTGCTGGACCCCAAATCAACAGCACAAGAGAAACCTCTGCTAGACCCCAAATCAACATTACAAGAGAAACCTCTGCTCGACCGCAAATCAACATCACCGGAGAAACCTCTGCTAGATCCCAAATCAACAGCACAAGAGAAACCTCTGTTCGACCCCAAATCAACATCACAAGAGAAACCTCTGCTAGATCCCAAGTCAGCAGCACAGGAGAACCCGCTGCTAGAGCCAAATCAACAGCACAGGAGAAACCTCTGCTAGACCCAAATCAACAGCACAGGAGAAACCTCTGCTGGATCCCAAATCAACATCACAAGAGAAACCTCTGCTCAACTCCAAATCAACATCACAGGAGAAACCTCTGCTAGACCCCAAATCAACAGCACAAGAGAAACCTCTGCTAGACCCCAAATCAACATCACAAGAGAAACCTCTGCTGGACCCCAAATCAACATCACAAGAGAAACCTCTGCTCGATCCCAGATCAACAGCTCAAGAGAAACCTCTGCTGGACCCCAAATCAACAGCACAAGAGAAACCTCTGCTAGACCACAAATCAACAGCACAAGAGAAACCTCTGTTCGACCACAAATCAACATCACAAGAGAAACCTCTGCTAGTTCCCAATCAACAGCACAAGAGAAACCTCTGCTGGATCCCAAGTCAACAGCATAGGAGAAACCTCTGCTCGATCCCAAATCAACAGCACAAGAGAAACCTCTGCTAGACCCAAATCAACAGCACAAGAGAAACCTCTGCTAGACCCAAATCAACAGCACAAGAGAAACCTCTGCTAGTTCCCAATCCACAGCACAAGAGAAACCTCTGCTAGACCTCAAATCAACAGCACATGAGAAACCTCTGCTAGACCCCAAATCAACTGCACATGAGAAACCTGTGCTGGACCCCAAACCAACAGCAGAAGAGAGTCCTCTGCTGGGCACCAAATCTAGAGCAGAAGAGAAACCTCTGCTCGACTCCAAATCAACAGCACAAGAGAAACCTCTGCTAGACCCCAAATCAACTGCACATGAGAAACCTGTGCTGGACCCCAAACCAACAGCAGAAGAGAGTCCTCTGCTGGGCACCAAATCTAGAGCAGAAGAGAAACCTCTGCTCGACTCCAAATCAACAGCACAAGAGAAACCTCTGCTAGACCCCAAATCAACATCACAAGAGAAACCTCTGCTCGACCCCAAATCAACGTCACCGGAGAAACCTCTGCTAGACCCCAAATCAACATCACCGGAGAAACCTCTGCTCGATCCCAGATCAACAGCTCAAGAGAAACCTCTGCTAGTCCCAAATCAACAGCACAAGAGAAACCTCAGCTAGTTCCCAATCAACAGCACAAGAGAAACCTCTGCGAGACCACAAATCAACAGCACAGGAGAAACCTCTGCTAGACCCAAATCAACATCACAAGAGAAACCTTTGCTAGACCCCAAATCAACATCACAGGAGAAACCTCTGTTCGACCACAAATCAACATCACAAGAGAAACCTCTGCTAGATCCCAAGTCAGCAGCACAGGAGAACCCGCTGCTAGAGCCAAATCAACAGCACAGGAGAAACCTCTGCTAGACCCAAATCAACAGCACAGGAGAAACCTCTGCTGGATCCCAAATCAACATCACAAGAGAAACCTCTGCTCAACTCCAAATCAACATCACAGGAGAAACCTCTGCTAGACCCCAAATCAACAGCACAAGAGAAACCTCTGCTAGACCACAAATCAACAGCACAGGAGAAACCTCTGCTAGACCCAAATCAACATCACAAGAGAAACCTCTGCTAGACCCAAATCAACATCACAAGAGAAACCTCTGCTAGACCCAAATCAACAGCACAGGAGAAACCTCTGCTGGACCCAAATCAACATCACAAGAGAAACCTCTGCTAGACCCAAATCAACAGCACAGGAGAAACCTCTGCTAGTCCCAAATCAACAGCACAAGAGAAACCTCTGCTAGACCACAAATCAACAGCACAGGAGAAACCTCTGCTAGTCCCAAATCAACATCACAAGAGAAACCTCTGCTAGACCCAAATCAACAGCACAGGAGAAACCTCTGCTAGACCACAAATCAACAGCACAGGAGAAACCTCTGCTAGTCCCAAATCAACAGCACAAGAGAAACCTCTGCTAGACCCAAATCAACATCACAAGAGAAACCTCTGCTAGTCCCAAATCAACAGCACAAGAGAAACCTCTGCTAGACCACAAATCAACAGCACAGGAGAAACCTCTGCTAGTCCCAAATCAACATCACAAGAGAAACCTCTGCTAGTTCCCAATCAACAGCACAAGAGAAACCTCTGCTAGACCACAAATCAACAGCACAGGAGAAACCTCTGCTCGATCCCAAATCAACAGCACTAGAGAAACCTCTGCTAGACCCAAATCAACAGCACAAGAGAAAACTCTGCTAGACCCCAAATCAACTGCACATGAGAAACCTCTGCTAGACCCCAAACCAAGAGCAGAAGAGAATCCTCTGCTGGGCACCAAATCTGGAGCAGAAGAGAAACCTCTGCTCGACTCCAAATCAACAGCACAAGAGACACCTCTGCTGGACCCAAATCAACATCACAGGAGAAACCTCTGCTAGACCCAAATCAACAGCACAGGAGAAACCTCTGCTAGTCCCAAATCAACATCACAAGAGAAACCTCTGCTAGACCCAAATCAACAGCACAGGAGAAACCTCTGCTAGTCCCAAATCAACATCACAAGAGAAACCTCTGCTAGTTCCCAATCAACAGCACAAGAGAAACCTCTGCTAGACCACAAATCAACAGCACAGGAGAAACCTCTGCTCGATCCCAAATCAACAGCACAAGAGAAACCTCTGCTAGACCCAAATCAACAGCACAAGAGAAAACTCTGCTAGACCCCAAATCAACTGCACATGAGAAACCTCTGCTAGACCCCAAACCAAGAGCAGAAGAGAATCCTCTGCTGGGCACCAAATCTGGAGCAGAAGAGAAACCTCTGCTCGACTCCAAATCAACAGCACAAGAGACACCTCTGCTGGACCCAAATCAACATCACAGGAGAAACCTCTGCTAGACCCCAAATCAACATCACAAGAGATACCTCTGCTCGACCCCAAATCAACATCACAAGAGAAACCTCTGCCAGACCCCAAATCAACATCACAAGAGAAACCTCTGCTGGACCCCAAATCAACATCACAAGAGAAACCTCTGCTAGACCCCAAATCAACAGCACAAGAGAAACCTCTGCTCGACCCCAAATCAACAGCACAAGAGAAACCTCTGCCAGACCCCAAATCAACATCACAAGAGAAACCTCTGCTGGACCCCAAATCAACATCACAAGAGAAACCTCTGCTAGACCCCAAATCAACAGCACAAGAGAAACCTCTGCTCGACCCCAAATCAACATCACAAGAGAAACCTCTGCTGGACCCCAAATCAACATCACAAGAGAAACCTCTGCTCGATCCCAGATCAACAGCTCTAGAGAAACCTCTGCTAGTCCCAAATCAACAGCATAAGAGAAACCTCTGCTAGACCCCAAATCAACATCACAAGAGATACCTCTGCTCGACCCCAAATCAACATCACAAGAGAAACCTCTGCCAGACCCCAAATCAACATCACAAGAGAAACCTCTGCTGGACCCCAAATCAACATCACAAGAGAAACCTCTGCTAGACCCCAAATCAACAGCACAAGAGAAACCTCTGCTCGACCCCAAATCAACAGCACAAGAGAAACCTCTGCCAGACCCCAAATCAACATCACAAGAGAAACCTCTGCTGGACCCCAAATCAACATCACAAGAGAAACCTCTGCTAGACCCCAAATCAACAGCACAAGAGAAACCTCTGCTCGACCCCAAATCAACATCACAAGAGAAACCTCTGCTGGACCCCAAATCAACATCACAAGAGAAACCTCTGCTCGATCCCAGATCAACAGCTCTAGAGAAACCTCTGCTAGTCCCAAATCAACAGCATAAGAGAAACCTCTGCTCGACCCCAAATCAACATCACAAGAGAAACCTCTGCTAGACCACAAATCAACAGCACAGGAGAAACCTCTGTTCGACCACAAATCAACATCACAAGAGAAACCTCTGCTAGATCCCAAGTCAGCAGCACAGGAGAACCCTCTGCTAGAGCCAAATCAACAGCACAGGAGAAACCTCTGCTAGATCCCAAATCAACATCACAAGAGAAACCTCTGCTCGATCCCAAATCAACATCACAAGAGAAACCTCTGCTAGACCCAAATCAACAGCACAGGAGAAACCTATGCTCGATCCCAAATCAACATCACAAGAGAAACCTCTGCTCAACTCCAAATCAACATCACAGGAGAAACCTCTGCTAGACCCCAAATCAACAGCACAAGAGAAACTTCTGCTGGACCCCAAATCAACATCACAAGAGAAACCTCTGCTGGACCCCAAATCAACATCACAAAAGAAACCTCTGTTCGATCCCAGATCAACAGCTCAAGAGAAACCTCTGCTGGACCCCAAATCTACAGCACAAGAGAAACCTCTGCTAGACCACAAATCAACAGCACAAGAGAAACCTCTGTTCGACCACAAATCAACAGCACAAGAGAAACCTCTGCTAGACCCAAATCAACAGCACAAGAGAAACCTCTGCTAGTTCCCAATCAACAGCACAAGAGAAACCTCTGCTAGACCTCAAATCAACATCACAGGAGAAACCTCTGCTAGACCCCAAATCAACTGCACATGAGAAACCTGTGCTGGACCCCAAACCAACAGCAGAAGAAAATCCTCTGCTGGGCACCAAATCTAGAGCAGAAGAGAAACCTCTGCTCGACTCCAAATCAACAGCACAAGAGAAACCTCTGCTAGACCCCAAATCAACATCACAAGAGAAACCTCTGCTCGACCCCAAATCAACATCACCGGAGAAACCTCTGCTAGACCCCAAATCAACATCACAAGAGAAACCTCTGCTCGACTCCAAATCAACATCACCGGCGAAACCTCTGCTCGATCCCAGATCAACAGCTCAAGAGAAACCTCTGCTAGTCCCAAATCAACAGCACAAGAGAAACCTCTGCTAGTTCCCAATCAACAGCACAGGAGAAACCTCTGCTAGATCCCAAATCAACAGCACAGGAGAAACCTCTGCTCGATCCCAAATCAACAGCACAAGAGAAACCTCTGCTAGACCCAAATCAACAGCACAACAGAAACATCTGCTAGACCCCAAACCAACAGCACAAGAGAAACCTCTGCTAGACCTCAAATCAACAGCACAGGAGAAACCTCTGCTAGACCCCAAATCAACTGCACATGAGAAACCTCTGCTCGACCCCAAAGCAACAGCGGAAGAGAATCCTCTGCTGGGCACCAAATCTAGAGCAGAAGAGAAACCTCTGCTCGACTCCAAATCAACAGCACAAGAGAAACCTCTGCTAGTTCCCAATCAACAGCACAAGAGAAACCTCTGCTAGACCCCAAATCAACATCACAAGAGAAACCTCCGCTCGACCCCAAATCAACATCACAAGAGAAACCTCTGCTCGACCGCAAATCAACATCACCGGAGAAACCTCTGCTCGATCCCAAATCAACATCACAAGAGAAACCTCTGCTAGACCCCAAATCAACAGCACAAGAGAAACCTCTGCTCGACCCCAAATCAACATCACAAGAGAAACCTCTGCTGGACCCCAAATCAACATCACAAGACAAACCTCTGCTCGATCCCAGATCAACAGCTCAAGAGAAACCTCTGCTAGTCCCAAATCAACAGCAGAAGAGAAACCTCTGCTCGATCCCAGATCAACAGCTCAAGAGAAACCTCTGCTAGTCCCAAATCAACATCACAAGAGAAACCTCTGCTGGACCCCAAATCAACATCACAAGACAAACCTCTGCTCGATCCCAGATCAACAGCACAAGAGAAAACTCTGCTAGATCCCAAATCAACAGCACCGGAGAAACCTCTGCTAGATCCCAAATCAACATCACAAGAGAAACCTCTGCTAGACCCCAAATCAACAGCACAAGAGAAACCTCTGCTCGACCCCAAATCAAAATCACAAGAGAAACCTCTGCTAGATCCCAAATCAACAGCTCAAGAGAAACCTCTTCTCGATCCCAAATCAACAGCACAAGAGAAACCTCTTCTCGATCCCAAATCAACATCACAAGAGAAACCTCTGCTCGATCCCAAATCAACAGCACAAGAGAAACCTCTGCTGGACCCCAAATCAACATCACAAGAGAAACCTCTGCTGGACCCCAAATCAACATCACAAGAGAAACCTCTGCTCGATCCCAGATCAACAGCTCAAGAGAAACCTCTGCTCGATCCCAGATCAACAGCTCAAGAGAAACCTCTGCTAGACCCCAAATCAACAGCATAAGAGAAACCTCTGCTAGACCACAAATCAACAGCACAGGAGAAACCTCTGTTCGACCACAAATCAACATCACAAGAGAAACCTCTGCTATTTCCCAATCAACAGCACAAGAGAAACCTCTGCTAGACCACAAATCAACAGCACAAGAGAAACCTCTGCTAGTTCCCAAGTCAACAGCACTAGAGAAACCTCTGCCAGACCTCAAACCAACAGCACAAGAGAAACCTCTGCTGGACACCAAATCAACATCACAAGAGAAACCTCTGCTGGGCACCAAATCTAGAGCAGAAGAGAAACCTCTGCTCGACTCCAAATCAACATCACAAGAGAAACCTCTGCTCGACCCCAAATCAACATCACAAGAGAAACCTCTGCTCGACTCCAAATCAACAGCACAAGAGAAACCTCTGCTGGACACCAAATCAACATCACAAGAGAAACCTCTGCTCGACCCCAAATCAACATCACAAGAGAAACCTCTGCTGGGCACCAAATCTAGAGCAGAAGAGAAACCTCTGCTCGACTCCAAATCAACAGCACAAGAGAAACCTCTGCTCGACCCCAAATCAACATCACAAGAGAAACCTCTGCTCGACTCCAAATCAACAGCACAAGAGAAACCTCTGCTCGACCCCAAATCAACATCACAAGAGAAACCTCTGCTCGACTCCAAATCAACAGCACAAGAGAAACCTCTGCTGGACCCCAAATCAATGTCGCAGGAGAAACCTCTGCTCGACCCCAAATCAACATTACCGGAGAAACCTCTGCTAGAACACAAATCAACATCACAAGAGAAACCTCTGCTAGTTCCCAATCAACAGCACAAGAGAAACCTCTGCTAGACCACAAATCAACAGCACAGGAGAAACCTCTGTTCGACCACAAATCAACAGCACAAGAGAAACCTCTGCTAGTTCCCAATCAACAGCACAAGAGAAACCTCTGCTAGATGCAAATCAACAGCACAGGAGAAACCTCTGCTGGATCCCAAATCAACATCACAAGAGAAACCTCTGCTAGACCACAAATCAACAGCACAAGAGAAACCTCTGCTAGTTCCCAAGTCAACAGCACTAGAGAAACCTCTGCTGATCCCAAATCAACAGCACAAGAGAATCCTCTGCCAGACCTCAAACCAACAGCACAAGAGAAACCTCTGCTGGACCCCAAATCAACTGCACATGAGAATCCTCTGCTAGACCCCAAATCAACATCACAAGAGAAACCTCTGCTGGGCACCAATTCTAGAGCAGAAGAGAAACCTCTGCTCGACTCCAAATCAACAGCACAAGAGAAACCTCTGCTAGACCCCAAATCAACGTCGCAGGAGAAACCTCTGCTCGACCCCAAATCAACATCACAAGAGAAACCTCTGCTGGGCACCAAATCTAGAGCAGAAGAGAAACCTCTGCTCGACTCCAAATCAACAGCACAAGAGAAACCTCTGCTGGACCCCAAATCAACTGCACATGAGAATCCTCTGCTAGACACCAAATCAACAGCACAAGAGAAACCTCTGCTAGACCCCAAATCAACGTCGCAGGAGAAACCTCTGCTCGACCCCAAATCAACATTTCCGGAGAAACCTCTGCTAGACATCAAATCAACATCACCAGAGAAACCTCTGCTAGTTCCCAATCAACAGCACAAGAGAAACCTCTGCGAGACCACAAATCAACATCACCAGAGAAACCTCTGCTAGTTCCCAATCAACAGCACAAGAGAAACCTCTGCGAGACCACAAATCAACATCACCAGAGAAACCTCTGCTCGTCCCAAATCAACAGCACAAGAGAAACCTCTGCTAGACCACAAATCAACATCACCAGAGAAACCTCTGCTCGTCCCAAATCAACAGCACAAGAGAAACCTCTGCTAGACCACAAATCAACAGCACAAGAGAAACCTCTGTTCGACCACAAATCAACATCACAAGAGAAACCTCTGCTCGATCCCAAGTCAACATCACAAGAGAAAACTCTGCTAGTTCCCAATCAACAGCACAAGAGAAACCTCTGTTCGACCATAAATCAACATCACAAGAGAAACCTCTGCTAGTTCCCAATCAACAGCACAAGAGAAACCTCTGCTAGACCTCAAATCAACAGCACAGGAGAAACCTCTGCGAGACCACAAATCAACATCACAAGAGAAACCTCTGCTAGACCCCAAATCAACATCACAAGAGAAACCTCTGCTAGTTCCCAATCAACAGCACAAGAGAAACCTCTGTTCGACCATAAATCAACATCACAAGAGAAACCTCTGCTAGTTCCCAATCAACAGCACAAGAGAAACCTCTGCTAGACCTCAAATCAACAGCACAGGAGAAACCTCTGCGAGACCACAAATCAACATCACAAGAGAAACCTCTGCTAGTTCCCAATCAACAGCACAAGAGAAACCTCTGTTCGACCATAAATCAACATCACAAGAGAAACCTCTGCTAGTTCCCAATCAACAGCACAAGAGAAACCTCTGCTAGACCTCAAATCAACAGCACAGGAGAAACCTCTGCCAGACCCCAAATCAACTGCACATGAGAAACCTCTGCTGGACCCCAAACCAACAGCACAAGAGAATCCTCTGCTGGGCACCAAATCGACAGCACAAGAGATACCTCTGCTCGACTCCAAATCAACAGCACAGGAGAAACCTCTGCCAGACCCCAAATCAACTGCACATGAGAAAACTCTGCTGGACCCCAAACCAACAGCACAAGAGAATCCTCTGCTGGGCACCAAATCGACAGCACAAGAGATACCTCTGCTCGACTCAAAATCAACATCACAAGAGAAACCTCTGCTCGACCCCAAATCAACATCGCAGGAGAAACCTCTGCTCGACCCCAAATCAACATTACCGGAGAAACCTCTGCTAGACATCAAATCAACATCACCAGGGAAACGTCTGCTAGTCCCAAATCAACAGCGCAAGAGAAACCTCTGCTCGATCCCAAATCAACAGCACAAGAGAAACCTCTGCTGGACCCCAAATCAACAGCACAAGAGAAACCTCTGCTAGTTCCCAATCAACAGCACAAGAGAAACCTCTGCTAGACCCCAAATCAACATCACAGGAGAAACCACTGCTAGACCCCAAATCAACATCACAAGAGAAACCTCTGCTAGACCCCAAATCAACATCACAGGAGAAACCTCTGCGAGACCACAAATCAACATCACAAGAGAAACCTCTGCTAGACCCCAAATCAACATCACAAGAGAAACCTCTGCTAGACCCCAAATCAACAGCACAAGAGAAAACTCTGCTAGACCCCAAATAAACAGCTCAAGAGAAACCTCTTCTCGATCCCAAATCAACAGCACAAGGGAAACCTCTGCTGGAACTGAAATCAAAAGCACAAGAGAAACCTCTGCTACACCCCAAATCAACATCGCAAGAGAAACCTCTGCTCGACCCCAAATCAACATCACAAGAGAAACCTCTGCTAGACCCCAAATCAACATCAAAAGAGAAACCTCCGCTCGACCCCAAATCAACATCACAAGAGAAACCTCTGCTCGACCGCAAATCAACATCACCGGAGAAACCTCTGCTCGATCCCAAATCAACATCACAAGAGAAACCTCTGCTAGACCCCAAATCAACAGCACAAGAGAAACCTCTGCTCGATCCCAGATCAACAGCATCAGAGAAACCTCTGCTAGACCACAAATCAACAGCACAGGAGAAACCTCTGCGAGACCCAAATCAACATCACAAGAGAAACGTCTGCTAGATCCCAAATCAACAGCACAAGAGAAACCTCTGCTGGAACTCAAATCAACAGCACAAGAGAAACCTCTGCTGGACCCCAAATCAACATCACAAGGGAAACCTCTGCTGGATCTCAAATCAACAGCACAAGAGAAACCTCTGCTAGACCCCAAATCAACATCACAAGAGAAACCTCTGCTAGACCCCAAATCAACAGCACAAGAGAAACCTCTGCTCAACTCCAAATCAACAGCACAAGAGAAACCTCTGCTAGACCCCAAATCAACAGCACAAGAGAAACCTCTGCTAGACCCCACATCAACATCACAGGAGAAACCTCTGCGAGACCCCAAATCAACAGCACAAGGGAAACCTCTGCTAGACCCCAAATCAACAGCACAAGAGAAACCTCTGCTCAACTCCAAATCAACAGCACAAGAGAAACCTCTACTAGACCCCAAATCAACACCACAAGAGAAACCTCTTCTCGATCCCAAATCAACAGCACAAGGGAAACCTCTGCTGGACCCCAAATCAACATCACAAGAGAAACCTCTGCTCGATCCCAGATCAACAGCTCAAGAGAAACCTCTGCTAGTTCCCAATCAACAGCACAAGAGAAACCTCTGCTAGACCACAAATCAACTGCACAAGAGAAACCTCTGTTCGACCACAAATCAACATCACAAGAGAAACCTCTGCTAGTTCCCAATCAACAGCACAAGAGAAACCTCTGCTAGACCACAAATCAACAGCACAAGAGAAACCTCTGCTAGACCACAAATCAACAGCACAAGAGAAACCTCTGCTAGACCCAAATCAACAGCACAAGAGAAACCTCTGCTAGACCCAAATCAACAGCACAAGAGAAACCTCTGCTAGACCACAAATCAACAGCACAAGAGAAACCTCTGCTAGACCCAAATCAACAGCACAAGAGAAACCTCTGCTAGACCCAAATCAACAGCACAAGAGAAACCTCTGCTAGACCACAAATGAACTGCACAAGAGAAACCTCTGTTCGACCACAAATCAACATCACAAGAGAAACCTCTGCTAGTTCCCAATCAACAGCACAAGAGAAACCTCTGCTAGACCACAAATCAACTGCACAAGAGAAACCTCTGTTCGACCACAAATCAACATCACAAGAGAAACCTCTGCTAGTTCCCAAGTCAACAGCACTAGAGAAACCTCTGCTGATCCCAAATCAACAGCACAAGAGAATCCTCTGCCAGACCTCAAACCAACAGCACAAGAGAAACCTCTGCTGGACCCCAAATCAACTGCACATGAGAAACCTCTGCTAGACACCAAATCAACATCACAAGAGAAACCTCTGCTCGACCCCAAATCAACATCACAAGAGAAACCTCTGCTGGGCACCAAATCTAGAGCAGAAGAGAAACCTCTGCTCGACTCCAAATCAACAGCACAAGAGAAACCTCTGCTCGACCCCAAATCAACGTCGCAGGAGAAACCTCTGCTCGACCCCAAATCAACATTACCGGAGAAACCTCTGCTAGACCCCAAATCAACATCACAAGAGAAACCTCTGCTAGTCCCAAATCAACAGCACAAGAGAAACCTCTGCTAGTTCCCAATCAACAGCACAAGAGAAACCTCTGCTAGACCCCAAATCAACATCACAAGAGAAACCTCTGCTAGACCCCAAATCAACATCACAAGAGAAACCTCTGCTAGTTCCCAAACCAACAGCACAAGAGAAACCTCTGTTCGACCACAAATCAACATCACAAGAGAAACCTCTGCTCGACCCAAATCAACAGCACAAGAGAAACCTCTGCTCGACCCAAATCAACAGCACAAGAGAATCCTCTGCTAGATCCCAAGTCAACAGCACAGGAGAAACCTCTGCTCGATCCCATATCAACAGCACAAGAGAAACCTCTGCTGGACCCCAAATCAACATCACAAGGGAAACCTCTGCTGGACCCCAAATCAACATCACAAGGGAAACCTCTGCTGGACCCCAAATCATCATCACAAGGGAAATCTCTGCTGGACCCCAAATCAACATCACAAGAGAAACCTCTGCTGGACCCCAAATCAACATCACAAGGGAAACCTCTGCTGGACCCCAAATCAACATCACAAGGGAAACCTCTGCTGGACCCCAAATCAACATCACAAGAGAAACCTCTGCTGGAACTCAAATCAACAGCACAAGAGAAACCTCTGCTCAACTCCAAATCAACAGCACAAGAGAAACCTCTGCTAGACCACAAATCAACATCACAAGAGAAACCTCTGCTAGACCCAAATCAACATCACAAGAGAAACCTCTGCGAGACCCCAAACAACATCACAAGAGAAACCTCTGCTCGACCCCAAATCAACATCACAGGAGAAACCTCTGCTCGACCCCAAATCAACATCACCGGAGAAACCTCTGCTAGACCCCAAATCAACATCACCAGAGAAACCTCTGCTAGTCCCAAATCAACAGCACAAGAGAAACCTCTACTAGACCACAAATCAACAGCACAGGAGAAACCTCTGCTAGACCCAAATCAACAGCACAAGAGAAACCTCTGTTCGACCACAAATCAACATCACAAGAAAAACCTCTGCTCGATCCCAAGTCAACAGCACAAGAGAAACCTCTGCTAGACCCCAAATCAACAGCACATGGAAATCTCTGTTCGACCCCAAATCAACAGCACAAGAGAAAACTCTGCCATACCCCAAATCAACATCACAAGAGAAACATCTGCTGGACCTCAAATCAACATCACAAGAGAAACCTCTGCTAGACCCCAAATCAACAGCACAAGAGAAACCTCTGCTCGACCCCAAATCAACATCACAAGAGAAACCTCTGCTAGACCCCAAATCAACAGCACAAGAGAAACCTCTGCTCGACCCCAAATCAACATCACAAGAGAAACCTCTGCTAGACCCCAAATCAACAGCACAAGGGAAATCTCTGTTAGACCCCAAATCAACAGCATAAGAGAAAACTCTGTTGTACCCCAAATCAACATCACAAGAGAAACCTCTGCTAGACCACAATTCAACAGCACAAGGGAAATCTCTGTTAGACCCCAAATCAACAGCACAAGAGAAACCTCTGCTGGAACCCAAATCAACAGCACAAGAGAAACCTCTGCTACACCCCAAAACAAAATCACAAGAGAAACATCTGCCAGACCCCAAATCAACAGCACAGGAGAAACCTCTGCTGGAACCCAAATCAACAGCACAAGAGAAACCTCTGCTGGACCCCAAATCAACAGCACAAGAGAAACCTCTGCTAGACCCCAAATCAACAGCACAAGAGAAACCTCTGCTCGACCCCAAATCAACATCACAAGAGAAACCTCTGCTGGACCCCAAATCAACATCACAAGAGAAACCTCTGCTCGATCCCAGATCAACAGCTCTAGAGAAACCTCTGCTAGATCCCAATCAACAGCACAAGAGAAACCTCTGCTAGACCACAAATCAACAGCACAGGACAAACCTCTGTTCGACCACAAATCAACATCACAAGAGAAACCTCTGCTAGATCCCAAGTCAGCAGCACAGGAGAACCCTCTGCTAGAGCCAAATCAACAGCACAGGAGAAACCTCTGCTAGATCCCAAATCAACATCACAAGAGAAACCTCTGCTCGATCCCAAATCAACAGCACAAGAGAAACCTCTGCTAGACCCAAATCAACAGCACAGGAGAAACCTCTGCTGGATTCCAAATCAACATCACAAGAGAAACCTCTGCTCAACTCCAAATCAACATCACAGGAGAAACCTCTGCTAGACCCCAAATCAACAGCACAAGAGAAACCTCTGCTAGACCCCAAATCAACATCACAAGAGAAACCTCTGCTGGACCCCAAATCAACATCACAAGAGAAACCTCTGCTCGATCCCAGATCAACAGCTCAAGAGAAACCTCTGCTGGACCCCAAATCAACAGCACAAGAGAAACCTCTGCTGGACCCCAAATCAACATCACAAGAGAAACCTCTGCTCGATCCCAGATCAACAGCTCTAGAGAAACCTCTGCTAGTCCCAAATCAACAGCATAAGAGAAACCTCTGCTAGTTCCCAATCAACAGCACAAGAGAAACCTCTGCTAGACCACAAATCAACAGCACAGGAGAAACCTCTGTTCGACCACAAATCAACAGCACAAGAGAAACCTCTGCTAGTTCCCAATCAACAGCACAAGAGAAACCTCTGCTAGATGCAAATCAACAGCACAGGAGAAACCTCTGCTGGATCCCAAATCAACATCACAAGAGAAACCTCTGCTAGACCCAAATCAACAGCACAGGAGAAACCTCTGCTGGATCCCAAGTCAGCAGCACAGGAGAACCCTCTGCTAGAGCCAAATCAACAGCACAGGAGAAACCTCTGCTCGATCCCAAATCAACAGCACAAGAGAAACCTCTGCTAGACCCAAATCAACAGCGCAGGAGAAACCTCTGCTGGATCCCAAATCAACATCACAAGAGAAACCTCTGCTCGATCCCAAATCAACAGCACAAGAGAAACCTCTGCTAGACCCAAATCAACAGCACAGGAGAAACCTCTGTTCGATCCCAAATCAACAGCACAAGAGAAACCTCTGCTAGACCCAAATCAACATCACAAGAGAAACCTCTGCTCGATCCCAAATCAACAGCACAAGAGAAACCTCTGCTAGACCCAAATCAACAGCACAGGAGAAACCTCTGCTGGATCCCAAATCAACATCACAAGAGAAACCTCTGCTAGACCACAAATCAACATCACAAGAGAAACCTCTGCTAGACCCCAAATCAACAGCACAAGAGAAACCTCTGCTAGACCCCAAATCAACATCACAAGAGAAACCTCTGCTGGACCCCAAATCAACATCACAAGAGAAACCTCTGCTCGATCCCAGATCAACAGCTCAAGAGAAACCTCTGCTGGACCCCAAATCAACATCACAAGAGAAACCTCTGCTAGACCCCAATACAACATCACAAGAGAAACCTCTGCTGGACCCCAAATCAACAGCACAAGAGAAACCTCTGCTAGACCCCAAATCAACATCACAAGAGAAACCTCTGCTCGACCGCAAATCAACATCACCGGAGAAACCTCTGCTAGACCCCAAATCAACATCACAAGAGAAACCTCTGCTCGACCGCAAATCAACATCACCGGAGAAACCTCTGCTAGACCCCAAATCAACATCACAAGAGAAACCTCTGCTAGACCCCAATACAACATCACAAGAGAAACCTCTGCTGGACCCCAAATCAACAGCACAAGAGAAACCTCTGCTAGACCCCAAATCAACATTACAAGAGAAACCTCTGCTCGACCGCAAATCAACATCACCGGAGAAACCTCTGCTAGATCCCAAATCAACAGCACAAGAGAAACCTCTGTTCGACCCCAAATCAACATCACAAGAGAAACCTCTGCTAGATCCCAAGTCAGCAGCACAGGAGAACCCGCTGCTAGAGCCAAATCAACAGCACAGGAGAAACCTCTGCTAGACCCAAATCAACAGCACAGGAGAAACCTCTGCTGGATCCCAAATCAACATCACAAGAGAAACCTCTGCTCAACTCCAAATCAACATCACAGGAGAAACCTCTGCTAGACCCCAAATCAACAGCACAAGAGAAACCTCTGCTAGACCCCAAATCAACATCACAAGAGAAACCTCTGCTGGACCCCAAATCAACATCACAAGAGAAACCTCTGCTCGATCCCAGATCAACAGCCCAAGAGAAACCTCTGCTGGACCCCAAATCAACAGCACAAGAGAAACCTCTGCTAGACCACAAATCAACAGCACAAGAGAAACCTCTGTTCGACCACAAATCAACATCACAAGAGAAACCTCTGCTAGTTCCCAATCAACAGCACAAGAGAAACCTCTGCTGGATCCCAAGTCAACAGCATAGGAGAAACCTCTGCTCGATCCCAAATCAACAGCACAAGAGAAACCTCTGCTAGACCCAAATCAACAGCACAAGAGAAACCTCTGCTAGACCCAAATCAACAGCACAAGAGAAACCTCTGCTAGTTCCCAATCCACAGCACAAGAGAAACCTCTGCTAGACCTCAAATCAACAGCACATGAGAAACCTCTGCTAGACCCCAAATCAACTGCACATGAGAAACCTGTGCTGGACCCCAAACCAACAGCAGAAGAGAGTCCTCTGCTGGGCACCAAATCTAGAGCAGAAGAGAAACCTCTGCTCGACTCCAAATCAACAGCACAAGAGAAACCTCTGCTAGACCCCAAATCAACTGCACATGAGAAACCTGTGCTGGACCCCAAACCAACAGCAGAAGAGAGTCCTCTGCTGGGCACCAAATCTAGAGCAGAAGAGAAACCTCTGCTCGACTCCAAATCAACAGCACAAGAGAAACCTCTGCTAGACCCCAAATCAACATCACAAGAGAAACCTCTGCTCGACCCCAAATCAACGTCACCGGAGAAACCTCTGCTAGACCCCAAATCAACATCACCGGAGAAACCTCTGCTCGATCCCAGATCAACAGCTCAAGAGAAACCTCTGCTAGTCCCAAATCAACAGCACAAGAGAAACCTCAGCTAGTTCCCAATCAACAGCACAAGAGAAACCTCTGCGAGACCACAAATCAACAGCACAGGAGAAACCTCTGCTAGACCCAAATCAACATCACAAGAGAAACCTTTGCTAGACCCCAAATCAACATCACAGGAGAAACCTCTGTTCGACCACAAATCAACATCACAAGAGAAACCTCTGCTAGATCCCAAGTCAGCAGCACAGGAGAACCCGCTGCTAGAGCCAAATCAACAGCACAGGAGAAACCTCTGCTAGACCCAAATCAACAGCACAGGAGAAACCTCTGCTGGATCCCAAATCAACATCACAAGAGAAACCTCTGCTCAACTCCAAATCAACATCACAGGAGAAACCTCTGCTAGACCCCAAATCAACAGCACAAGAGAAACCTCTGCTAGACCACAAATCAACAGCACAGGAGAAACCTCTGCTAGACCCAAATCAACATCACAAGAGAAACCTCTGCTAGACCCAAATCAACATCACAAGAGAAACCTCTGCTAGACCCAAATCAACAGCACAGGAGAAACCTCTGCTAGACCCAAATCAACATCACAAGAGAAACCTCTGCTAGACCCAAATCAACAGCACAGGAGAAACCTCTGCTAGTCCCAAATCAACAGCACAAGAGAAACCTCTGCTAGACCACAAATCAACAGCACAGGAGAAACCTCTGCTAGTCCCAAATCAACAGCACAAGAGAAACCTCTGCTAGACCCAAATCAACATCACAAGAGAAACCTCTGCTAGTCCCAAATCAACAGCACAAGAGAAACCTCTGCTAGACCACAAATCAACAGCACAGGAGAAACCTCTGCTAGTCCCAAATCAACAGCACAAGAGAAACCTCTGCTAGACCACAAATCAACAGCACAGGAGAAACCTCTGCTAGTCCCAAATCAACAGCACAAGAGAAACCTCTGCTAGACCACAAATCAACAGCACAGGAGAAACCTCTGCTCGATCCCAAATCAACAGCACAAGAGAAACCTCTGCTAGACCCAAATCAACAGCACAAGAGAAAACTCTGCTAGACCCCAAATCAACTGCACATGAGAAACCTCTGCTAGACCCCAAACCAAGAGCAGAAGAGAATCCTCTGCTGGGCACCAAATCTGGAGCAGAAGAGAAACCTCTGCTAGACCACAAATCAACAGCACAGGAGAAACCTCTGCTAGTCCCAAATCAACATCACAAGAGAAACCTCTGCTAGACCCCAAATCAACAGCACAGGAGAAACCTCTGCTAGTCCCAAATCAACATCACAAGAGAAACCTCTGCTAGTTCCCAATCAACAGCACAAGAGAAACCTCTGCTAGACCACAAATCAACAGCACAGGAGAAACCTCTGCTCGATCCCAAATCAACATCACAAGAGAAACCTCTGCTAGTTCCCAATCAACAGCACAAGAGAAACCTCTGCTAGACCACAAATCAACTGCACAAGAGAAACCTCTGTTCGACCACAAATCAACATCACAAGAGAAACCTCTGCTAGTTCCCAAGTCAACAGCACTAGAGAAACCTCTGCTAGACCACAAATCAACAGCACAGGAGAAACCTCTGCTCGATCCCAAATCAACAGCACAAGAGAAACCTCTGCTAGACCCAAATCAACAGCACAAGAGAAAACTCTGCTAGACCCCAAATCAACTGCACATGAGAAACCTCTGCTAGACCCCAAACCAAGAGCAGAAGAGAATCCTCTGCTGGGCACCAAATCTGGAGCAGAAGAGAAACCTCTGCTCGACTCCAAATCAACAGCACAAGAGACACCTCTGCTGGACCCAAATCAACATCACAGGAGAAACCTCTGCTAGACCCCAAATCAACATCACAAGAGATACCTCTGCTCGACCCCAAATCAACATCACAAGAGAAACCTCTGCCAGACCCCAAATCAACATCACAAGAGAAACCTCTGCTGGACCCCAAATCAACATCACAAGAGAAACCTCTGCTAGACCCCAAATCAACAGCACAAGAGAAACCTCTGCTCGACCCCAAATCAACAGCACAAGAGAAACCTCTGCCAGACCCCAAATCAACATCACAAGAGAAACCTCTGCTGGACCCCAAATCAACATCACAAGAGAAACCTCTGCTAGACCCCAAATCAACAGCACAAGAGAAACCTCTGCTCGACCCCAAATCAACATCACAAGAGAAACCTCTGCTGGACCCCAAATCAACATCACAAGAGAAACCTCTGCTCGATCCCAGATCAACAGCTCTAGAGAAACCTCTGCTAGTCCCAAATCAACAGCATAAGAGAAACCTCTGCTAGTTCCCAATCAACAGCACAAGAGAAACCTCTGCTAGACCACAAATCAACAGCACAGGAGAAACCTCTGTTCGACCACAAATCAACATCACAAGAGAAACCTCTGCTAGATCCCAAGTCAGCAGCACAGGAGAACCCTCTGCTAGAGCCAAATCAACAGCACAGGAGAAACCTCTGCTAGATCCCAAATCAACATCACAAGAGAAACCTCTGCTCGATCCCAAATCAACAGCACAAGAGAAACCTCTGTTCGACCACAAATCAACATCACAAGAGAAACCTCTGCTAGACCCAAATCAACAGCACAAGAGAAACCTCTGCTAGACCCAAATCAACAGCACAAGAGAAACCTCTGCTAGACCCAAATCAACAGCACAAGAGAAACCTCTGCTAGACCCAAATCAACAGCACAGGAGAAACCTCTGTTCGACCACAAATCAACATCACAAGAGAAACCTCTGCTAGACTCAAATCAACAGCACAAGAGAAACCTCTGCTAGACCCAAATCAACAGCACAAGAGAAACCTCTGCTAGACCCAAATCAACAGCACAAGAGAAACCTCTGCTAGACCCAAATCAACAGCACAAGAGAAACCTCTGCTAGTTCCCAATCAACAGCACAAGAGAAACCTCTGCTGGATCCCAAGTCAACAGCACAAGAGAAACCTCTGCTAGTTCCCAATCAACAGCACAAGAGAAACCTCTGCTAGACCACAAATCAACAGCACAAGAGAAACCTCTGTTCGACCACAAATCAACATCACAAGAGAAACCTCTGCTAGACCCAAATCAACAGCACAAGAGAAACCTCTGCTAGACCCAAATCAACAGCACAAGAGAAACCTCTGCTAGTTCCCAATCAACAGCACAAGAGAAACCTCTGCTAGACCCCAAATCAACTGCACATGAGAAACCTGTGCTAGACCTCAAATCAACTGCACATGAGAAACCTGTGCTGGACCCCAAACCAACAGCAGAAGAAAATCCTCTGCTGGGCACCAAATCTAGAGCAGAAGAGAAACCTCTGCTCGACTCCAAATCAACAGCACAAGAGAAACCTCTGCTAGACCCCAAATCAACAGCACAAGAGAAACCTCTGCTAGACCCCAAATCAACTGCACATGAGAAACCTGTGCTGGACCCCAAACCAACAGCAGAAGAAAATCCTCTGCTGGGCACCAAATCTAGAGCAGAAGAGAAACCTCTGCTCGACTCCAAATCAACAGCACAAGAGAAACCTCTGCTAGACCCCAAATCAACATCACAAGAGAAACCTCTGCTCGACCCCAAATCAACATCACCGGAGAAACCTCTGCTAGACCCCAAATCAACATCACAAGAGAAACCTCTGCTCGACTCCAAATCAACATCACCGGCGAAACCTCTGCTCGATCCCAGATCAACAGCTCAAGAGAAACCTCTGCTAGTCCCAAATCAACAGCACAAGAGAAACCTCTGCTAGTTCCCAATCAACAGCACAGGAGAAACCTCTGCTAGATCCCAAATCAACAGCACAGGAGAAACCTCTGCTCGATCCCAAATCAACAGCACAAGAGAAACCTCTGCTAGACCCAAATCAACAGCACAACAGAAACATCTGCTAGACCCCAAACCAACAGCACGGGAGAATCCTCTGCTAGACCTCAAACCAACAGCACAAGAGAAACCTCTGCTAGACCTCAAATCAACAGCACAGGAGAAACCTCTGCTAGACCCCAAATCAACTGCACATGAGAAACCTCTGCTCGACCCCAAAGCAACAGCGGAAGAGAATCCTCTGCTGGGCACCAAATCTAGAGCAGAAGAGAAACCTCTGCTCGACTCCAAATCAACAGCACAAGAGAAACCTCTGCTAGTTCCCAATCAACAGCACAAGAGAAACCTCTGCTAGACCCCAAATCAACATCACAAGAGAAACCTCCGCTCGACCCCAAATCAACATCACAAGAGAAACCTCTGCTCGACCGCAAATCAACATCACCGGAGAAACCTCTGCTCGATCCCAAATCAACATCACAAGAGAAACCTCTGCTAGACCCCAAATCAACAGCACAAGAGAAACCTCTGCTCGACCCCAAATCAACATCACAAGAGAAACCTCTGCTGGACCCCAAATCAACATCACAAGACAAACCTCTGCTCGATCCCAGATCAACAGCTCAAGAGAAACCTCTGCTAGTCCCAAATCAACAGCAGAAGAGAAACCTCTGCTCGATCCCAGATCAACAGCTCAAGAGAAACCTCTGCTAGTCCCAAATCAACATCACAAGAGAAACCTCTGCTCGATCCCAGATCAACAGCACAAGAGAAAACTCTGCTAGATCCCAAATCAACAGCACCGGAGAAACCTCTGCTAGATCCCAAATCAACATCACAAGAGAAACCTCTGCTAGACCCCAAATCAACAGCACAAGAGAAACCTCTGCTCGACCCCAAATCAAAATCACAAGAGAAACCTCTGCTCGATCCCAGATCAACAGCTCAAGAGAAACCTCTGCTAGTCCCAAATCAACAGGATAAGAGAAACCTCTGCTAGACCCAAATCAACAGCACAGGAGAAACCTCTGCGAGACCCAAATCAACATCACAAGAGAAACCTCTGCTAGATCCCAAATCAACATCACAAGAGAAACCTCTGCTAGATCCCAAATCAACAGCTCAAGAGAAACCTCTTCTCGATCCCAAATCAACAGCACAAGAGAAACCTCTTCTCGATCCCAAATCAACATCACAAGAGAAACCTCTGCTCGATCCCAAATCAACAGCACAAGAGAAACCTCTGCTGGACCCCAAATCAACGTCACAAGAGAAACCTCTGCTGGACCCCAAATCAACATCACAAGAGAAACCTCTGCTCGATCCCAATCAACAGCACAAGAGAAACCTCTGCCAGACCTCAAATCAACAGCACAAGAGAAACCTCTGCTAGTTCCCAAGTCAACAGCACTAGAGAAACCTCTGCCAGACCTCAAACCAACAGCACAAGAGAAACCTCTGCTGGACACCAAATCAACATCACAAGAGAAACCTCTGCTGGGCACAAAATCTAGAGCAGAAGAGAAACCTCTGCTCGACTCCAAATCAACATCACAAGAGAAACCTCTGCTCGACCCCAAATCAACATCACAAGAGAAACCTCTGCTCGACTCCAAATCAACAGCACAAGAGAAACCTCTGCTGGACACCAAATCAACATCACAAGAGAAACCTCTGCTCGACCCCAAATCAACATCACAAGAGAAACCTCTGCTGGGCACCAAATCTAGAGCAGAAGAGAAACCTCTGCTCGACTCCAAATCAACAGCACAAGAGAAACCTCTGCTCGACCCCAAATCAACATCACAAGAGAAACCTCTGCTCGACTCCAAATCAACAGCACAAGAGAAACCTCTGCTAGACCCCAAATCAACATCACAAGAGAAACCTCTGCTGGACCCCAAATCAATGTCGCAGGAGAAACCTCTGCTCGACCCCAAATCAACATTACCGGAGAAACCTCTGCTAGAACACAAATCAACTGCACAAGAGAAACCTCTGTTCGACCACAAATCAACATCACAAGAGAAACCTCTGCTAGTTCCCAATCAACAGCACAAGAGAAACCTCTGCTAGACCACAAATCAACAGCACAAGAGAAACCTCTGCTAGTTCCCAAGTCAACAGCACTAGAGAAACCTCTGCTGATCCCAAATCAACAGCACAAGAGAATCCTCTGCCAGACCTCAAACCAACAGCACAAGAGAAACCTCTGCTGGACCCCAAATCAACTGCACATGAGAATCCTCTGCTAGACCCCAAATCAACATCACAAGAGAAACCTCTGCTGGGCACCAAATCTAGAGCAGAAGAGAAACCTCTGCTCGACTCCAAATCAACAGCACAAGAGAAACCTCTGCTAGACCCCAAATCAACGTCGCAGGAGAAACCTCTGCTCGACCCCAAATCAACATCACAAGAGAAACCTCTGCTGGGCACCAAATCTAGAGCAGAAGAGAAACCTCTGCTCGACTCCAAATCAACAGCACAAGAGAAACCTCTGCTGGACCCCAAATCAACTGCACATGAGAATCCTCTGCTAGACACCAAATCAACAGCACAAGAGAAACCTCTGCTGGACCCCAAATCAACTGCACATGAGAATCCTCTGCTAGACACCAAATCAACATCACAAGAGAAACCTCTGCTAGACCCCAAATCAACGTCGCAGGAGAAACCTCTGCTCGACCCCAAATCAACATTTCCGGAGAAACCTCTGCTAGACATCAAATCAACATCACCAGAGAAACCTCTGCTAGTTCCCAATCAACAGCACAAGAGAAACCTCTGCGAGACCACAAATCAACATCACCAGAGAAACCTCTGCTCGTCCCAAATCAACAGCACAAGAGAAACCTCTGCTAGACCACAAATCAACATCACCAGAGAAACCTCTGCTCGTCCCAAATCAACAGCACAAGAGAAACCTCTGCTAGACCACAAATCGACAGCACAAGAGAAACCTCTGTTCGACCACAAATCAACATCACAAGAGAAACCTCTGCTCGATCCCAAGTCAACATCACAAGAGAAAACTCTGCTAGTTCCCAATCAACAGCACAAGAGAAACCTCTGTTCGACCATAAATCAACATCACAAGAGAAACCTCTGCTAGTTCCCAATCAACAGCACAAGAGAAACCTCTGTTCGACCATAAATCAACATCACAAGAGAAACCTCTGCTAGTTCCCAATCAACAGCCCAAGAGAAACCTCTGCGAGACCTCAAATCAACAGCACAGGAGAAACCTCTGCGAGACCACAAATCAACATCACAAGAGAAACCTCTGCTAGACCCCAAATCAACAGCACAAGAGAAACCTCTGCTAGACCTCAAATCAACAGCACAGGAGAAACCTCTGCGAGACCACAAATCAACATCACAAGAGAAACCTCTGCTAGACCCCAAATCAACATCACAAGAGAAACCTCTGCTAGACCCCAAGTCAACATCACAAGAGAAAACTCTGCTAGTTCCCAATCAACAGCACAAGAGAAACCTCTGTTCGACCATAAATCAACAGCACAAGAGAAACCTCTGCTAGACCTCAAATCAACAGCACAGGAGAAACCTCTGCCAGACCCCAAATCAACTGCACATGAGAAACCTCTGCTGGACCCCAAACCAACAGCACAAGAGAATCCTCTGCTGGGCACCAAATCGACAGCACAAGAGATACCTCTGCTCGACTCCAAATCAACAGCACAGGAGAAACCTCTGCCAGACCCCAAATCAACTGCACATGAGAAAACTCTGCTGGACCCCAAACCAACAGCACAAGAGAATCCTCTGCTGGGCACCAAATCGACAGCAAAAGAGATACCTCTGCTCGACTCAAAATCAACATCACAAGAGAAACCTCTGCTCGACCCCAAATCAACATCGCAGGAGAAACCTCTGCTCGACCCCAAATCAACATTACCGGAGAAACCTCTGCTAGACATCAAATCAACATCACCAGGGAAACGTCTGCTAGTCCCAAATCAACAGCGCAAGAGAAACCTCTGCTCGATCCCAAATCAACAGCACAAGAGAAACCTCTGCTAGACCCAAATCAACAGCACAAGTGCAACCTCTGCTGGACCCCAAATCAACAGCACAAGAGAAACCTCTGCTAGTTCCCAATCAACAGCACAAGAGAAACCTCTGCTAGACCACAAATCAACAGCACAAGAGAAACCTCTGCTAGACCCCAAATCAACATCACAAGAGAAACCTCTGCTAGACCCCAAATCAACATCACAGGAGAAACCTCTGCGAGACCACAAATCAACATCACAAGAGAAACCTCTGCTAGACCCCAAATCAACATCGCAAGAGAAACCTCTGCTAGACCCCAAATCAACAGCACAAGAGAAACCTCTGCTCGACTCCAAATCAACAGCTCAAGAGAAACCTCTTCTCGATCCCAAATCAACAGCACAAGGGAAACCTCTGCTGGAACTGAAATCAAAAGCACAAGAGAAACCTCTGCTACACCCCAAATCAACATCGCAAGAGAAACCTCTGCTAGACCCCAAATCAACATCAAAAGAGAAACCTCCGCTCGACCCCAAATCAACATCACAAGAGAAACCTCTGCTAGACCCCAAATCAACATCAAAAGAGAAACCTCCGCTCGACCCCAAATCAACATCACAAGAGAAACCTCTGCTCGACCCCAAATCAACATCACAAGAGAAACCTCTGCTAGACCCCAAATCAACATCAAAAGAGAAACCTCCGCTCGACCCCAAATCAACATCACAAGAGAAACCTCTGCTCGACCGCAAATCAACATCACCGGAGAAACCTCTGCTCGACCCCAAATCAACATTTCCGGAGAAACCTCTGCTAGACATCAAATCAACATCACCAGAGAAACCTCTGCTAGTTCCCAATCAACAGCACAAGAGAAACCTCTGCGAGACCACAAATCAACATCACCAGAGAAACCTCTGCTCGTCCCAAATCAACAGCACAAGAGAAACCTCTGCTAGACCACAAATCAACATCACCAGAGAAACCTCTGCTCGTCCCAAATCAACAGCACAAGAGAAACCTCTGCTAGACCACAAATCGACAGCACAAGAGAAACCTCTGTTCGACCACAAATCAACATCACAAGAGAAACCTCTGCTCGATCCCAAGTCAACATCACAAGAGAAAACTCTGCTAGTTCCCAATCAACAGCACAAGAGAAACCTCTGTTCGACCATAAATCAACATCACAAGAGAAACCTCTGCTAGTTCCCAATCAACAGCACAAGAGAAACCTCTGTTCGACCATAAATCAACATCACAAGAGAAACCTCTGCTAGTTCCCAATCAACAGCACAAGAGAAACCTCTGCTAGACCTCAAATCAACATCACAAGAGAAACCTCTGCTAGACCCCAAATCAACATCACAAGAGAAACCTCTGCTAGTTCCCAATCAACAGCACAAGAGAAACCTCTGCTAGACCTCAAATCAACAGCACAGGAGAAACCTCTGCGAGACCACAAATCAACATCACAAGAGAAACCTCTGCTAGACCCCAAATCAACATCACAAGAGAAACCTCTGCTAGACCCCAAGTCAACATCACAAGAGAAAACTCTGCTAGTTCCCAATCAACAGCACAAGAGAAACCTCTGTTCGACCATAAATCAACAGCACAAGAGAAACCTCTGCTAGACCTCAAATCAACAGCACAGGAGAAACCTCTGCCAGACCCCAAATCAACTGCACATGAGAAACCTCTGCTAGACCCCAAACCAACAGCACAAGAGAATCCTCTGCCAGACCTCAAACCAACAGCACAAGAGAAACCTCTGCTGGACCCCAAATCAACTGCACATGAGAAACCTCTGCTAGACACCAAATCAACAGCACAAGAGAAACCTCTGCTGGATCCCAAATCAACAGCACAAGAGAAACCTCTGCTAGACCACAAATCAACAGCACAAGAGAAACCTCTGCTAGACCCAAATCAACAGCACAAGAGAAACCTCTGCTAGACCCAAATCAACAGCACAAGAGAAACCTCTGCTAGACCACAAATCAACAGCACAAGAGAAACCTCTGCTAGACCCAAATCAACAGCACAAGAGAAACCTCTGCTAGACCCAAATCAACAGCACAAGAGAAACCTCTGCTAGACCACAAATCAACAGCACAAGAGAAACCTCTGCTAGACCCAAATCAACAGCACAAGAGAAACCTCTGTTCGACCACAAATCAACATCACAAGAGAAACCTCTGCTAGTTCCCAATCAACAGCACAAGAGAAACCTCTGCTAGACCACAAATCAACTGCACAAGAGAAACCTCTGTTCGACCACAAATCAACATCACAAGAGAAACCTCTGCTAGTTCCCAAGTCAACAGCACTAGAGAAACCTCTGCTGATCCCAAATCAACAGCACAAGAGAATCCTCTGCCAGACCTCAAACCAACAGCACAAGAGAAACCTCTGCTGGACCCCAAATCAACTGCACATGAGAAACCTCTGCTAGACACCAAATCAACATCACAAGAGAAACCTCTGCTCGACCCCAAATCAACATCACAAGAGAAACCTCTGCTAGACCCCAAATCAACAGCACAAGAGAAACCTCTGCTCGACCCCAAATCAACGTCGCAGGAGAAACCTCTGCTCGACCCCAAATCAACATTACCGGAGAAACCTCTGCTAGACATCAAATCAACGTCACAAGAGAAACCTCTGCTAGTCCCAAATCAACAGCACAAGAGAAACCTCTGCTAGTCCCAAATCAACAGCACAAGAGAAACCTCTGCTAGTTCCCAATCAACAGCACAAGAGAAACCTCTGCTAGACCCCAAATCAACATCACAAGAGAAACCTCTGCTAGTCCCAAATCAACAGCACAAGAGAAACCTCTGCTAGTTCCCAATCAACAGCACAAGAGAAACCTCTGCTAGACCCCAAATCAACATCACAAGAGAAACCTCTGCTAGTTCCCAAACAACAGCACAGGAGATACCTCTGCTCGACCCAAACCAACAGCACAAGAGAAACCTCTGTTCGACCACAAATCAACATCACAAGAGAAACCTCTGCTCGACCCAAATCAACAGCACAAGAGAAACCTCTGCTCGACCCAAATCAACA
Source organism: Heterodontus francisci (assembly GCF_036365525.1). Taxonomy (NCBI): domain Eukaryota; kingdom Metazoa; phylum Chordata; class Chondrichthyes; order Heterodontiformes; family Heterodontidae; genus Heterodontus; species Heterodontus francisci. The sequence goes on from NC_090399.1 coordinate 52,571,846, forward strand.
GCACAAGAGAATCCTCTGCTAGATCCCCAGTCAACAGCACAGGAGAAACCTCTGCTCGATCCCATATCAACAGCACAAGAGAAACCTCTGCTGGACCCCAAATCAACATCACAAGGGAAACCTCTGCTGGACCCCAAATCAACATCACAAGGGAAACCTCTGCTGGACCCCAAATCATCATCACAAGGGAAACCTCTGCTGGACCCCAAATCAACATCACAAGAGAAACCTCTGCTGGACCCCAAATCAACATCACAAGGGAAACCTCTGCTGGACCCCAAATCAACATCACAAGGGAAACCTCTGCTGGACCCCAAATCAACATCACAAGAGAAACCTCTGCTGGAACTCAAATCAACAGCACAAGAGAAACCTCTGCTCAACTCCAAATCAACAGCACAAGAGAAACCTCTGCTAGACCACAAATCAACATCACAAGAGAAACCTCTGCTAGACCCAAATCAACATCACAAGAGAAACCTCTGCGAGACCCCAAACAACATCACAAGAGAAACCTCTGCTCGACCCCAAATCAACATCACAGGAGAAACCTCTGCTCGACCCCAAATCAACATCACCGGAGAAACCTCTGCTAGACCCCAAATCAACATCACCAGAGAAACCTCTGCTAGTCCCAAATCAACAGCACAAGAGAAACCTCTACTAGACCACAAATCAACAGCACAGGAGAAACCTCTGCTAGACCCAAATCAACAGCACAAGAGAAACCTCTGTTCGACCACAAATCAACATCACAAGAAAAACCTCTGCTCGATCCCAAGTCAACAGCACAAGAGAAACCTCTGCTAGACCACAAATCAACATCACAAGAGAAACCTCTGCTCGATCCCAAATCAACATCACAAGAGAAACCTCTGCTAGTTCCCAATCAACAGCACAAGAGAAACCTCTACTAGACCACAAATCAACAGCACAAGAGAAACCTCTGCTAGACCACAAATCAACATCACAAGAAAAACCTCTGCTCGATCCCAAGTCAACAGCACAAGAGAAACCTCTGCTAGACCACAAATCAACATCACAAGAGAAACCTCTGCTAGACCCAAATCAACAGCACAAGAGAAACCTCTGTTCGACCACAAATCAACATCACAAGAAAAACCTCTGCTCGATCCCAAGTCAACAGCACAAGAGAAACCTCTGCTAGACCCAAATCAACATCACAAGAAAAACCTCTGCTAGACCACAAATCAACATCACAAGAGAAACCTCTGCTAGACCCAAATCAACATCACAAGAGAAACCTCTGCTCGACCCCAAATCAACATCACAAGAGAAACCTCTGCTGGACCCCAAATCAACAGCACGGGAGAAACCTCTGCTAGACCTCAAATCAACAGCACAAGAGAAACCTCTGCTAGACCACAAATCAACAGCACAGGAGAAACCTCTGCCAGACCCCAAATCAACTGCACATGAGAAACCTCTGCTGGACCCCAAACCAACAGCACAAGAGAATCCTCTGCTGGGCACCAAATCGACAGCACAAGAGAAACCTCTGCTAGACCACAAATCAACAGCACAGGAGAAACCCCTGCTGGACCCAAATCAACAGCACAGGAGAAACATCTGCTCGATCCCAGATCAACAGCACAAGAGAAACCTCTGCTAGTTCCCAATCAACAGCACAAGAGAAACCTCTGCTAGACCACAAATCAACATCACAAGAGAATCCTCTGCTGGACCCCAGATCAACATCACAAGAGAAACATCTGCTCGATCCCAAATCAACAGCACAAGAGAAACCTCTGCTAGACCACAAATCAACATCACAAGAGAATCCTCTGCTGGACCCCAAATCAACATCACAAGAGAAACCTCTGCTCGATCCCAGATCAACAGCTCAAGAGAAACCTCTGCTGGACCCAAATCAACAGCACAAGAGAAACCTCTGCTAGTTCCCAATCAACAGCACAGGAGAAACCTCTGCTAGACCCAAATCAACATCACAAGAGAAATCTCTGCTGGACCCAAATCAACAGCACAAGAGAAACCTCTGCTGGACCTCAAATCAACAGCACAATAGTGTTATGAAGGTGCTTCTATGTTAAGTTTTTTTTGAAGTCTCATTTTTAAATTGTGAAGATGGATTCATTGGAAGGATTTTACAAATGCTGGACTTTGTTTTGTTGTTGACGATTCGCTGAACGGACACAGATTGTTTGAATACAACCTTTGCTGGAAATTAGGTGCTTTAAGTTCAATATACAACCGAAGCCTTGGTGACCCTGGGGAGGATGTTTGCAGAGAAGCAACATGTCAAGGTTTATGGAGGTCTGGAGCATGACCTTCTGTTTGCAGTTTGGATATTGTTTTCAGTTCCGTTGAGATGTGAACTGCTTTGAAGACAGTTGCTGTTTTGCCTGCCAAGGAAATAGAAACCCCACCTCATTTTGCATGCACCTTTCTAGGAAACCCTGAGAAGGCCAGTGTGTCAGCTCATTTTGCCTCCTTGCTTTGGGAAAACCCTGCTATTCAAGTGTGTGTTGGCTGAAACTCCTGATGCCACATGTCCTGAAATGCTGACCAGATGATTTCTCGATATCTCCAGAATGAATTGCTTCTGAAATGATCCCAGTGGCCTGTCTGTGTATCCCTGGATGCCAGACCAGATGGGACAACTGATTTCCTTCCATATCTTCTCTTTTTTTTTTCAAGAATTAGCATGTATTTGGCCAAAATATTATTCTTTGTCCTTTTATTTTGTAACAGACCTCTGCAGAGAGAGGTCTGTATTTTTTCAGTGCATGTGTGAGTGTGTGTGGGGAGTTTTAAAGTGGAACTTTCATATTTCAATCTGTGTGTTAATGCTTTTCGTCATTACTGGATAAGTCTTGTTTGATAATAAACTGATAATTTTATTGTTTATTAAAGAATCCTGTTTGGTGTATTTTATTCTGGCACACAAAGTAGAGTATAGGATTGACTGCATCAGTAATTGCGTAAACATTTGAATACTTGTTGTGAGCTGTGGAGAAGCGGAACTAGAAAAGACAGTGCACTCCTCTCACCTCCGTCGTAACAATAGACTGAGGTATCTCCATACATTTCCTTGTCTTTTGCACTTGGCAAGTCCTGGATATCCTCTACTTTGCCAGGATCCAGTTTTATGACTACATCTGTATAAATGGAGCTGAAAAAATTGATGCAATTCGTGTTCACACTTCTCGCACTTTGCATGAGGATGTGCTGATTCCTTTGTTCTGCCCATCACTGCTATATCATCAGTGTTATGAGATTGCTTCTGTTTCTTTTGTAAAATATGTTTTAAGAACTTATGTTTGAACTGCGGACATTGAGTCATCTGGAGATTGCTGAACTTTGTCTTTTAAAAAACAAGAGGGAGAGTCGACAGAATGTTGGCTAGTAAACAAGTCTTATTGGAAGGTACCTGTTTTCAAGTAAAACCAGCAAGGGTTGTGCTTGTGACTCTGAAGAAATGCTTACAAGGAAATGACAAGCCAAGATTTATGGTTGTCACAAGACTTGTTTCTGGAAAAATGTTAGTTTCAATTTGAACTGTTAAAAAGCTAGTTTACTTATTGACCTGCCAAGAGAACAGAAGTAGGTCCAGCCAGCTTAGATTTTCCTTTTTCTCTTGAAAAAACATCTTGCATCAAGTGGATTTTCTTTTTCCTCCTGTATTTGAAGAAACCTTTACTGCTACACTGCTGCTATAAGACCTAAGAAAATCCTTGTTGCTGCTTCCTGCTGTGAATCCTGACTGGAGTTTTCCGTGCTGCACCTTTTGGAAGCCTACCGAAACTGATCATCATGGCCTGGAAAGAACTGTTCTCGGAAGATCCCATTGACAGCCACCTATTTGCCTTTGGGACACCTCACTGAAACAAAGGACTTCCTTCCATACCCTCTTTTAAGCCTAAATAATTTTTTTAATTCCTTCTATTTCTTTGTAACAGCTGTAAAGAAAAATCCCTTTTTTTCCCCAGTTAACCATTGTGCATGTACATGTTTGTGTGTGAGGGTGAGGGTAAATAAGGGGCTTTACTATTTCAGTGCATGCATATATTTATTTCCTTATTGGTTAACATTTAGTTTATAATAAATGGATAATTTTGGGTTGTTTATTTCAGAAACCTGATAGGTGAGCTTTATTGTGGGGAAAAATAGAGTAGCTATTTCAGTAAGTGCTAAAATTTAAATATATGTTGTGATCTGTGGAGAAGTGGGACTGAATTAACAGTGTACTCCTCCCACCATGGTGGTAACATATTAATTGGGGGCTCTTGTCAGGATTTCAACCCAACACCAAAAACATTCAATTGTAAGTGGGGTAATAACAATTGGGCGGCACAGTGGCGCAGTGGTTAGCACTGCAGCCTCACAGCTCCAGCGACCCGGGTTCAATTCTGGGTACTGCCTGTGTGGAGTTTGCAAGTTCTTCCTGTGTCTGCGTGGGTTTCCTCCAGGTGCTCCGGTTTCCTCCCACATGCCAAAGGACTTGCAGGTTGATAGGTTAATTGGCCATTATAAATTGCCCCTAGTATAGGTAGGTGGTAGGGGAATATAGGGACAGGTGGGGATGTGGTAGGAATATGGAATTAGTGTAGGATTAGTATAAATGGATGGTTGATGGTCGGCACAGACTTGGTAGGCCGAAGGGCCTGTTTCAGTGCTGTATCTCTAAAACTAAAACTAAAATCTAAAAAGGAAAATAAAGAAACAGGTTTCTTGTGTAATCGAGTAAAGTTTACACCACCAGAATGTCTTTAATGGTTGCTGAAACTTTTCTGGGGATGAAGGATGTATCCCTCGGTGACTTATGAACTTAACTAAGGTTAAGCATTGGCTATACAATTGGGGTTCGAATTGAAATCAGGAGCAAAAAACACAGAGATAATTGTAGTAAAAGCCCAACTTCTGGAATTGGAAGAAGAAGGCAAATCAGAGGGTAGTGCAATTGAATTAGCTAAAATTCAGTTACAGATAAAGCAGTTGGAGCTTCAAAAGGAAAAATAAATAATAATAAGAAAGCTTGAGCATAAAAAGAACTGGGAAAAATTAAGCTTGAAAAAGAAGTAACAATGAAAGAACTTGCGTTTGAGGAAAAGGAAAAGGAAAGAGCAAGAGAAAGAGACAGGAATTAATTCAAATTAGAAGGGCTGAAACTAAGAAAACAGAGTGGTCTTGATGCCAGTGCAGAATAGGGTGAGGAAGAATCCGACTCCAGCCCAAGACCTAGTGGAAAGTTGTTTAAATTTATACAAACTGTCCCTAAGTTTGAGGAAAGGGACGTGGAGGCATTTTTCATTTCTTTTCAAAAGATAGCCAAACAAATGAAATGGCCAAAGGAAAGCTGTACACTGCTTATGCAAAGCAGGTTGGTAGGCAGAGCTCATGAAGTCTATTCCATGCTTTCTGAGGAGGCTTCTGCAGATTATGAGATGGCAAAAAAGGCTATTCTCGCTGCATGAGTTAGTCCCTGAAGCTTACCAACACCAATTTCAGAAACTCCGGAGATTGGCTGGGCAGACTTTGTAGAAGTTGAGAAGGTAAAGTAAATTAATTTTGATTGTTGGATATGGGCACGAAAGATGGAAGCCACATATCAGAGCCTTAAAGAACTAATTCTCCTGGGATAATTTAAAGACTCCCTCCCTCCATTGGTATGGACTCATGGAAAGAATCGGAATGTTTTAGTGGCCAGAAAAGCAGCAGACATTGCTGACTATGAGCTTGTGTATAAGCCCAAACCCTTTGTCTGTCACTCCCACAAACCCGATAAGGATAAAAGGTGGGAGAGTGAAAGGAAGGCAAGTAGCCGGGGACAAGAAGGGACAACCGGGAATGCCCCAGGATCACCTCCTCAGGTCAGAAAGGATAATGTTGAGGGTGGAAGTGAGGTCTGCAAGCCTAAGTGTAACCATTGTCACAAGGTGGGAAATCTTCATGCAGAATGCTGGAAGTTGCAAGGTTAAGCCATGGGACTTGCTGGGACACACAAAATCAATGCAGAGAAAGGGGCCTTGACTGAGAGTACAGCAGATCAGACTGTAGCTTTCACAGCCAAATACCAAAGCCAATGTGAGTGCAGGGATTGTGAATAAAATAGCTGAGACTTATAGGGAATTCTTGTCAAAAGGAAAAGTAACTCCTTATCCCTCAAGTGAGGCAGGCAAATCTATTGTTATACTTGAGGATACAGGAGCAACCCAAACACTTTTGCCGGGGAAAGGCGTAACATTTCCAGTAGAGAGCGCACTGAATGCTAAAGTTTTAGTGTATGGTATGGGTGGGGAGTATATACCTGTACCTTGTATCGGGTGCACCTAGAGTGTGACCTAATGTCTGGAACTGGAACTGTAGGAGTTGTCCATAGTTTACCGGTAGATGGAGTTCATCTACTCCTAGGGAATGATTCGGCCGGAGCAAAAGTAGAGGCTTCTCCCGTAGTCACAGAGAAGGCAAGTGAAGTTAAAGAGACAGAACAGTTACAGGAAAAGCTTCAGGAAATTTTCCTTCATGTGTTGTAACCCAAGCAATGGCTAAGCGAGTTCCATGTCGGAGCTAAAATTGGCACCATAGACAGATAGCCGAATATCTGAAACTTTCTTTGGTGATTTGGATAATCCAAAGGAAATGTTTCATAATTCTTCTCTGATCACAGGTCAGCAAGCTGATCCAGAGTTAAATAAAGTGGCACAATCAGCTCGAACAGAAGCTGAGACAGAAGGAGTTCCGGAAGATGGAAGATATCTGGAAGATATTAAAGATGGTGCTCTGATGAGGAAGTGGAGACCTCCTCACTGATCTGCGGTTGAAGAATGGATGACTGTTCATCCGACAGTGGGACCGTCTAAGTATCGCGGGAATTATTAATGGTCAGAGCATGAAATTCCTATAGCGGGACCTGTGGAGATCCGGAAGACCAAATCATGCATAAGTCAGCATTATTACTGGCCAGATCTTTCCAAGGATGTGGTGCAGTTTTGTAAAACATACCATATGTGTCAGATTGTGAGAAAACTGACACCTCTAATTATCATAGCAGTTATTGGGGAACCATTTAGTAGGGTGTTAGTAGCCTGTGTAGGACCCTTGCCGAAAACAAAAGCGGAACACGAATATTACTCACTATGATGGATATGATTAGTCAGTTCCCAGAGGCCATTCCCTTGAGAACAATTCCTGCTAAGATAGTGGTAGAGAAGTTAACCCAATTCTTCACTCGATATGGATTACCAATTAAAATTCAGTCCGATCAAGGTTCCAATTTTATGTCTAAGATATTTCAAGAGGTTATGGGTAATTTGGGTATAACACAGTTAAAGTCTTCAGCATACCACCCATAGACACAGGGAGCTTTAGAAAGATACCATCAAACACTCAAAACAATGATTAGAGCAAACTGTCATGAATATCCCCATGATTGGGATAAAGGGCTAGACTTTCTATTATTTGCCACTAGGGATTCAACGAATGAATCTACAGGTTTTAGTCCTTTTGAGTTAGTTTATGGACATGAGATGGACATGAGGGTAGTACAGTGGCGCAGTGGTTAGCACTGCAGCCTCACAGCTCCAGTGACCCGGGTTCAATTCTGGGTACTGCCTATGCGAAGTTTGCAAGTTCTCCCTGTGACTGCGTGCGTTTTCGTCGGGTGTTCTGGTTTCCTCCCACAGCCCAAGACTTGCAGGTTGATAAGTAAATTGGCCATTGTAAATTGCCCCTAGTGTAGGTAGATTGTAGGAGAATAGTGAGGATGTGATAGGGGATATGGGATTAATGTAGGATTAGTATAAATGGGTGGTTGTTGGTCGACACAGACTCGGTGGGCCGAAGGGCCTGTTTCAGTGCTGTATCTCTAAATAAAATAAATAAGAGGTCCTCTAAAACTAATTAAAGAAAGGTTTTTAGAACAGAGGGATGAATCTTCTACACTAGATTATGTATCTATATTCCGAAAAAGGCTCCTGATAGCAATGTGGCTCAGAATCACTTTAAAGCATCCCGAACCACTATGATAAAATGGACAGACAAACATGCTGAGACCTGAAGATTTCAGCCAGGAGATGTAGGCCTGAATTTTATTCGGGTGCTGCTCTCCGCAGCGGCACCCTTTGAACTCACGGTGTGCCGCATTTGCTGGCTGCCACCGAGCCCCCGCGATATTACTCGCAGGGGCTCATTTCCATAGAGGCCGCGCACCGCCACCCCATATTACGTGGTGGGGGTGGGGGGGAGGTGGTGTAGAACTGCCGGTTCTGTGCTGCACACCGACACAGCTGTGAGTCATCTGCTGGGGCACCATTTAAAGGGCAGCCAATACAGCAGCTGTGCCTGCATCCGAAGAAGATACCTGACACAGAGTGTTACGTTAGAGAAATATTTCATGATGGAGAAACAGCAGCGTGCCAGGGTGGCACCACGGTTCAGTGATGCCTCCCTGACCGCCCTCCTCCAGGCTGTGCGTGCAAGGCAGGAGGTCCTATACCCCAGTGATGGCAGGAAGAGTCCCTCACGCCTGACCAAGGCAGCCTGGTTAGAGGTGGCTCAGGAGGTGAGCAGCCATGGTGACATCCGGCGCTAATGGGTGCCATGCTGAAAATGAATGAATGACCTGCTGAGAAGCACAAGAGCAAGTACAAATGTCTATCAGGGCTCCATTGAAACTGGGTGCACCCACACGGAGTGGCATATGTATGCCACTGCTATGCCACAGAACGGGAGGTTGGGCGGGGAGGAAACAAGTGCCATGAATGGTGCAATGTATGACAGAACTTATCCTTGTCCGGTGCTCAGGGAATGGCATCTACATGAGTGGCTCACTCAGCAGCGCACACCAATGACCCCCCACCTTTGCGACCAGCAACTGTCCTTTGACATGTATCACCCTGTTGACATGCCATTGTTAATATCTGCCCCCTTGCCCCTCCAGGCAAAGATGGCCCACAACTCGAGGGAGTCGTTCCGCAACGGAGGAGGTCCTGCCAATCTGCTGAGACCAACGGATGCCGAGGAGGAGGCCCTGCAGCTGGCACCGAGGAAGCAGGCACGCTCATTCAGGCAGATTGACATCAGGCTCCAAGGTGAGCAGACGTCCAATTGAAATGAAAGATAGGCACTGTGGACTGTTGGTTTGGTAATGCAATACTGCTGACATTGTGAAGTGTGTTGCATTAGAACTGACAATGTCCCCTTCTCATTGTGTCTTCCAGGTGTAAGAGCAGAGTTGAACCTGGCTGCGCGGTGACATCCACCACCTCGGAGGAAGAGCCAGACTCCAAGGAACCAGTGTCCCAGGACATGAATGCACCTTCCACCAGCGCAGATAGTCACCTCGGTGTCCATCCGTCCGGCCTTAGAGTGTGGGTCACAATCGGGTGAGAGCACTGCACACATGCCCGAGCAGCTGACTGAGGCTGAGACAGCCATGGCCCCTGACAGTCGGAGGCCTGTGAGTGGCCAGGCCCTTGCTGAGCCCCAGGTTACTGATGACCCTCTGCTGTCGACAGACCAAGGCAGGCCGGAGCTAATGGAAAAGTTATGGCAACTGCAGGCGGAGATGCCACAGGCCATGCGCAGCCTTGAGCGGATGATAGGGGAGTCTATCCACGCCCTGACTGCTGCCATGTCGCAGGCATGTGAGCGCCTGCCATCATCCATTGAGGGTGGCGATGGCCCTCGTGGTGACCCAGGATCAATCAATATGATCAGACCTGCTATCCCTCGCCACTACTGTCACATCCCTTGAGCAGTGGCATGGACAATACCCCTGCTCCTGGTCCCTCCCGGGAGGGCAGAGGGGTTCCAACAAACCCTGAGATGGAGGGTCTGCACGGATGCAGTGACATGGACAGTGGCTCAGTCAGCTGCTGGCTCTAATTGTTTACACCAACGTGCAGCAGAGGTGAACTGGTGCACAGCAGGTGATCGAGGCCGTTGTGTGGCTTACACAGCTCATGTCGGCTCCTATGGAGCAGAGAGCCTTTGTCTGCTCAGGCACTGCCGTTCATCCCTACATCCCTGCTAGCCCTGCATGCGGAGCCTGGGTGGCATCTGCCCTCCAAAGCACCTTCCTGTTATAGGTCCTCATCATTCATATCGACTGAGGATGAATACAGTTGACGTCTCTCCTCATCATGCCAGGCCTGGCCCTTATTGGGTGCATATTTGTGCAGACCACCATGAGCAGGAAAGAAAGGCCATGCCCTTTATGGCCCATTGTACAGGGCGCCACCCTATCTATCCAGGCATTGAGAATGCATTTAGAACATGCAGATCACTTGCTCAATGGCAAATCTTTCAGCTCAGTGAATGGCGTTTTTTCTGTCCTCTGCAGCAGTGGTGGGGTCTCTCACTGGCATCTGAAGCTATGTCTGCAAAGGATAGCCCTTGTCTCCAAGAAGCCACCCCTCCATCTGAACCAGTTCAGTGAACAGCAGTGGCAGCTACGACTGGCGCAGAACCAAGGTGTCATGGCAGCTGCCTGAAAAGCGGTCACAGATTTGCATGAAGCATCTGCGGTGATGAAATACCAGCTGCACCTAGATTGAGAGGATTGCTTTAAATGCAACATCTGCAGGCGGTAGCCTGGCTGGAGGTCTGATGGCCACACAGGTGCAGTCCATGAACCCTGAGGCCTATGGTTCTCCAGCAATGGTGCTGAACCTGATAGCCCTCTGGGCCTGGCTGTGAGGGTCCGTCCTGAAGCGGGCATACTCACTGGTCCACTGATGCAGGGCACTGCTGTCCTCCCTGATGCAGCGGTGCACTGATGACTGTGTAACCCCACAAAGGTCTCTGTTGGGCCCCTAAAAGGCTGCAGAAGTGTCAGGCTTGAGAACCACTGCCACTATGAGGAACAAAGGCATGAGATGTCTACAGGAGCCCGTGGGCTGCAGGTCATCCTTGAGCAGGGCACAGAGACGTGTCACCACCCTCTCTACATGTGCAATCTCCTCTGATACTGGTGCTCTGACAGTCGATGGCATGTCATGTGGGGCCTGTAGATGCAATCGTAATGGCGAGCTCCCCTTGGGGGCTGCTGCTCACGTCCGGGGGCCTCCACGTGGATCGCATCCTACCTGTTGATATTGCCTCTGGCGCATACGGATCCTCAGGATAAGTTTATCACACAATGTAGGAAGAGCCAGACCTATTTCCATGTGATAAATAAAGTTGTATCCTTCATTTCTTGAAAGGTTCTTAAGAGGGCACGGATTGGTGTTGACGGCTACATCAGGTGCTAACATGGAACAATTATGTGGCATGGCTTGGCATTGCCCATCTTGGCCAACACTCAGAGTGGCACAGCATGACCACATCAAGATGCTACCAGTTGCATTGATTGTCCTCACCATCCATATAATCTTAATGCTCCTACTCTTTCCCTCCACTAATCCCAGACCTCTTCCCTCCTCCCTTCCAGAATGCAGAGTGAGACCCCTGAATATCCCCCTCCCTCCTCTCTTCCAAGATTCAGAGTTCAAACCCCTGAATATCCCCCCTCCCTCCTCCCTTCCAGTATGCAGAGTGACACCTCTGAAAACGGAACTCACCTTCCATAGCGAACCCTTCTGCCTCTGATGACCCATTGGTTTTTCTGATCCTGAATGGGCACATGACGGCCGCCCGTTCAAAGAAAATTCAGGAAGTGTCCATGGAGAGGCGGTGGCTGCATAATCTGCAGAGGTAAGTACCATTTAACATATTCTAATTGGGCGCCGCTGCCAGGTGGCGGGGAGCGGGCCGCACCTAGTTCCCTGCACCGCCAGTAATTTTCAATGGGCCCTTCTCGACGTAGCGGGTCGAGGTGAGCCTCTCCCCGCAGAATTTTACCGGCTCCTGCACCGCGACCCTCAGCGTTGAGGGGCCGGTAAAATTCAGCCCGAAATGTTAGTTTTACTACCTTTACAGGGTGAACCATTGAAAGCATTGTTCAGTGGTCCATATGAAGTGGTCAAGAGAACTGGTAAGGTAAATTATTTGATTGAACCCCAGATCACTGGAAAAAAAAGTCGACTGCGGCATATCAATATGTTAAAACAATATTATCACCGGGAGGAGGATAAGCAAATACAGGTATGTCAGGTAGGAGGGACAGTGAGGAATGAAAGAGATACTTGAGGATTAGACAGAAGGAGGCCTAGGAAATTCTGAAATTCAACTTCCTACTATCCGGTTAGCTGATACTGAATAGCTAGGGAGATTGGACACTATGCTTTCATATTTAGATGCAAAACATCAAGACCTAACAAGGCTGCTCACAGTATTTAAAAGAATCTGTCGGGATAAGCCAGGATGTACAACCTTAGCCACACATAATGTGAATGTAGGGGAATCCGTTCCTATAAAACAACATCCTTACCACTTAAATCCAGACCAACAGGCCCAAGTAAAAGCAGAGATCCAATACATGCTGGAAAACAACTTAACTGAACCCAGTCAAAGCAGCCGGAGTTCACCAACGGTAAGAGTTGCCTAAACCTGATGGTTCAACTAGACTTTGCTTAGACTACAGAAAAGTTAATGCAGCAACAAAGGCAGAATCTTCTCCAATCCCTTGCTTGGAAGGCTGGCAGTGCCATGTTGCTGACAAAGGTAGATTTGTTAAAGGGATACTGACAAGTTCCTTAACTCCCCAAGCTAAAGAAACATCAGCTATTGTCACACAGAACAGTCTTTTCCAGTGCCGAGTGATGCCATTTGGGCTAGAAAATGCCCCGGCAGCCTTTCAGAGACTGATGAATCAAGTGGTAACTGATTCTAACTGTGTAGTTTACTTTGACGATGTGCTGGTATACAGTGACATTTGGAAGGACCACTTGAAACAACTGGAAACTCTGTTTAAAAAATTACAAGCAGCTGATTTAGTGGTTAAACTGGCCAAAAACGAATTCGCAAAAGCGAGAGTGACCTACCTCGGGCATATAGTGGGGCAAAGACATGTGTTGCCAAGAACAGCGAACATACAAGACTTGGTGGAGTTCCCTACCCCTATGACTAAGCAAGAAATCATGAAGTTTTTGGTGATGTGTGGTTTCTACAGGAAGTTTGTACCAAATTTCAGCACTGCAGCAGCTCCACTAACTGATTTGCTACAGAAAAAGAAAACCAAGGTAGTGTGGTCAGGGGAATGTCAGACATCTTTTGAAATGCTGAAGGCTATTTTGACTAATGAACCAGTGCTGGCTGTTCCAAATTGCACTAAACCCTTCAAGGTAGTGATGGATGCTAGTGACCTGCGGGTTGGTGCAATCCTGTTACAAGATGATAAACCCTAACCCTAACCCTCACTCCTCTCTCTCTCCCTGTCCTTCTCTCTCTCCATGTTTCCCCCCTCACCCTGTATCCCCAAACCCCCGACCCCCAACACTCTCTCTCTGACAGTGCAGAGAGTGGGAACTCGTATCAGTGCACCATTTTAAAAGTTGCAGCCATAGGTTTCACAGCTGACAGGTGCTTAGAACAGAGACAACACTTCCAAACCTCCGACAAGCTTGTGTTTTTGGCAGGCTTTTAATAGAAATGGGAACCCACTTAGAAACCCTGAACCTCTGAGGTTCAGAAGCGCGGTCTCTGCTCTAAGCACCTGTCAGCTGTGAAATTGATGGCTGTGAATTTTTTAAAGTCAGACTGGTCTGGAAGAGGAAGTCAATGGGAAATTACTCATTCCTGAAATTACCATTCACGGACTTCAAAATTTTTACTCCCAACACTGGTGTCCGTGGGGAGATATTGTTTTTCTCCCCTACAGTTTGCTTCATCAGTAAGCAAGGATTTATTTCAGCAATGTATGGATCATATTATATAGAATGTTCCATGGTGTGTCTGTATTGCTGATGTTATGACTGAGGCAGGAGGAGTGCACTGTTAATTCAGTCCCACTTCTCCACAGGTCACAACATATATTTACATTTTCCCAATTACTGAAACAATCAATCAATCAGATATTCTATTTTTCCCCAGAATAAAGCACACTAACCAGGTTTCTCTAATGAACAACCAAAAATTATCCATTTATAATAAACCAAATTTTAATCAATAAGGAAGTAAATATATACGCAAATTGAAATATTAAAGCCCTTTTTTATCCTAGCCCTCACACACACACACACACACACACACACACACACACAACTGGTTAACTGACAAAAAGGGATTTTTGTTTACAGCAGTTACAAAAAAATGGAAGGAATAAAATGAACCCACTTAGGCTTAAAAGAGGGTATGGAAGGAAGTCCCTTGTTTTGGTGAGGTGTCCCAAAGTAGATAGGTGACTGTTAATAGGATCTTCCTAGAACAGTTCTTTCCAGGCGATGTTGATGATCAGTCTGGGTAGGCTTCCAAAAGCTGCAACACAGAAAGCTCCAGTCAGGCTTTACAGCAGGAAGCAGCAACAGGGATTTTCTTAGGTCTTATAGCAGCAGTGTAGCAGTGGAGGTTTCTTCCAATACAGGAAGAAATACTAAATGCACTTGATGCAGGGTGTCTTTTCAAGAGAAAAATGGAAAATTAAGCTTATAATAGCTGGATTTTAACAATTAGTTCACTGGTTAGTAACCTTTAGTAACCTTATATTCCCCCTGGTTGAGGGGGAGATATTCTTATCAACAACTCATTAATTATCCTACTATTTTCAAGAAAAGCCACGAGCTCTAAGCTTTGTATCTTGTGACACACTTGTCCCACAAGTAGCAAATAGCAAAGTATTAAGAGTCCTACTACTAATACTATGGCCTGGGACAGTATCATAAACATAGACAGAGTCTGGAGCCAGGGGTGTTGGCCTACATTACATACAGTCTCCCGCCATTGGTGGTTGTCTAGCCATTGTATTTCCTGCATTCTACAGTATTATTCTGCACAATTCTTACTAAGTGTTTCTGTGAGGTGGTGGTCCTTTTTATTCCAGGTTTTAGTGTTGGCTGCTGTACAGGTACCCAACAATTCCCCTTCCTTGATTCCAACCCAAAGATTGTGATGGGAACATCCATGAATCCATGGCCCAATCACATGGGTTAGAAAAGCATCTTATTACATTCATTACAATATCACAATACATCCATCAAGCATGGACTTAAAAGATTCTCCAGCTCTCCCTTTACCTGTATCCATCTTGTGGATAGTTCTTACTAAATATAAATTTTTTTCTAGCCCTTCAACTGTCTTTCTGAACTTTAATTTTACTTCCTTACCAATGTGTTTAATTTATCCTGATTCTTGTAAAATTATTTTTCTCTGTAGAATATGTGCCGATATCGTGATGATTTAAAATGTTGTCTCACTCTACTGGATAAGTGAACCATTTCATGCCATGCTGTTTGTCAAGTAGGTGAACATGTCTGAGACCCATTCTTCAATGCATTTCATCATGCATTTTGCATGTTAGTTGCTTCACGTGTAGCAAATCACATCTGCACACTTACACCGATATCCCAATATCATGCCACACATTCTCAACTCTCAGGCAATCTTATCAAAAGATCAAGAAAGGGGGTGGGTGTCTGTCTGAGATCTTTGCTTACCTCCTCCTGCATGGACCCAATGTCTTGGGTAGTGGGCAGACTTTCAAATGTAGCTCTTTTAAAAAAACACATAGGCAAGGAGACAAATATCTCCGAGTAAAAGCTATCAAATTACCAGTCTCATCTACAATTTCCTGACTTTCACTGGAAAGTTCTAAACTTCTTAGAAGTTCAACACTATACTAATTTAATGCTTTGAATTCTAATTCACCATTGGTTGTCCCCAGAATTCCTTAATTAGCTCTTGCATCAGCCAGATCTAATTGCCAATTCCCATTAATTATAATTCTATTTCATTTTGAGCTCTGGAGAAACTTTACATTCCAATATTCAAAATATCTTTAAAACAGAAATCAAACATTCCCATTTGATTCCAGGCTTTACTATATTTTGTTTGTTTTTCTCTGTCTTAGATGACACTTTAATTTCTTAAAAGTAACTTGCTAAATTACACTGAATTTTTGGCATCTTAAATTATTCCTAATTCAAATAACAGCGTTGCTGGGATGACAGGTTTTGTTAATGTTTCATTTATTGTCTCCCCAAAAGAAACATTTTGCTTTTTTATACTTAGAAACCAGACAGACTGCTTTTTCATTTTTTTTGTTGAATGAAATTTTGACTATCCCTTTAAATGTCAAATAAATTCCTCTTTGAGTGCTTTAAATAATCACTTATATCAATTTAATTGGGTTTATCGATTCCAATTTCTTGTGGCCAGGCTCAGTGGTATTGCATAGTGTTTTACATGAAAGACAGAAGTGCTTGCAACTATCTCTCCTTCTCAAGCATTTTGTCTTGGAAGTTAACAAACAGCAAAAGTTTTTGAAAAGCCAAAGCCTTTGGTCCAAATTGTGACTATGCTGTGACATTTGATGTCTGTAGTTAAGGTCTTAAATTCTTAAAGCTGCTGAATCTCTTGCTGTGGCATCATTTCTCATGTGGTCCTGAAACCATTGTCACTTGTTTTAAAAAAAAGAATCCATTGTGGCTTTGCCCCAAAGTCTAATGGGTTAATTTGTCCAATTATATCTGTCAATTTAGAATTTAAAATGTAATAATGTCCAATATATAAATTTTACTCTCAGCACTGCAAAATTGTGTCACGGATTAAATGAAGAAAACAACAGCTACAGTGGGGTTAATTTCTTTGCTTGTCTCCAACGGGGTGGAGCAAAACATTCTCAGATGCGTCACTTTACATAACTTTTTCTAACAGAAAAATTCCAGATCGAAAAAGAACTAAACTCCACTTTTCTCCCCAATTCTTTTGGTCTCCGTAGGGTTTGAAAACAATAAAGTCATTAGTAACATTATCAACTTCAAAGGAAATCATCTCCATGAGGGAACACAGCATTTTAGATTAAACTACAATTGTTTGCAAACTTTTTAAGATCTTTTGTAAGAAGTTTCAAATCAAAGTATTTTTTTGATACAACCAGGATGATTCTGAAATCCAATTCATAACAATAAACATTTAAAGTTCAAAACTGCCAATGTTATATGAGTGAACCTTATATTTGGAATTAAAGACTCCCTCAAATCTTGACATAATAAATTGAAAGTTCATTGTGGCCACCAACAAAATTATTGTTTTTCCCACTTAACAGGTCCATTAACCTTACCAATTTAAACTTAATTCAGATTTAACTTATAATACTTATTAACTACACACGGAACAGAATAGCACGTGCTTTTCTTAAGAAAAGGTAAATTACGTCATTTTTCTTGTTCTTTCTTCAGGTGCCTTTTCAAATGACTGTAATAAAACCAAAAGCTAAAGAAAAAGCTATTTAACATTCTTGCAACAGAAGACTTAACACCAGCTTCTCACACAAACTTTAATCAGACAGAATCTTTCCCATATCTCCTTTATTTATCCTTCTCTCCCTTAAACCAATAGCCAATTCCATTTGCTCCTTACACAGCCATGTCTTTAATTTAAACTACAAAAAACAGCAAGAGCAGGTTTTAAACTTTGGTCCAATTAAAGCATTGTTTTAAAATTTAAATTGGATTTCTGCCAGGCATCTTTAGGCTTTCAAGGCTGAAGCTTACCTCTTACAACATTGTTCATTGCCTTTTCACAGTTTCAAAACCAACTTTGAAAATCAAAATCAAAAATTACATCAGAATTTTTAAAAATGTAATTCAGCTTTTATATCCCATTTTTGGGTGTACAATCTTACCTTGAAATGAACACACTCGGCAATCACTTTCATACTTATTCAATTCCAAACAACATAGAAAAAATGATTCCTGTAATGGGTTATGAATTCAAGGTACCAAAAATCTGTGTTAAATTCCCATTCCCATTCCAAGGAATACATACAGATTCAACTAGTTCACAACCAAAACGTGATTCCAGGTTCCCACAAAAATATGCATGTGTGAAAATAGAACAAGTACAGACTCATGCTTTCAACATTAAAGCCAGATTAGAAAGGGTTACTGACTGTTGGCTCAACAGAACACAAGCTACACAGATAAGGACATTCATTTGTCGAAGCTTCCAACATTCACACATTCGATCAAAAGGCACTAACTTTATTTTACTCACTTTAAATTTCACAAAAAACTTCTTAAGTTGTCACCCTTTAGAGTGATAGAGTTATACAGCACAGAAACAGGCCCTTCGGCCCATCAAGTCTGTGCCGCCATCAAGCACCAAACTATTCTAATCTAATTTTCCAGCACTTGGCCTGTAGCCTTATATGCTATGACGTTTCAAGTACTCATCTAAATACTTCTTAAATGTTGTGAGGGTTCCTGCCTCTACCAGCCCTTCAGGCAATGCGTTCCAGATTCCAACCACCCTCTGGGTGAAAAAATGTTTCCTCAGATCCCCTCTAAACCTCCTGCCCCTTACCTTAAATCTATGCCCCCTGGTTATTGACCCCTCCACTAACGGAAAAAGCTTATTCCTGTCTAATCTATCAATGCCCCTCATAATTTTGTATGCCTCAATCATGTCCCCCCTCAGCCTTCTCTGCTCCATGGAAAACAACCCTAGCCTTTTCAGTCTCTCCTCATAGCTGAAATGCTCCAGCCCAGGCAACATCCTGATGAATCTCCTCTGCACCCTCTCCAGTGCAATCACATCCTTCCTATTGTGTGGTGCCCAGAACTGTACACAGTACTCCAGCTGTGGCCTAACTGGCGTTTTATACAGCTCCGTCATAACCTCCCTGCTCTTATATTGTATGCCTCAGCTAATAAAGGGAAGTATCCCATGTGCCTTCCTAACCACCTTGTCTACTTGTGCTGCTGCCTTCAGTGATCTATGGACAAGTACACCAAGGTCCCTCTGATCCTCTGTCCCTCTGTACTTCCTAGGTTCCTACCATCCAGTGTATATTCCCTTGCCTTGTTAATCCCCCCAAAATGCATCACCTCACACGTCTCAGGATTAAATTCCATTTGCCACTGCTCCGCCCATCTTACCAGCCCATCTGTATCGTCCTGTAATGTAAGGCTTTCCTCCTCACTACTTAAGACACCACCAATTTTTGTGTCATCTGTGAACTTACTGATCATACCTCCTATATTCACATCTAAATCATTAATGTACACTACAAGCAGCAAGGGTCCCAGCACCGATTCACCACTGGTCACAGGTTTCCACTCGCAAAAACAACCTTCGACCATCACACTCTGCCTCCTGCCACGAAGCCAATTTTGGATCCAATTTGTCAAATTGCCCTGGTTCCCATGTGCTCTTACCTTCTTAACCAATCTCCCATGTGGGATCTTATCACAAGCCTTACTGAAGTCCATGTAGACGACATCAACTGCTTTACCCTCATCTACACATCTAGTCACCTCCTCGAAAAAAATCAATCAAGTT
Source organism: Heterodontus francisci (assembly GCF_036365525.1). Classification (NCBI taxonomy): domain Eukaryota; kingdom Metazoa; phylum Chordata; class Chondrichthyes; order Heterodontiformes; family Heterodontidae; genus Heterodontus; species Heterodontus francisci. The sequence goes on from NC_090399.1 coordinate 52,591,205, forward strand.
AGTTAGACACAATCTCCCCCTGACAAAGCCATGCCGAATATCCCTGATTAATCCCTGCCTTTCCAAGTGGAGATTAATACTGTCCCTCAGAATTTTTTCCAATAGTTTCCCAAGCACTGATGTTAGATTCACCGGCCTGTAATTACCTGGTTTATCCCTGCTACCCTTCTTGAATAATGGTACCACATGCGCTGTCCTCCAGTCCTCTGGTACCTCTCCCGTGGCCAGAGAGGATCTGAAAATTTGTGTCAGAGCCCCTGCTATGTCCTCCCTTGCCTCACATAACAGCCTGGGATACTTCTCATCTGGGCCTGGGGATTTATCCATTTCTAAGCCCACTAAAACTTCCAATACTTCCTTTCTTTCAATTCTAATTTGTTCAAGTATATCACAATCCCCCTCCCTGATCTCTACACCTATATCATCCTTTTCCATAGTGAACACATATGAAAAGTAATCATTTAAAACCTCACCTATGTCCTCTAGCTCCACACACAGATTGCCACTTTGGTCTCTAATGGGCCCTACTCTTTCCCTGGTTATCCTCTTGCCCTTAAAATACTTATAAAACGCCTTAGAATTTTCCTTTATCTTGCCCGCCAATCTTTTTTCATGTCCCCTCTTTGGTCTCCTAATTACTTTTTTAAGTACCCCCCTACACTTTCTATACTCCTCTAGTGCCCCCGTTGTTTTCAGCACTCTGAGTCTGCCATAAGCCTCCTTTTATTTTCTTTTATTTTATCCCTTGACATCCAGGGTTCTCTGGACTTGTTGGTCCTACCCTTCAACTGAATGGGTACATGTTGGCTCTGAACCTTCACTATTTCCTCTTTGAATAACTCCCACTGGTTTGATGTAGACCTTCCTACAAGTAGCTGCTCCCAGTTCACTTTGGCCAGATCCAGTTTTATCATATTGAAATCGACCTTCCCCCAATTCAGTACCTTTATTTCTGGTCCGTCTTTGTCCTTTTCCATAACTACCTTAAATCTTACACAGTAATGGTCACTATCCCCAAATGATCCCCCACTGACACTTCTACCACTTGTCCAGCTGCATTCCCTAGGATTAGGTCCAGTACTGCCCCTTCTCTTGTAAGACTTTCTACGTACTGGCTCAAAAAACTCTCCTGTGTGCATTTCAAGAATTCCGCCCCCTTTAAGCCTTTTGCACTAAGACTATCCCAGTTGATATTGGGGACGTTGAAATCCCCTACTATTATTACCCTATTATTTTTACACCTGTCTGCGATTTGCCTACATTTCTGCTCCTCTATTTCTCCCTGACTGTTTGGAGGCCTATAGTACACTCCCAGCCAAGTGACTGCCCCATTTTTGTTTTTAAGTTCTACTCATCTGGCCTCATTTGAGGAACCGTCTAAGATATCATCCCTCCTTACTGCAGTAATTGACTCCTTGATCAACAGTGTAATGCCACCTCCTATTTTACCCCCTCCCCTGTCACACCTGAATATTCTATACCCTCCAAAATTGAGTTGCCAGTCTTGCCCCTCCCTCATCCATATCTCTGTGATAGCAATAATATCATAATCCCATGTGCTAATCAATGCCCTTAATTCATCTGCCTTACTAGTAAGACTCCTTGCATTAAAATAAATGCAATCCAGCCTTGCATTTTCCATTTGTACCTTAACAGGTCTATATTTGCTCTGCCCTCCAGAATGACTCAGTTTCTCTTCTATATTTGACTGTGTATCATCCCCCACTGTACCTCCACTCTGTATCCCATTCTCCTGCTAAATTAGTTTTACCCCCCACCCCCCCTAACAGAGCTCCCAGCAAGGATGTTGGTCCCATTCCGGTTCAGGTGTCGCCTGTCCAACTTGTACAGGTCCAACTTTTGCCAGAAACAGACCCAGTGGTCCAGGAAACTAAAGCCCTCCCTCCTGCACCATCTCCTCAGCCACGCATTCATCTACTCTATCCTCCTATTCCTCACCAGCACGTGGCACCGGGAGTAATCCAGAGATTACAACCTTTGAGGTCCTGCTTTTTAATCTGCTACTTAGTTCCCTAAATTCCTGTTGCAGGACCTCATCCCTCTTCCTACCTATGTCGTTGGTACCAATGTGTACCACGATCTCTGACTGCTCACCCTCTCCCTTCAGAATATCCTGCAGCCGCTCCGTGACATCCTTGACCCTAGCACCAGGGAGGCAACATAACATCCTCGTGTCTCATTTGCGGCCACAGAAACACCTATCTGTACGCCTTACGATAGATACCGCTATCATTATAGCTCTTCTACCCCTTTTCCTGCCATGCTGTGCAGCACAGCCATCCATGGTGCCGTCAACTTGGCTGTTGCTGCTTTCCCCTAGGATGCCATCCCCCCCAACAGTATCCAAAGTGGTATATCTGTTTGAAAGGGGGATGGCCACAGGGGACTCTGCACTACCTGCCTGCACCTACTACTCCTCCTGGTGGTCACCCATCCCTCTTGTGCCTGTGCAGCAGTTACCTGCATGTGACCACCTCTCTAAACATGCCATCCACGTCCTCAGCATCGCAGATGCTCCACAGTAAATCCACCCGCAGCTCCAGCTCTGTAATGCGGAGAGCCAGTAGCTGCAGATGGATACACTTCCTGCACACATGGTTGTCAGGGACACTAGAAGCGTCCCTGATTTCCCACAAAGTGCAGGACGAGCATATCACGGGTGCGAGATCTCCTGCTATGACTTAGCCTTAGATCAATTAGTTACTCCCTTAATTAAAAATTCTAATTACACTAGGGGCCTTGTTCTACTCCAATACTTCCGACTACAATCTAAGTCCTTAATAAATGACACTAAATTTTCAAAGAACACTTTAGTAGTACTCACCTTATCACTTGAGATTTTTCCACAAAAAAAACTTTCCCCTTTTTTTGAATTATTTAAATACAGTAACAGCTGTTACTTACCCAACCAATCACCTTCCAGATTTCCTGTGATGTCTCTGTAAGTCTTTATTTCGAGTTACAGCGGGCTCCAGCTCAGAGACACAGAGCCAGCCACTGCTCCTGTCTTCAGGTAAGTGAGGGCCTCGAGCCCCACGCTCTCTTTTACACGTCCCGCTTAGGATGCAATTCCACCCAGGTCTGCCAGTTGCCTTTCAATCTTCAATCTTCAATCCTCAATCTGATAACTCTCAGCTTCCCACTCCAGCTCTCCCCAATCTATGTTCTAACTACCGTCCTCATAGGGGGCCAGGACAGTGCCTCCCACAGTTGCTGCAGACACAATTGCCCATTGTCTCCCCAATTTTCCCTGCAATTCATAAATTTGAAGGCAGCATTGAGAGTGATCTGCTTCCCGTTGAGGTCTGCTCATCATTTCTCTGAGTGCTCCCCTAGCGTCTGCCAAATCTCCTTTTAAACATTCATTCTCCTCCTTCTGCTGTTTCAACTGGCTTTTAGATGCCTGAGTGTCAACCATGGCTGCACCAGTGTTTAGGGTAGAGACCTGCTGCTGCTGTAACAGAGAGGTCGTATGTTTGTGGCACAGCTCCAAATCTCGATCCGGCTGGTTCAGTCGCGCAACCTCTTTATCTTGGATCTGCTGAGTGCTGTAAGCCAGAAGGTTTTTGCCTTCTCTATCTTTAACTTCTTCTGGCCTATCCTATCTTGACTGAATGCTACAACTTCCTTGTATTTCTGCTTGATGACTCATTTAACATCTTTAGACAACATGACTTTATTATTCTCTTTATTGATATGCTGTGACACATAAATACATTAAAAAAAGCCTAACCAGGGGGAAAAAAAGATTCGGTTTCCAGCTGTTTCTTAGGAATAGAAGGAATAATAAAAATAAATCAGCTTGTCACGTTCTGGTAGGATGTTTTCGGGACAGTGAGGTGTCCCAGAGTCGAATAGTCAGATGCCACTCAAAGTCTCTCCAGGCGAGGTTGATGAACAGTCTTTGATAAACTGAATTAACAATACATTTTTCCCGCCTTGATCAGAACATATTAACTGGGGGCTCTTGTAGGATCAAAGTCCAAAGCTTATAATGTTAATTGTGAGGGGAGTAATAATGAGAAGAAAAAAAAGCACCAGGTTCCTAGTGTAAAAGCGTAGCGTCTACACCATAGGAATGGCATTCACAGTTGCTGCAGCCACTCTGGGAAAGGAGAATGTGCCCCTCAGTGACTTGAAAACTTTAACTAAGTTTAAACTAAAAGATTTGGCAGCACAATTCAGTTTGAATGGAAATCATGTGCTAAAAAAGTAGAGATAACTAATGCAATAGTCCAACATCTTAAATTGGAAGAAAGCAGTAAGTCAGCCAGTTCAAAATTGAATTGTAACAAATGTATCGCTTTATGCTCAGTCCAAGTGGCTGTATCCAAGGTAATGAGAATGCACCCTTTGCATCCCAGTCTTAGAATGGCTGTTGCCGGGTAACCAGGATGCATTCTCTGAAAGTGGTTGGTTCTCTCTCCATATGGTTGTATCCAACGACAACCAAAATGCATTTCCTCTAACTCTTGAGGCCTGTTGGTTCTTAAAGCAGTATGGCTCCTTTTCCAGCCTTAAAGACACACCACATTTTCCCTGGAGAAAATAGACCACAGGACCATAACACTACATGCCGGTAGCTCTGCAAGTACTGGACTGTTCATATCAACAATGCAGAATGTTTGTTCTGACCGGAAGAGTTTCCATACGTATGTTCCAGCTTTAGCGTTTCCGTACACTAAATTGGGGTACCATTGTACTCAGTGAATCTCGCGTTTGTCGGTTGAATTAGGGCTTTCCATCTTGCTAGGTACATGTTCTTCAGTATTCTCAGTGGCAAAATATTTGCACTTACTCCCATATCAATCTTGAGTCGCAGTTTGTGCTGTCCCGCTTTCTCTGGGTAAATGACGTCAATGATGGTGAATGCTTCCTGCTGAATAACTGAGTCCATCTGGTGGGCAATTGTTACTGTGTGAAAAGGTTGCTCACTATCAGTGGTCTCTATGTTACACTCATCCATGTCGATCTCGTGGACATATCTGTGTTTGGATTGGCCTCTTATGAATGTATCCCTGTTTCTCTCACAAGGTGGTGTTTGTTTCTTGTCAGGTTGTGGTTCGCTGTGACTTCTGGTCAGCTTTCCAGTACCAGACCCCCTGCACAGGCTTGCCCAGCGCCTTTCATTGCCACACACCTGGCACTTGTCCATTTAAGTGGGACAGTTACTCAGTTGGTGTACCAGTCCGCACATGCCACATATCTTGCTTTGCTGAGCTGATCTGGTTACTTCGCCTATGGGCATTGTTCCAAGTGCTCATATGCAGTGCATACTTGTGGCAATGTCCTCAAATTCCCTGCCTTTTCTCAGGAAGCTTTCTATATCATACCAGCTTTCTTTGTCTCATAGCTCTTTCTGAAAAGTTTATATCGGGGTAAATGCAATGACAACTTTCGGATAACTCCACTTCTGAAAAATCGGACTTATCCATTTTTGCAGCATCTGCTTATGAATTGATCACTGGTCTCCTTCGATTGCTGCCTGTACGCCAATAGTTCAAGTAGATGGATTCAAAAACTGATGTTGTCCATCATCTGGTCCTCTAGTCTAGTCCAGAGTCTCGCTGGCTGCTGCTGGTCTGCTTCAGATAATCCCAAAGTGTTGATACAATGTAGCTCCTTGTTGCCCACTGCAATTTTTATTTTGATCACCTGCTTGTCCAGCTCAGTGCCAGCAAGATCCAGGAAATACAATTCCATGTGTTACCTGAAGAGTTGGAATTCATGGAGGAGGTCTTGGGCTTTACAATTCAATGACGAATATTTGGTAGTCACAGTGCCAAATTACCTGTCTGCAGGTATCCTTGGCTGGACCTTTCCCTTTAAATGATTTCCTCTTTTTTATTCTGAGGCTTTCCCTGAAGGGAAAATCAACTGCAGGCTGCTGTGTGCATAGCATTGGACATCAACCATGCCACCTTCACTGCCAGCAGCACGGCCTTTCTGCCCGCGATCGGGAGACTTTGCCCACAAAGTGATTATGGCAGGAAAAGACAAAGCGCGCAATGGCAGTGCCACTTCGCTGCCCCGACATGAACCGGTTATGGTGACTGACAGTTAACTACCAAGCTTTGCCTGGTTTAAATTTCGAACAAAACTTGGCAGGTAACTGTCAGTCACCATAACTGCTGCATTCTTCATGGCCACTACCAATCAGAGTCCACTTGCAAACCAATCAGCTCTCGCTTCTCATATAGTATAAATTTGTTGCTTTCCATACGTTGGTATTCTTGCAAATTGTCTTGATGAGTGCAAGATGAGAAGATTTGACAAAATATCTCTGTTTTCAGCAGTAGCCAAATCTGTCAGACCTCATGGTTTCCACGTCAGGGTATTAAATGATGCAGGTGCAGAGATTGCAGATGCTCCAGTCATCATCTTCCAATACTCTCTTCATTCAGGAATTCACCTCTTAGATTGGAAAATTTGTGATGTCACTCCAGTATTTAAGAGGGTAAAAGAGATAAAGTAGGAAATTATAGGTGCATTAGTCTACTGTCAGGTGTAGGGAAGTTACTAGCATCTGTTATTCGGGACAGAGGGATTGAGCATTTGGATAAATATGAGCTGATCAGAGAGAGTCAGCAGGGCTGTATAAAGGGTAAGTCATGACTAATGAACTGACTTACATTTTTTGAAGATGTAACTAACATAGAAAATGAAGGACTGTCTATGGATATTATTTCTCTGGACTTCCAGAAGACATTCATTAAGCTTCCACATAAGAAATCGCTAACTCAAATGAGAGTGGATGGAATTGGTGGTAACCTATTGGCTTGGATAGGGAATTGGTTAGGAGTCAGGACAGAGAGTAGGATTAAGGGTATGTACTCCAGTTAACAGGATGTGACCAGAGACCCCTCCATGGATCTGTGCTGGGGCCTCAGCTTCTCACTTTTCGTTTTTGTTAGGCAAAGCCATTGAGGCTTGTGGAGCCAAGACAGGAAGATGGAGTTAAGTTGCAATTTAGACATGTTCTAAGTGAATGGTGGAACAGGCTTGAGGGGCTGAATGGCCTATTCCTATTCCTATGTGTTGGGTTGGATCTCCTCAATTCTAATTAAGAACACCAATGCCCGATGCCTCCACTATTTAAAGCCATTCACAATCTGGTGATGAGCCCATAAACAAATGACCTGATTAAATTGGATGCTGTACAGTTCACTGACAGTTCCTAGGTCATTGGTCTTCATAATACCATTAGCTCAAAGGTCAGTGGCTTGCAGCATGAACTGTTCTGTGTACAGTCCAACAGTGAAATGGAAATTTTCAATCTGAACATCAATTTCCGGTGTACCGGGTTATTCTGCATGCCAACCGTCAAACAGTGTTCATGGAGGAGACACCCAGAGATTCCACGTCTTGACTCAGTTCACTCCACAAATACATATGCTTGTCCTGCTTTATACAGGAACTTGGCCCCATTCAGTTACTAAATCAACAGCCTTGATATTACTTCCAACAAGTAACATCACCATTATCAAACAGTGGCAAACGGTGAACGACGCTACACAAGATCGGCCAGTGAACATCTGCTCCCCATATCGGAAACATCTGGATGGTGTTAGTTCAAACAGTAAAGTTGCATTAGGGATTAGTCTATCAACTGAGAGAACATCTGCCCTCTATATTGGAAACAGCTGGATCGAGTTAGTTAAATCAGTGCCGTGGTATTTGGATTCATGTAACAACTGGGGGAACATCTGCTTCCATATTGGAAACAGCTGGACAGAGTTCTTTAAACCAGAATTAGGGATTAGCTTATCAATATGTCAAATTGGTTCTCTATATTAAAACTCAAGATTATCATGTGTTACTTTGGCTCGCCCCGATATCTAGGGAAATAACCTCATTAACTGGTTCTAACCTTGACTGGAACCAACAACCATACAGCCTGGTAATAAGATTATTAATCACTTTATTCGTTTGTCAAACAACAATAAGTAGCAACTCTAAACAAAATTGCTCACAACAGCAGAATACGGTTCAGAATGCAGTTGATCTTGTTCTGAAAGAGAGAGTCTGAGAGCATCTACCCAAGTGGTCCACCTAGTCTTCATCTTCGGCTTCTCCTCATTGCCTTGCTTTGTTACCGCGACTTGTTGCCTTGTCTGAATTGTGTTCTCCCTGTTGCCTCTACTCAGAAAAAACAGTTTGTTCTCCTTTGTATACAGTTTAGAGATTGTCTGATCAGTATCCTTTAGGAAGTTTTCCTTTTCTTCGCCTTGTCTCCCCTGACTATGAAAATTGAGTCTTTTCCTGTTATCTTACTGTTGTCCTATTAATTCTGTTTTCTGCTTTTTTTTTATTCACATACAGAAGTCTACAGTGGACGATTATCTGAACAGACTGTCTGTTTGGCAACTTACAGAATTGTCTCTTTCCATTACTAAATTGTAAAAATGTAGAAGTGACCAGGCTCACAAATTCCAGATATCCTGAATGCTGCAGTCCCTTCTCTAGTGGGTATGAATCCAGATGATATTCCCACTGATGATGCTTTCTTCATGAGACACTCATTACTTCTCCCAGAACATGATTCCTGATCTTGGAACAAATGTGTGTGAACCTGCTCACATATTTAATGAAACAATCATTGTACATCTACAGGCATTTGATTAGCAAATGACCTTCTAACATTAGATTGAGATATGCATGACAATTCTCCATCGTGTATCGACTCTATCAAATCTCTGCTTTATACGTTTTAACAAATAACAGCAACAGCATAATCTAATCAAAGCAATAATAACAATGATCATTTTAACTATCTGTATACCCTTAAAGATTGGTTCATAATTAGTTTATGTTATGTTTCACTGTCTCCATATTCTTGGTAATTGTGATGAGATGTTTATCTTCCCATTACATTAGACTGGTCAAATTTAGGGTCAAGTTACCAAATGGTATTGGGACAATTGTAAACTAACCTACAAATAAGGAAACCGACGTGATCGAACACAAATCTGGTTTTATATCCCCCAGTATCACCCTCCATTGAAGTTAACAGACAATAATAATGTTCAGAATATTCCACGCAATCCTATTTCTTTCCTGACCAGTGAGTTATTTTAAAGAAAGTCTGGAATATCTGATGTTGGATCGTCTGTTTCATACTCAGTCTCATATACTGGAATGGGAGTAATAACATGAGATTCAACAATCCTGGGGTAGTGAGAGTTAAAACAAATATTCAAGACAGTCGAGCATGTTATGTTCTGATATTAAGTGTGTCATTGGTCACCACACAATATCATAGTCCTTTCAAGTACCTGCAATATCACCAGGCATCCAAAATCACAGTGCCTGATCAATGAACAATAGCATGTCTGCTTCATATGTTGTAGAAATGGTTTCCCATCCTATTCCCTTTGCTGGTTTCACTTGTATAACTTCTCACTTATTTTATCTTGCATCTAAGTGAAAAACTTGACAAAGTTGGGCATATTTATTTATATTTTTATTTTTTATTTTTATTTAGAGATACAGCACTGAAACAGGCCCTTCAGCCCACCGAGTCTGTGCCGACCAACAACCACCCATTTATACTAAACCTGCAGTAATCCCATATTCACTACCACCTACCTACCTGTTATAGACACTATACAGTTCTTCCCCTGCTAGTTCATTATTGTGTTTATGATTGGTACATTGACCAGTTTGGCCCAAACAAGTTCATAATGACATGTGTATTCGTAATGACACACATGCTTTTTGATAGTCTCCACATCTACCCTTTTCCAAATTGATATTCCTGTTCCGAATACTCCTGTTATCACCTCTCCCCCTCCCAAAGCAACCAACTGTAATTATCTTGTCCGGAGAATACCCTCCTCTGGTTTAATTTTTACCCTGTTACGTCATCTATCACCTTCTACCTTTCATTCACATTTTATTTGCATGTCTCTTGTGAGCATTTACCACAGCACCACAGTAAGACAGATGAACTAATGACACAAATAGAGATAAATGGTTCAGATCTAATCGCCATTACAGAGACATGGCTAAAAGGTGACCAAGTTTGGGAAATAAATATTCCAGGGTACACAATATTTCAAAAAGAGCAATATGTTATGGATCCAACTAGGGATAAAGCTATTTGAAATCTAGTATTGTTTTGTTCTTTCCTGGGATGTGAGCATCACTGGAAAGGGCAGAATATGTTGCCCATCCCCAATTGCCCTTGACAACTGAATGGCTTGCTAGGCCATTTCAGAGGGAAGTTAAGAGTCAACCACATTGTTGTGGGTTTACTGTCACATGTAGGCCAGGCCAGGTAAGCACAGCAGATTTCCTTCCCTAAAGGACATTAGTGAACTAGGTGGGTTTTTCTGACAATCGATGATAGTTTCATAACAAATTACTGACACTAGATTTCTATTCCAGATTTTTGTTATTAAGTGAATTTAAATTCCAGCCATAGTGGGAGTTGAACATGCGTCCCCAAAGCATTGACCTGGGTCTCTGGCCTCAGTCCGCAAGCAGGACCCTGAGCTTTCGGTTGCTTGCCATTTCAACACACCCCCCTGCTCTCATGCTCACATCTCTATCCTGGGCTTGCTGCAGTGTTCCAGTGAACATCAACGCAAGCTCGAGGAACAGCATCTCATTTACCAATTAGGCACACTACAGCCTGCCGGACTGAACATTGAGTTCAATAATTTCAGAGCATGACGGGCCCCCCGTTTTACTTTCATTTTTAGTTGTTTTTTCTTTTTTCCTTTTTTACATTTTTTACAACCTTTTTTTTGCATTTATTTCATTTCATCTTAGTTTGTACAGTTTGCTTACCCACTGTTTTTTTTCATGTTTGCACTTGTTGCTGTTCAATATTCAGTCCGTTAACACCTATTCTGTACTAATGTTTTGTCTTTCAACACACCATTAACATATTGTTTGCCTTTGCTCCATGACCTTTTGGTCAGCTATGTGGCCTTGTCCAATCTACACCTTCTCCTTTGTTATCTCTTGCCCCACCCCCACCTCACTTGCTTATACCCTGTGACATTTTTAATATTTGTCAGTTCCGAAAAAGGGTCACTGACCCGAAACGTTAACTCTGCTTCTCTTTCCACAGATGCTGCCAGACCTGCTGTGTGGTTCCAGCATTTCTTGTTTTTATCTCTGGATTACTAGTCCAGTGACAGTATTGTGCAATGAGGCAGGGTTAATTAGTAATGTCATAATAAAAGATCCACCTTGGCAAATAGTGATCATAATACAATTGAATTCCACATTAAGTTTGACAATGGCATATCCTAATCGCAAACAAGAATTTTAAACAAATCCAGTTGCGTAGGTACGGCGGGAAAGCTGTCTAAGGTTGATTGGGTAAATAGATTAAAAGGTCTGGCCGTAAATAAACAGTGGGAAACATTTAAAGGAACAATTCAAACTGTTCAACAAAAATACATTCTATTGAAAACAAAAACTCAGCCAGAAAGATCCATCTGTGGTTTACTTAAGAATAATGTTAGATTAAAAGAGGCTTAAAATGTTGCAAAGAATAGTAAGTCTGAGAATTGTGAGTGTTTAGAAACCAGAAAAGAGCCACCAGAAAGTTGATAAAAAGGGGAAAAAATGGAATATGAGAGTAAAGTAGCCAGGAATATAAAAGCAGATTGTCAGAGCTTTTACAAATTTATAAAAAAGAAAATAGCTAATGTAAACATTGGTCCCTTAGAAGCAGAGACAGGAGAAATTATCATGGTAAATGAGGAAATGGCAGACATTAAGCAAATATTTTGTGTCTGCCTTCACAGTACAAGACACAATTACATACCAGAAGCAAAGATTAACCTAGCGGCTAATAAGATTGAGGAAATTAAGGTAATTTATATCAGCAGAGAAATAGTATTGGAGAAATTTAAAGGACTAAAATCCAACAAATCCCCAGGACCTCATGGCCGACATCCTACGGTTTTAAAAGAAATAGCTGCAGAGATAGTGGATGCATTGGTTATGATTTTCCAAAATTCCCTGGATTCTAGAATAGTCCCAGTGCAGATAGGAGGGAGAGAAAACACAGGGAACTACAGACTAGTTAGCATGTTATCAGTCATTGGAAAAGTGCTGGAATCTATTATTAAGGAAGTCTTGCCAATTCACTTAGAAAAGCATAGTATGATTCAAACAAGTCAACATGGATTTACGGAAGGGAAATCCTGTTTGACAAATTTATTAGTGGTTTTTGAGGATGTAACTAGGAGGATAGAAAAAGGGGAACCAGTAGATGTAGTATACTTGAATTTCCAAAAAGCCTTCAATAAGGTGTCACACAAAAGGATCATACAAGAGATAAGGGTTCATGGAGTTGGGGGTAATGTATCAGCATGGTTAGAGGATCGGTTAACCAACAGGAAGCAGAGAGTAGGGATAAATGGGGCATTTTCAGGTTGGCAAGCTCTGACTAGTGGAGTGGCGCAAGGATCACTGCTGGGGCCTCAGCTATTTACAATCTATATTAATGACTCAGACAAAAGACAGAGCAATATATTTAAGTTTACTGATGATACAAAGCTAGGTGACAATACAGGCTGTGAGGAGGACACAGAGAAGCTGCAAACAGATATAGACAGTTGAAGTGAGTGGGTAACAAAGTGGAAGATTGAGTATAATGTGGGAAAGGGTGAGGTTATTCACTTTGGTTGTAAGAATCGAAAGAGAAGCATATTTTTTTAAAAGGTGTGAAACTTGTAAATGTTGATGTTCAGACAGACTTGAGTGTACTCATACAAGGAACACAGAAAGTTAGCATGTAGGTACAGTGAGCAATTAGGAAGGCAAATGGCATGTTGGCCTTTATTGCAAGGGGATTGGAGTACAGGAATAAAGAAGTCTTGCTACAATTGAACAGGGCTTTGCTGAGACCACATCTGGAATACTGTGTTCAATTTGGTCTCTGGAAGGATATACTTGCATTTGGAGGCCATACAGAGAAGGTTTATTAGATTGGTCCATGGGATGAGAGGGTTGTTCTATGATGAGAGTCTGAGTAAATTGGATCTTATTCTCTGGAGTTTAGAAGAATGAGAGGGAAACTCATTGAAAATTTTCAGATTCTAAAGGGATTGACAGGGTAAATACTGAGACATTGTTTCCCCTGGGAGGGGAATCAAAAACACAGGGGATAAGTGGTGGATCATTTAGGACTGAGATAAGGAGAAATGTCTTCACACAAAGTGCTGTGAATCATTGGAATTCTCTACCCCAGTGGGTGCACCGTCATTGAATATCTATAAGGCTGGGATAGACAGATTTTTGGTCTCTCAGAGGATCAAGGGATATGGGGAGCGGGTGGAAAATTGGAGTTGAAACCCAAGATCAGCCATGATCATATTGAATGGCGGAGCAGGCTCAATGCACTGTACAGCCCACTCCTACTCCCATTTCTTATGTTATGTTCTTATGAATGCTACTCCCTAATGGCACATTTTATAGCTGCTAATACCTCTGCAATATTGTACTCCACAAAATGTAATTAATATACTAACCAATAACAAATTATATTTATATAGCATCGTTAACATAATAAAATCTCCCAAGACACTTCACAAGACCATTATAAAGCAATATTAAGACACCAAACCACATCAGGTGATATTACAGCTGATGGCTGAAATCTTGGTCAAAGACATAGGTTTTAAGGAGAGTCTTAAATGAGGAAAGTGAGTTAGGGTGGTGGAGAGGTCTAGGGAGGGAATTTCAGAACTTAGAGCCTAGGTAACTGTTACACACACAAGAAGTGCAATGATACAAATTATGGACACAATCTGAAGAGTTTTAAAAACTGATTTTGTCTTTTAAAAAATGGACCTTGCTTTTAAAAAGTGACCATTCTCCAAAATAGTGACTGAAGAAATAAAGCACTTGGCCTTTGTATATTCAAGTTAACATGAATAATAGAAAATCTTCAAAGCTAAGAGATGTCGATTGCACCATCCTATACCCATCCTAAAATATTCCAGAATTGAATATCTTCTTCTGAGATAAAGAAAGTATGAAGTAATCACATCTCGGGCCATTGTGCGATGACCACGGGGGAGAGATGAAAGCATCTCCTACCCAGATGCAAGAAGTAATGCAGTTTTACTTAAAAAGCAGCCTAGGGAGGGACACCAAGGAAGGTGCATCCAGAAGCTTGTTTTCAGCAAACCAGAAGGCTTGCTGTAGAATTCTGCATCGACACTATATAGCTATGAACAGCAAGTGATCCATCGTCTTCACCTCAACTTTCAATCAAGAGAGAAATCTACAATCACCTCAGGCCTGCAACCAACGAGAAATTGATTTCCAAGAAAATTCACTCATCCCTTTCTCCCGCTTGTGTGTATGTGTGTGTGCGAGTGCATGCATGAGTGGATATGTTTGCGATAATTTTGGGATAAGGCATATTGCTCAATAAATAATTGATTTTCTGTTTTAAACCTACAAGAAAATATGTCACTGTCTATTCATTTGACAAATAAAACACCAAGGGGTTAAACCTTAATACAAAACACACATGCTGTGGTCAGGTGGGAGTTGAACAGAGGGAACAACTCAAATCTCACCATGTGGCCATGACACAACTGAAGGCATGACCACCAATGGTGGAACAATTAAAATCGAGGATGCACAAGAGGCCAGATGAGAGGAATGCAGATATTGGATGGTTTTGGGCTGGAGGAGATTACAGAGATGAGGAGGGGTGAGACCATGAATGGATTTGAAAACAAAGATGAGAATTTTAAAATCGAGGTGTAGATTGACTGGGAGCCAAGGCAGGCCAACGAGAACAGGGATGATAGGGGAATAGGGCTTGGTTTGAGTAAGAACACGAGCAGCAGAGTTTTGGATGACCTCAGGTTTACAGAGGGTAGAATGTTGGACGCCGGGCTGAAGGGTGTTGGAATAGTCACACAACAAAAGCATGAATAAGTGTTCCAGGAGCAGATGAGCTGAGACAGGGGCAAAGTCGCATGATGGTTTGGGAGTTGAAAATAGGTGATCTTAGTGATGGGACAGATACATGCTCAGAAACTCATCTCGGGGTCAGTATATCAAGGTTGTGAACATTCTGGTTTAGTCGCAGAGAATTGCCAGGGAGAGGGATATAGTCAGTCACGAGGGAATGGAATTTGGAGAGCAGTCTGAAGACAATAGCTTCAGTATATGTAATATTTAATTGGAGGACATTTCTACACCTCCAGTATTGATGTTGGATAAACAGTCTAATAATATAGCAACAGTGGAGGAGTCGAGAGAGGTGATGGTAGGGTAGAGTTGGGTGTCGTTAGTGTACATGTGGAAACTGTCGTTGTGCTTTTGGATGGTATCACCGAGGGGCAGAATGTAGATGAGAAATAGGAGGGGGACAAGGATAGATCCTTGGGGAACATCAGAGGTAACTGTGCAGGAGAGGGACAAGAAGTCTTTGCAAGCACAGTGTCCACCTGGCTTCATCTGGTGAAAAAGCACAAGGAATATTTTATTCCACCTCTGTTATTTGGAGACATTTTGAACAGAACACCAACACTATCTTGTTCTGACACCTCAGGTACCTGTCATCTTGGATGCTCTGTACTTTGCTATCAGCTGACCTCCCCCATTGGATGACTGTAGACACAAAGAGTCAAAGTCGTCCCAAATATGGAAACAACTCAGTGTAAAGGTAACCTGATACAAAAACTTCTCTCTCACACTGACCATGGAAAAGAACAAGTGGGGTGGCATTTATCACAGCAGCTCCACACTCAGGCTGGGCTCAACTACATTTAGAGAAGTTTTGCCTTCTTTTCAATTTAGTGATTGATTTAGATTTCAAATCTCAATAAGCGTTATGTCGGTCATAGTCCGGTAACTGTATAATAATTCTCCAAGTTCCTTTTAGTCTTGATTTTTTGACCGTGCTACAATTTATAAAACCTGTTCCTTCATTAAAAATAAACGTGTACATCAGCTCTCGATATTGGAATATCTGGGTGGAGTTAGTTCAATCAGTAATGTATAATAAGACATTAATTGATTAACTGGGGGGAAATCAGCCTCTATTTTAGAAGCAGCGGGATTGAAATTAATGAAGGATTAATTGATCAACTGAGGGATCATCTGTTCCCGGTGTTGGAAACAACGGGATAGAGGGATTTGAAACACTCAGTGAGAATTCAGGATTAGTTTATCAACTGAGGGAACATCTGTTCTTCATATATTGGAAACAGCTGGATGGAGTTATTTAGAATAACAACTTGCATTTATATCCTAGCCTCTGCCAGCTCTTTGATAGAAATATCCAATTAATCCCACTCCCCTTCTCTTTCCACAGAGTCCTGCGAATAACTTTTCCTTCAAATATTTAACAAATTCCCTTTTGAATGTTACTATTGAATCTGCTTCCACCATCCTTTCAGGCAGTGCATTCCAGATCACAATAACTCACTGTAGAAAAACAATGTTTCCTCATTTTGTCTCTGGTTCTTTAGCCAATCACCTTGAATCTGCATTCTCTTGTTAGTAACCCTTCTGCTTCAGGGAACAGTTTTTCCTTATTTTAACACGTCTATCAATTCTCCTCTTGACCTCCTGTGCTGTGAGGAGAACAATCCCAACATCTCCAGTCTTTCCATGTAACTGAAGTTATCACTGGGATATTTCCTGTAAATCTCTTCTGCACTCTCTCCAAGGCCATGACATCCTTCCTAAAATCTGGTCCCTAGAAGTGAACATAATATTCCAGCTGAGGCCTAACCAGTGTTTAATAAAGGGTTAGTGTAACTGCCTTGCTTTTGCACTGATTTCAATATTAATAAAACCAAGGATACCACATGCTTGTTTAACAGCTTTTCAACATGTCCTGCCACCCTCAAAGATTTGTGAACATTCGCCCCCCCCATGTCTCACATCAGCAACAAATCTAACCTGAAACTCTACCATATTGAGGTGGCCATTGCCCAAGGTGGTTCTCTGACTCTTGCCTGCTCTACAATCCTGATAAGTAATTAATGTTAGGCCCAATAACAAAGCAGCTCATGTGGGATAATCCTGCAATAATCCTTTGTTCCTAAACCCCGTACATCATATTCTGTCTTCTCATTCTAACTTCCAAAATGTACAGCATCCTGAACAGAGTAAAATGTCCCAAGATATTTCACAGATTGTTATCAAACAGAATTCGCCACCAGGCCACATAAGGAGATATTAGCATCTCATCTACCGATTAGGCACACTACAGCCTGCCGGACTGAACATTGAGTTCAATAATTTCAGAGCATGACAGCCCCCCATTTTACTTTCATTTTTAGTTATTTTTTCTTCCTTTTTTTTTTACATTCTTTTTCACATTTTTTACAATATTTTTTTTGCATTTATTTCATTTCATCTTAGTTTGTTCAGTTTGCTTACCCACTGTTTTTTTTTCAGGTTTGCACTTGCTGCTGTTCAATATTCAGTGTATTAACACCTAATCTGTACTAATGCTTTGTCTTTCAACACACCATTAACATATTGTTTGCCTTTGCTCCATGACCTTTTGGTCAGCCATGCGGCCTGGTCCAATCTAGACCTCCTTTGTTATCTCTTGACCCACCCCCACCTCACTTGCTTATAACCTGTGACTTTTCTAATATTTGTCAGTTCCGAAGAAGGGTCACTGACCCGAAACGTTAACTCTGCTTCTCTTTTCACAGATGCTGCCAGACCTGCTGAGTGGTTCCAGCATTTCTTGTTTTTATTTTATATGAGGAGATATTAGCACTGGTGAACTAAAGTTTGGCCAAAGAGGTAGGTTTTAAGGAGTGTTTAAAGGAGGAGAGATGGAGAGATGGAGAAGTTTAGGGAGGAAATTGCAGAGCTTAGAGCTTTGGCAGCTGTAAACACAGCTGGGAATAGTGGAGTGATTAAAGTTGGGGAATCACAAGATGCCAGAATAAAGGGGCAGAGAGATCTCGGAGGGTGGTGGGAAGTTATCGAGCTAGGGAAGGGCATGAAGGGATTTAAAAACAAGGAAGGCAATTTTAAAATTGAGTCATTGTTGAACCGGGAGCCGATGTAGATTAGTGAGCACAGGGGTGATGGATGAACGGGATTTGGTGTGAGTTAGGACACGGGCAGTAGTGTTTTGGATGAAATAAAAACAAGGAATGCTGTAAATACACAGCAGGTCTGGCAGCATCTGTGGAGAGAGAAGCATAGTTAACGTTTCAGGTCAGTGACCCTTCATCAGAATGTTTTGGATGAGTTCAGGTTGACAGAAGGTGTAAGGTGGGAGACGAGCCAGGACAGTATTGGAATAGTTGAGTCTGGAGGTAACAAAGTCATGGATGAGGGTTTCAGCAGCAGAAGAGTCGTGACAGAGTTTGAGACGGACAATGCTCTGGAGGTGGAACTAGACAGTCTTAGTGATTGATCTGGAATCAGAAGCTCATCTCAGGGCCAAATATGACACCAAGGTTATGAAACATCTGGTTTAGACTCAGGCGGTGGCCAGGGAGAGGAATGGAGGCAGTAACTAGGCAACAGACATTGGAGCAGGGACCAAAGTCAAAAAATCAATAGCTTCAATCTTCCAACATTCAAAATGGGAGGACATTTCTACTCCTCCAGCCCTGGATTTTGGACAAGCAATGTGAAAAATCAGAGACAGTGGAGGGTTAGAGGAAGGTGGTGGTGAGATTGAGCTGGAGTCGTCAGCGTAGATTGGAACCAGATCATGTTTTCTGATGATGTCGCTGAGGGCCAGCATGTAGATGAGAAATGGGAGTGATCTAAGACTTGATCCTTGGTGGAATCCACATGTAAATGTGCACGAGCTGGAAGAGAAGCTATTGCAGGTGATAAGAATGAAACCAGGTGAAGAAAGTTCCACCCAGCTGCATGTCAGAGGACAGACATGAGGAGGATGGTGTGGGTCAACGATGTTAAAGGCAGACAGGTCAAGAGGATGAGGATGGATAGATTAGTGAATTAGAATTAGGGATTTGTTTATTAACTGAGGGAACATCTGCTTTTATATTGGAAACAGCTGGATGGAGTTATTTAGATCAGTGAAGTAGAAAAAGAGATTAGTTTATCAACTGAGTGAAACATCTGCCTCCACGTTGGAAATAGCCGGATGATATTAATTTTCAATTGATTTTTCAATCTGATTGGTTTTATGATTGATCCATTGGCACACATCAGATATCATTCCTTTAAATCCTTTTCTACTCCTTTTCCTTTCCTTTTCAGCTTGATACTGTTTCCATTCCTCTGGTAACAGATCCTCATTCCTGGTAACTTTTGCTATAATCTCAGCCTGTTGTTTGACTACATTCAGTGACTGAATTCGCTCCTGGAACCCAGGCTTAGCTTCCTCTTTCTCAGACTGAATCAGCAGGTCGATGTAATCTGGGGTTGATAACGGGTTTGGTCTGAGAGCGATTTCTTCAAGTCTTAAAATGATCTGAGATGATTTTTCAATCAGCTCCAACACGACATCCTGAACATCAGCCAATTCCTGCTGAAGTTGTTCCATGATTTTCTGCTGTGACATCTTTTCACCAGATGCCTTCTCATACTTTTCTTTCAGCTGACTGTATGTCCTCTTCTCCATTCTGGTTTTATACTCAAATCTGTACTTCTGGTTGTAATGAACAGACCAGATACATTTATTAGGGCAGGCTGTACAGTTCCCATTGCCATCCATTGCTGCACATCCTCGTTTTTCAGCATCATTAGGAATGCCACAGGGATAGTGACAGGTAGAGTGACATTTCTGACAGTTGGTTATGTAATGACCAGTCCCACTGATATCTTCCTTTTCTGCAACTGTGACTTCAATTTCATATTCAAAATCTTTATTTGCATCCAGAACGACCTGGAGTTGGTTCAAAGCCTGTTGTGTTTTCCTGATCTCCTCCAGTTTTGTCAGACCCGCTTTGATCTGAGGCTGCAATCCCTCTACCGCAGCCTCCAGCTGCTGACGCTCCCTAAGCACTTCCTTTGTCAAGCGTAAACTCTTTGTTTCCATTTTGCTCAAAGCTGTAAAGAATGTCTTCATTATGTTTGATCCCATCTTCCAGAACATTACATCAAAGTTCTCACTGCCCTCCTCCTCTTCCTCCTCATTGTTATCATCAGGATTCCTCTTGTCAGCAGGGTTTTCAGCAGCTGAACTTTGAGCAAATATGGCTGAATTGTTGAACTTGAAATGAACTGAAAAACCTTTTTTATCTTTGGGACACGGTACCTCAGCAACATCGATGGCTTCCAGAACAGGGGGAACCTGCCCATCAGCGAATGTCACCAGTATTCGGATGTTCTCTGCAATATCTTTACCAGAAATGGAAAGAATCGAATCAAAGACATATTTCTGGGAATGAGTCAGACGAGCCGAAGAGGCCTGAGTGACAAAACACACGGGATCGATCTGATTAATACCATCTGGGGAAGTAAAGAACTCTCGGATCTGATCAGTGAGAAGTTTATCTCGGGTTATCCCCCTGGTATCTCCGAATCCCGGCGTGTCTATGATAGTGAGAGAGTAATCAATCCGGAATCCTTCTCGATGGTGGAGTTCGTAGGCAGTGATTGAGGATGTCTGACTTTCAGCCTGGGATCTTCCTGTCCCTTCATCTATTAATTTGTATCTGAAGTTGTCCTTCCATTCCACACCCAGGATGTAGTTGATCATTCCATTAATGAAGGTTGTTTTTCCTGCTCCTGTTGCTCCAAGAACCATAATTGTCCTGACACTGTGTTTTGTGGTGGGCTTTCCGAAGGAGCATTTTACAAAGCTTTGAAAGAATATCGGGAATGTAGGCGCAATCTGAAATGAGGAATTAAGAGGGCTAAAAGGGGTCATGAAATATCTTTAGCAAACAGGGTTAAGGAAAATCCCAAAGCCTTTTATTCATATATCAGGAGCAAGAGGGTAACTAGAGAAAGGATTGGCCCACTCAAGGACAAAGGAGGAAAGTTATGCGTGGAGTCAGAGAAAATGGGTGAGATTCTAAACGAGTACTTTGCATCGGTATTCACCGAGGAGAGGGACATGACGGATGTTGAGGTTCGTCACAGATGTTTGATTACTCTAGGTCAAGTCGGCATAAGGAGGGAGGAAGTGTTGGGTATTCTAAAAGGCATTAAGGTGGACAAGTCCCCAGGTCCGGATGGGATCTATCCCAGGTTACTGAGGGAAGCGAGAGAGGAAATAGCTGGGGCCTTAACAGATATCTTTGCAGCATCCTTAAACACGGGTGAGGTCCCGGAGGACTGGAGAATTGCTAATGTTGTCCCCTTGTTTAAGAAGGGTAGCAGGGATAATCCAGGTAATTATAGACCGGTGAGCCTGACGTCAGTGGTAGGGAAGCTGCTGGAGAAGATACTGAGGGATAGGATCTATTCCCATTTGGAAGAAAATGGGCTTATCAGTGATAGGCAACATGGTTTTGTGCAGGGAAGGTCATGTCTTACCAACTTAATAGAATTCTTTGAGGAAGTGACAAAGTTGATTGATGAGGGAAAGGCTGTAGATGTCATATACATGGACTTCAGTAAGGCGTTTGATAAGGTTCCCCATGGTAGGCTGATGGAGAAAGTGAAGTCGCATGGGGTCCAGGGTGTACTAGCTAGATGGATAAAGAACTGGCTGGGCAACAGGAGACAGAGAGTAGCAGTGGAAGGGAGTTTCTCAAAATGGAGACGTGTGACCAGTGGTGTTCCACAGGGATCCGTGCTGGGACCACTGTTGTTTGTGATATACATAAATGATTTGGAGGAAAGTATAGGTGGTCTGATTAGCAAGTTTGCAGACGACACTAAGATTGGTGGAGTAGCAGACAGTGAAGGGGACTGTCAGAGAATACAGCAGAATATAGATAGATTGGAGAGTTGGGCAGAGAAATGGCAGATGGAGTTCAATCAGGGCAAATGCGAGGTGATGCATTTTGGAAGATCCAATTCAAGAGTGAACTATACAGTAAATGGAAAAGTCCTGGGGAAAATTGATGTACAGAGAGATTTGGGTGTTCAGGTCCATTGTTCCCTGAAGGTGGCAACGCAGGTCAATAGAGTGGTCAAGAAGGCATACGGCATGCTTTCCTTCATCGGACGGGGTATTGAGTACAAGAGTTGGCAGGTCATGTTACAGTTGTATAGGACTTTGGTTCGGCCACATTTGGAATACTGCGTGCAATTCTGGTCGCCACATTACCAAAAGGATGTAGATGCTTTGGAGAGGGTGCAGAGGAGGTTCACCAGGATGTTGCCTGGTATGGAGGGCCCTAGCTATGAAGAGAGGTTGAGTAGATTAGGATTATTTTCATCAGAAAGACGGAGGTTGAGGGGGGACCTGATTGAGGTGTACAAAATCATGAGAGGTATAGACAGGTTGGATAGCAAGAAGCTTTTTCCCAGAGTGGGGGATTCAATTACTAGGGGTCACGAGTTCAAAGTGAGAGGGGAAAAGTTTACGGGGGATATGAGTGGAAAATTCTTTACGCAGAGGGTGGTGGGTGCCTGGAACACGTTGCCAGCAGAGGTGGTAGACGCGGGCACGATAGCTTCTTTTAAGATGTATCTAGATAGATACATGAATGGGCAAGAAGCAAAGAGATACAGACCCTTAGAAAATAGGCGACAGGTTTAGATAGAGGATCTGGATCGGCGCAGGCTTGGAGGGCCGAAGAGCCTGTTCCTGTGCTGTAATTTTCTTTGTTCTTTGTTTGTTCTACACAGTGTCCGTCCTTGTTAAGTATCTTCTTCTTTATGGGGATTGTGTAAATGGAAGGGTTCCCACTGGCCGTTAACGTACTTTCTCTGCGAAGTTTCTCTGCCAGTCTCTTTGGTTCATTTTCTGTTTCTATTAAAACCTCATCACTTGCTGCACTAGACCCTCCTGCTCCACAGTCAGCAGACACTCGCACTCTGTGGGATGTCTTGGGTTTCAATCCCTCTAAAGTATAACGACATCCGCTGTCTGTTGTCTTTATTTCCTTCCAATGTACATTCTCTGTGCTGGAGGTAACTGCCTTTTCTTCTCTATATTCTATCCTGTACTGAACTATATTGACACCAGCTCCAATCTCAGTCGGCCTGTCCCAGGTGAGTATTGCAGAACACCAGTATAGCTGGAGTGTTAAAAGTTTAGCAGGTGGACTTGTTGGAAGTGTGGTGACACAGTAACTCTCACTGGCCATGCTGACCCCTGCCTTGATCTCTGCTCTGTATTGGAATTGATATTCCTGGTGTGTCTGCAACCCAGGTATTGTGAAGGAGTCGGATTGATGGGATGTATCCACAGTTGTCCATTCCTCCTGTTGGGTAGCTCGGTACTCCACCTTGTACCCAACAATCTCACTAGCACCGTATCTCGGTGGCTGTAATTGGAGTGTCACACTGTCATGTGTTGTTCCACTAACCACAGGTCTCTCCGGCTGTGATGGTGGTTTGAAGCACTGGGTCACCACAAACCCTCTCTCATACAGGTAAATCGATGCTCCTACATTACTGTCATCCTGCACAGAAGCAACAATGAACCTTGTTTTCCCTCGTGCTCTGTTGGCTGTGGCAAAATCCAGGAATAAGCGAGAGCACTCCCTCATCTTCTGGGATACAGACACTGAGTTAAACCACTGTGAGAAATCCCCATAAAAGTTGCAGGTGAAGTTCTGAGCATTTGTATTTTGTTTGTCTGTCATTTTTCGGGAGCCCCCCCTTCAATTGCAATCTTGGGAATAATTTTAATCATCACCTCCAGCTTACCCTGAATATCCTGTAGACTGTCTGCTGAAGAGACCTCTTGATCAAACACAAAGAAAGCCTGAGCCCCGTACAACACTGCTGTAACCACGTGAGTTGCTGTCCCCTGATCAAACACATACGGGTAGGTTACATTCTGCTGACCTAAGTGACTCATTGTCAGCTGTTCAAACCTGGTTATTGTTCGGAACTGAAGGGTCACTCGGGCCTGTTGCTTTGATTTCTTTGTGTCATTGACATATTTCGCTGATCCTTTCACCTCGACTGAGCCACACAAGAAACTTGCTTTCAATGATGCGTCCACATTCAGAGCAGAGGCTTTCTTCTCAATGGAGTCAGATGTAATGATGTGAAACTCTGTGTTAGGCTGAGATCGTACATCAAGATCATTTTGCAGAGTCTCCAAGTCCCACAAGGTGACCCCTACAAAAAAAAATCAGTAAAAATATTGATTTTGAGATTAATAATGATAATTAAATTAGCAAGGGGGGGGGGGGGAATAAAAGGAGTGGAGACCCCGAGTGAGGGCAGGAGAAGGGAGAGGCAGAGATAAAAGGAGCAGCAACCTGAGGCCTGAGAGTACCAGCAACATGAGAGTGGGACAGAGGCAAGGGCTGGAAATTTAAGCCCCCCCTCCGCCCTCTGCAACCAGCGGGCTGATGGCGGCAGAGCCATAAAATTAAGAGGGAGACAAAGGGGTCCATTCCCAATGCCTCCCCAAGTCCGCTGAAATTTTATTGAGTAAGAAATGGCCTGCCAGCCCCGGGCCAATCTAGGCCCTTAAGTGGCCAATTAACTGCTACTTAAAGGGCTCTTCCTGCTGCCATGGGTAATTTACCCTCGGCAGCCGGAGGCAAAAGCATCAAGAACACCGCCAGATAAAACTTGGCGGCCTTCTTGAGGGCTGGGAGGGGGCCCTCCTGATCGGGCACCACTGCCCCTAAAGCCCCAACTGCCCCCACTGGGCAACACTACCCTCTGCCCTCCCCAACCGCCCCCACCCCTCTTGCCTCACCAGGGCCCAGCCGATTATTCCCAGTGAGGCCCCAAAAACCTACCTTCGTTCCAGGGCCGTCCTTCCTCTTTCTGTCGTTGGCTGGATGTCGTCTCAGCAGCTGATTGGCCGGCAGCTCCATTAGGCGGGCCTTCCTGCCTCAAGGAGGTAGAAGTCCCGCCCAAAGCCAATTAAAGGCTTGGGGAGAGAAAAATCCCGGCTTGGCTCCCCAGGCTCGGCCAAGGCAGGCTCACCCCCTGACTTTTCGGGCAGTGGGCAGGGCCTCGGGCACAACATTAAATTCCGGTCAAGAGGCGGCAATAAAAGGAGCCATCGGGAAAGAATAATTTTTTTAAAAAGCAAGGCATGGTGTTACAGGACAGCAGGGAGGTGATTGGTTGGTCATTATTCCAGGGGTTTTTCTCTCTCAGCTCGGACAGTTGTTCAAACTGAGAGCTGGGGAATTATAGGTATTACTTTATTATATTAATAACTTCAGTAGATAAACTAATTAATGTATCTATAAATATATGTTTAAAAAACAAATTAATTTTATTCAGGCTATCCTTAATCAAATACATAAAAAAGACGAGAGATGGAAGGGCAGGTGGAGTGTTGGTTCTGTTGTACGTGAAAATTTGTGCAGTGTCATGCTCCTGTAGTTTATTTTTTTGGAATATGCGGTTTGCCTTTAAGGCTTGCAAGGGATCAGTATTGCTTTAAGAGCCGGCAAGCTTTAGGAGTTATAGGAAGGTGCATTTTCGTTGCCTTAAAAACACCAATTTGGAGACTGTGATTCAAAAAGTGCATTCTCGTTACCATAGATATAGCCACTGGGAGTGAGCCTGCTGTGATACATTTGTTACAATTCAGTTTTGAACTGGCATTTGAGTTGAAGACAGTTTGTTCGAACAGAAGACACAGACAAAAAGAAGACACAGCTGTGGTGTTTTGCACACCTGAAAAACAGCTCTCAACCATTTAAATTGAAGGAATAGGAATTTAGTCTGTTTAATTATGATTTCTCAAAATTATAAAAAAAAAGTTAAGCCAAAACAGAGATCTCTGGAAATTTAAATTGAAGAAAAGGAAGTTAGACTGTGACAATTTTTTATCCCTCAAAAACTCTAAAGTCAGATTGATTCTATTGAAAGTGTTTGCAAGTCGTTATTTGTTGAAATTCGCTGGAGAAGGAAGCATCACCTACTGTTGGAGTTATACAACAGACTATTCGACTGTGGAAGAACCTTTTTCTCCCACATAGGACGACTGTGAGGACCTCAAGCAACATTGGACTGTAAATTTGGAAAGACTCTTAATTTTTTCTACTTGAAATGTTGTGTATATCTTCATTGCGTTTAAGAATTTAGTTCTTCTGATTAAAGAGCTAATTTGCTGATTTAAAGACACCTGGTTTGGTTAGCCTCATTCAGGGGTTAATAGATGGTACAATTTGGCTGGGTCTTTCTTTAATTTGGAAAGTTTTAAATGATATGTTAGGCGATCTGTGGAGAGACGGGATTGAATTAATAGTGTGTTGGTCCCACCACAATCTGAATTGTATATTTTGTTTGGGGGCTTTGACAGGAGCAATCGGTGGTAACAACAGTGAGAGTGTTTCAGATTCCTATACCTGCAGCAAATGATTCTGCCCTCAGTCACTCTGGTTCACAGTTAATGAGCTGGAGTGTAAGCGAGAGACACTCTGAAATGTAATGGGGGGAGAGGAAATTTTGAACACCTGTGTCCAGAAGACAAGTCACACCCCAGAGAAAAGCATACATTTAAGAAAAGGAGGGTGTCACTGTCAGGAAGCAGGGGAACAGGGACTTAGGAGAGGTTGAAAAGGAGGTCCCTCAGGCACTGGTTCTCTCCAGTAGATATGATGTACTGGCTACCTGTGAGGCCAAGGAGAAAGACTGTAGTGATGACAGCCACAATGCACACGGATCTTCCAGAAATTAATAGAGAATCTGATGGAGAGGACCACGAGGTTCTTCCAGAAATTAATAGAGAATCTGATAGAGAGGATCACACGGTTCTTCCAGAAATTAATAGAGAATCTGATGGAGAGGATCACACGGATCTTACAGAAATTAATAGTGAATCTGATGGAGAGGATCACGAGGTTCTTCCAGAAATTAGTAGAGAATCTGATGGAGAGGATCACATGGTTCTTCCAGAAGTTAATAGAGAATGTGACGGAGAGGATCGCGAGGTTCCTCCAGAAATTAGTAGAGAATCTGATGGAGAGGATCACACGGATCTTACAGAAATTAATAGTGAATCTGATGGAGAGGATCACGAGGTTCTTCCAGAAATTAGTAGAGAATCTGATGGAGAGGATCACACGGTTCTTCCAGAAATTAATAGAGAATGTGATGGAGAGGATCGCGAGGTTCTTCCAGAAATTAAGAGAGAATCTGATGGAGAGGATCGCATGGATCTTACAAAAATTAATATTGAATCTGATGGAGAGGATCACGAGGTTCTTCCAGAAATTAATAGAGAATGTGATGGAGAGGATCACGAGGTTCTTCCAGAAATTAATAGAGAATCTGATGGAGAGGATCGCATGGACCTTACAAAAATTAATATTGAATCTGATGGAGAGGATCACACGGTTCTTCCAGAAATTAATAGAGAATCTGATGGAGAAGATCGCGCGGACCTTACAAAAATTAATATTGAATCTGATGGAGAGGATCACGAGGTTCTTCCAGAAATTAATAGAGAATGTGATGGAGAGGATCACATGGACCTTACAAAAATTAATATTGAATCTGATGGAGAGGATCACACGGTTCTTCCAGAAATTAATAGAGAATCTGATGGAGAGGATCGCATGGACCTTACAGAAATTACTATTGAATCTGATGGAGGGGATCACACGATTCTTCCAGAAATTAATAGAGAATCTGATGGAGAAGATCGCGCGGACCTTACAAAAATTAATATTGAATCTGATGGAGAGGATCACACGATTCTTCCAGAAATTAATAGAGAATCTGATGGAGAAGATTGCGCGGACCTTACAGAAATTAATAGAGAATCTGATGGAGAAGATCGCGCGGACCTTACAGAAATTAAGAGAGAATCTGATGGAGAGGATCGCATGGACCTTACAGAAATTAATATTGAATCTGATGGAGAGGATCACACGGTTCTTACAGAAATTAATAGAGAATCTGATGGAGGATCGCGCGGATCGTACAGAAATTAATAGAGAATGTGACGGAGAGGATCGCGAGGTTCTTACAGAAATTAATAGAGAATCTGATGGAGAGGATCACACGGATCTTCCAGAATTTAATAGAGGATCTGGTGGAGAGAATCACACGGATCTTACAGAAATTAACAGAAAATCTGACGGAGAGGATCACATGGCTCTTACAAAAATCAATAGAGGAGTGGTGGCGAGGATCACATGGCCCTCAGGGAAATCAGTAGAGAACCTGATGGAGAGGATCACACGGCCCTCAGAAATTTGTAGCGAATCTAATGGAGAGGATCACAAGGATCTTAAAGAGACTGATTGAAAATCTGATGAGAGCATCACATGGCCAAAAGGCGAATTAATAGAAAATCTGATGGAGAGGGTCAAATGGTTCTTACACAAATTGGTGTCTGCTTTGCACAGCTTCTATGACTTTATTACCTTGGATCAGCAAGTCTGATCGGCAGTCGTACAGCATTCCCAGCTGGAATGGGCGGCCCACAGCTGCCAGTTCTATTGTCACTCTCCCTCTGTGAGTCATTGCTCCAAACTTTCCAAATTCACAGTGAGATTTACCTGTAATTGAAGCTCTGAGCCTTAATATCTATATCACAGCACCAAACAATCCACCAACATTAGAGCTAGAAATAAACATTCAAACAGTGATCTGTTGTTGCCTTAACTATTAAGGGGTGTTAATGACATTCAAGAAGGGTCGACGATTAGTTTGTAGGACACAACAGACTGACAGTTATCCTCTGCATACTGTTTGATTAAACCCTGCATGTAATGTAAGCAGCTTCTTATCCAAACTAAACTGGCATGTCAAAAAGACAGGAAACATGTCAAGAAGACATCCACAAGAAGGCGGCACAGTGGCGCAGTGGTTAGCACCGCAGCCTCACAGCTCCAAGCGACCCGGGTTCAATTCTAGGTACTGCCTGTGTGGAGTTTGCAAGTTCTCCCTGTGTCTGCGTGGGTTTCCTCCGGGTGCTCCCGTTTCCTCCCACATGCCAAAGACTTGCAGGTTGATAGGTTAATTGACCATTATAAATTGCCCCTAGTATAGGTAGGTGGTAGGGAAATATAGGGACAGGTGGGGATGTTGTAGGAATATGGGATTAGTGTAGGATTAGTATAAATGGGTGGTTGATGGTCGGCACAGACTCGGTGGGCCGAAGGGCCTGTTTCAGTGCTGTATCTCTAAACTAAAATACTGAGTGTTCCCCATGTCCACCTGGTGCACTCTGCTGCTTTTGGGCAATGTGAAATGAGTTTTGTGCAATGATATTCTGCATTGTACTCATTAATGGATTTGGATTATGTTCTTCGATAGTCTGAGTTGTGTGCATTGATGGTCTGAGCCAAATAAGGGCTGAGAGCCTAGAACTGAGGTGGACAAAAAAAGACACCACAATTTCACATCGCCCAATCTGCAACCACCCCTCCTTGGTGAAACTGAGCTCTGGAGACAGATTGCTGGGTGTCCCGACAGGAAACCTGTCTAAAATGTCTCTCATGCCATATGGAGGGAGCAGACACCAGCATTGAAGAGCTATTCTCTCACCCCAGGAAAGCGGAGTCACAATAATCCAATACCCTGAGCACCAGCCTCTCTGCCTTTACTTCCTTGGGCATCCAGGGCACCAGCAAACACTTCACCTCCACAGCTATATAAGAAACCCTTCCCCATGTTATCTGGTTAAAAGGAACACTATCTCAGGATACAACAGAATGGCGACCCATCTCCTCCAACACAGATTACTGACATATGCATCCCTGCAACCCTTCCTCCACTGTAACAGACTGATACCACAACACATCTTACCCCAGCTCTCCAGACCATTTGTCACACTCTTCTCAACTGCCAGTCATTCCTTCATTTACTCAATCATACTGCAGGAGAAACTAGCACACAATGCCCATCAGAGGCAGGGGTAACCCCCAATCTGACACCTTAGTCTACAAGGATCAGGCCATGGAGCTGATGGGGAGAAATGCTCCTACTGACATGGGAGGCAGTGAGGTCCAGGGATATTCCTGATACCAGGTCAGTGACGGACACCAACACAGTTGCTGTGATATCCCTGTGAAGAGCCTCAGACATAAGCTTCCACTTCCTTCTCACCTAATTCTTTCCTCATACCCTGCTTTGCTGTAGATCAACCAGACTAACAGGAGGCACAGAAGGAGGGAGATGATGATGAGGTAAAACCCCTTCCTAGTGATTCTTTCTGAATTATGAGAATAACAAAGGCAAGGAGGATGACTACAAAGACGAGGGTGAGGAAGTCTGAATCAAGCCCAGTCATGAGTTCCTGCAACAACCCCCTTGACCTCATCCTGCAACAACCCCCTGCATCTTTTGCTTTGTCCTGATCATGTGCCAACTCAGATGCTTTCACTTGAGGAGGGGGGGGGGGGGGAATAGATGGTGTTAGAGAGGATGTAACAATAGGTGATTCACAGAGCATGAGGGAGCTAGATGAGTGGAAACTGGATGGAGTTATGTCACCCTCCTCAGAGGGCAAGGAAAAGGCTGCTCCTGAATTTAGGAAGGATGCACACCCATCAAAGAAATTATATCAGGACAGGTGACCAAAAGCTTGGTCAAAGGATTAGGTTTTAAGGAGCATCTTAAAAAGGGAAAGAAGGGTAGAGAGGTGGAGAGGTTAAGGGAGGGAATTACAGACTTTGGGACCTAGACGGCTGAAGACATGGACACCAATGATGGGTGAGTAAGCAAAAGGCCAGAACAGGAGGAATGCAGAGATCTCAGAGGGTTGTACGTCTGGAAGAGGCTACAGAGAAAGGCAGAGTCAAGGCCCTGGAGGTATTTGCACATGAGGATGAGAATATTAAAATTAAGGTGTTGCCAGACTGGGAACCAATGTTGGTCATCGAGCACAGCGGTAATAGTTGAATGGGAATTGGTGCAAGTTTGGGCACAGGCAGGAGAGTTTTTGGAACAGCTGAGGTTTATGGAGAGTGGAAGCCAACCAGGAGAACATTGGAATAGTTGAGTCCAGTAGTAGTGAAGGCATGGATGGAGGTTTCAGAAAAAGTTGAGCTGACGCAGAGGTGGAGATGACCAATATTAAGGAGGTGAAAGTAAGTGGTTTTGTTGAATGAGAGGATTTTTAAAAATTCTCTCATGGGTGTCACTGGCAAGGCCAGCATCTATTGCTCATCCCTAGTTGATCTCCAGAAAGTGGTGGTGAACTGCTGCAGTCCATGTGGTGCAGGTACAACCACAGTGCTGTTAGGAAGGGAGTTCCAGGATTTTGATCGAGTGACAGTGAAGGAATGGTGATATAGTTCCAAATCAGGATGGTGTGTGACTTGAAAGGGAACTTGGAGGTGGTGGTGTTATATTGAGTCTGCTGCCCTTCTTCTAGATGGTAGAGGTTGCAGGTTATTACCCTCAGTGCTTCTTCCAAGTGGTGTTCAATATGGAGGAGTACTGATTCATCAGCTGAGGGGGTGCAGTAGGTGGTAATCAGCAGGAAGTTTCCTTGCCCATGTCTGACCTGATGCCATGAGACTTCATGGGGTCCAGAGCCAATGCTGAGGACTCTCAGGGCAACTCCCCCCTGTGCTGCCACTTCTGGTGGGTCTGTTCCTGCCAGTGAGACAGGACACAACCATGGATGGTGACGGTGTTGTCTGGGAAATTGTAAGGTATGATTCCATGAGTACGACTATATCAGGCTGTTGCTTGACTAGTCTGCGGGACAGCTCTCCCAACTTTGGCACAAGTCCCCTGATGTTAGTGAGGAGGATTTTGCAGGGTCGATAGGGCAGGGTGTGCCTTTGTTGTTTTTGGTGCTTAGTCCAATGCCGGCTGGACCATCCGGTTTTATTCTTATTATACTATACCTCAACCATTTCAGAGGGCAGTTAAGAGTCAGCCACATTACTGTTGATCTGGAGTCACATACTTCTACTGTCACTCCACAAGCATCCCTACAGAGTTGAAGCACGGGGCATGTTACTTGCCACGCTGGCCACTTCCCGCATGACCTGCGTTGCGAGTGCAACTGAAGTGGTACATGCATGTGTATCCCTGCCTGTACTCAAAGAGGTTGAAAGTGCAAGATCATGAATACTAAAATTGGCCACTGAATATGCAGGGAACATCATCTTTATTCACTACCGAAACAGCAAGCATTAGTCCTTCTCAAGGGCATTTAGGAATGGGCAAATAAATGCTGGCCTAGCCAGCGATGCCCACATCCCATGAATGAATAAAAAAAAAAGTTCTGATCTGAAGTTCTGTGAAGGTCCACTCAACAAGTTGCAGCTGAGGTGCTTTTGACTTGCTTGTGGTCAGGCAAGGATGGTGGAAGCACAGAAGCTTTAAGGTTTATGCTACCACAGAAAATAACATTGCCTGGCGTAGATTAGTGGGTAGTAGTTGCAGTGTCACTGGCTTTCCTACACGAGCAGGACTTGCGGAGGAGGAAGCAGAGAGGAAAACATCTGGAAGGTGGATGGAGGAGGAAGGCCTACCTAGAAATCCCTACCCTGAGACGGTGTCCATGTTTGTGGTTGAGCGCTGTATCCTGCACAACCTCACAATTCCGAATGCATGGCTACTATCTCCTGGGATCTGAAGGCCACCTTGGGAGGAGGAGGAAGGAGGGAGGAGACCACATGCATTGTGTGCAACTGGACAGAGCGAGGGGGGATCACAGTGAGGTTTTGCTTCAGTTAAAAGGAACATCCTAACACAGAGCTACCATTCCTTAACAGTTCATCTATATTGGACTCCACAGCACAAAGTCTCCTTGGCATCATGCAGTAAAGGCCTAGAGCAAAAGCATTCAAACAACAACTTAATTCAGTAACACATCAATAATACAAAAGAAGACAGAGTTATTCACTCTTGGGCATTCCCTTGATGCCTGTCTTGTGGATCCTTTTGCCTGTCCCAGTGTTCCTACATCGTGCTACCCCAGTGACTGGTGGAAGGCTGCTGACTTTCACTGGAACAGACTGCAGATGGCCTTGCAGGATTCCCTCGAGAACTCTGGGCCTTGTGGACCAGGCTTCAGACTGCATCACTTTGGCATGGACAGCAGCATTCTGGGCTGGCTTGCTGACAGGCAACAGCAAGGGCACTGGCAGAGTGGTACTGATAGGAGGACAAATACTGTCATCCTGAGAGAGGACAGCAGGTTTGTGCTTTACAGAGCTATTGTCACTCCCCTGGGTTGGTGCCTCAGCAATCCTAGTAATTTGCGGGACGACAGATTGCTGGACTGCTGTGAGCTGGGAAAGCCTGCAAGTCCCTCTGAACACAGAGATCCGCAACTGTGAGGGAAGCTGTCTGAGCCTGGACGACAGTGTACAATGATCTCATAACCTCCATCTGAGATCCGCTGCGGCACTGAGACATCAGGAAGTCTCTGTCCGTGCCACAGTGGAAGCTGAGCCAGTGGCCAGCAGACACCCCATCATGTGTCAGTCTGGCAATGCTGCCATGGAGGTGTCCACCACTTCTTCAGTGGAAAGGATGAGCTCCAGGCTCTGTGATGCCCTGTGCCATGATGGAACTGGACTTTACCATGCTGCTAGCCAGTGACCGGAGACTGTCTGGCTGACCTGCAATGTAGCAAACATCTCAGTGTGCAATGTCACCAGGCTTTCCTGTACTCCTCCACTCATCTGAGTCCCCCGCAAAAGAACTGGTGTGTGACCTCACTCTCTGGTGAGTTTATACATGAGCTGGTGCATTCTCCTGTCCTGGCTGCACCTCATGTGTGCCTGGAAACTTAGCACGTGCAGATCCTCACTCTGAACTAGCCTCTGACGTATGTGTCAGTATTTGAGCTGGTGGCTGCAAGTGTCAGGTCAAATGATGGTGTTTCTTCCTCAGAGCTCTCTTTCCCCTTTCGCCAGAGACTGCAGTGGCTGAGCAGTCAGCAGTTTTTGACAATCTGAAAGCACACAAGTACAAGCAGAGGATAGGGGTTGAAGGAAAGGAGGGTAAGTAACTTCATTGCTAGTTTTAATTTCATGATACCTTTCAGGGTGAGGGTGAAGAGTGAATGGAGAAGGAGCATAAGGCATCAACTTACCATCATTCTAAATGGTCTTGGCAGCACCCGGTGCCACTGGCTCTGTGGCACTGGTGCCCATAATCCTCAGGACCATCTCCTCAAGGGCACTGAGAGGATGGATCCTTGGTGATCTTCCACCCATCATCTGTATCTGCCACCTGTGGTGGACAGAACGTCAGTGACTATGTGACAGTGTGTTTGTGTGATGTACCTGCCATAACTGAATAGCTGTAGGTTTGCAGAGATAAATAGAAATGTATATGCTGTGTGTGTGTGTGTGTGTGTGTGTGTGTTACAATATTAGGGTTCAGTCCTGAGTGTCGGGCTCTGCTGCTGGGTAAGTGATGGGGATGTGGTACATTGAGCAGAATGAGAGGTGTGTGGTGTTAGTACAGGGTGTGAGATGTGATCTGCAGATGCATTCACTCACCTTGACCAGCCGAGTGAGATCATTAAAATGTTTGCAGCACTGCTGTCGGGTTCATGGAGCCACACTCTGGACACTCAGACCCCTCTCTACCTGTTCCCATTCCCTTTGCAGGGTCAGTTGCGAGGGCTTCCTGTCTCCCACTGAAAACATTGCTCCTTCCTGGCCTGGACCTTCGACACTGCGTCAGGGGCAGCGTCAAAGTCCGGGAGTCCTCTCCTTCCCTTAGTGTATCATTACTTCGCCCAGAATCATATAAAAAAAGTATTCAGCAGCCTGCAACTTCCCTTTTATAGGGACCGTGCCTTTAAAAAGGGAAGGCTGCCTGGAGCACGTGGTTTCTTCACAACACAACTTGATCCCCTGGAGTATGCAGAAAGATATTAACGCCAAATTCAAACATTAAACAACCAATAACCCTCAAAATCATTTAACAGCACCTGCTTATATTTACCCACCTCTTTCGGAAAGCTTCTTGAGAACTTAAACTGTGGAAGCTGAAGCAACTCAGTACTCAGTGATTGGTTCTTTATCGAGAGATAGTTTAGTTTAGAGATACAGCACTGAAACAGGCTCTTCGGCCCACCGAGTCTGTGCCGACCATCAACCACCCATTTATACTAATCCTACACTAATCCCCTCAATGGATTTACCGCATGCCGTGGCTGCAGGCACTCTGGACTGTGAAGACAGCAGGAACGGAGATTAAAGTATCGGCAGCTGTTCTCGTCAGTTTCATCCGGATCAATTTCATTGAGAAAACAAAGAGCAGGTGTGGCTGGGGGAGGGCAGTGGGCCCAGGTAACATACACTAAACTAACTGTTAACTTTTAGATAGGGCTAAAATGAACTGATTTAAAGAGCCAGGGGAATTTAAACAGTTTAAGAGGGCAGATTGGGGGAGAAAACGTTAGGGATGGGAGCAGATGGCCATGGATAGAGTTGAACAGCAAGGGAGCTTCCAAGGGAGCTTCCAGCCTAGGAGCCATCTTGAAAATAGCTTCCCTGCTCCACCCTCTCAGCTCACCCCCTCACAACCCCGTCCCAGCCCGCCCCCCCCTCGCACCATCTTCACCCCGCACCCCCTTCCCCTGCACCCCCCCCCACCCCCTCCCTCTACCCCTCCCCCTTGCATCCCCTCCTCCCACCGGCACCATCCTACACCTGTGTAGGGGCCCCAACAACCCCACTGCCTTGTGGGCGTCTCGGGAGAGACCAAGGCTAAGGGAGTAAACCCTAACAGAAAATCCGGAGCGGAACCCCGTAGGCGGTCATGTGTCACCTTTGGCATGTTTCCGGCAGTTCCTGCAGCCATACTGGTGCCAAACGTCGTGTCCTGCACTCCTTTGGACCCCACCAGAAAGGCCGAGAGGGGGGTTTTGACGACTGGGCAACTCTCAACCTCCATAAATTTGCCCAGGCATGCGACATGGAGAGGTCACTCCATAGTTGCCTCACAGCGACTGAAACAACACGGAAGGCAGCAGTTACGGGTTATAAGTCCAGATAAATTGGCGTAGAAACTGGGCGCCACGGGTTGCCTTTGTCGGTGGGAGAGGTCATTGCACCTCACTGGACAGCTACCGCCCGCCTCAAACCGGGCAGCCCCCGGTCAATAAGGTTCTGTCCCGCCACTGTCTGCCTGCTTCAATGGGTGCTTGGAGCTCAGGGTCATTGCCCGAAAGGTGGACTGATACACCGCACCAAACAACATGAAAAAAGGAAAGAAGGTACCAGCCCTTCGCTTTGCAAGCTGGAACGTCAGAACTATGTGTCCTGGCCTGTCGGAAGACCTTACACAAATCAACGATTCTCGGAAGACCGCCATCATTAACAACGAGCTCAGTAGACTCAATGTGGACATTGCAGCACTTCAGGAGACTCGCCTCCCCGCGAGTGGCTCTCTAGCAGAGCAAGACTACACCTTCTTCTGGCAGGGCAGGGATCCTGAAGAACCAAGACAGCATGGAGTGGGCTTCGCCATCAGAAACTCCTTGCTCAGCATGATAGAGCCTCCCTCAAATGGCTCGGAACGCATACTGTCCATCCGACTGCTCACCACCTCTGGTCCAGTACACCTACTCAGCATCTATGCTCCAACACTCTGTTCCGCACCTGAAGCTAAAGACCAGTTCTATGAACAACTCCATAACATCATTAGCAGCATCCCCAACACCGAACACCTATTCCTGCTGGGGGACTTTAATGCCAGGGTTGGGGCCGACCATGACTCATGGCCCTCCTGCCTTGGGCGCTATGGCGTTGGAAGGATGAATGAGAACGGGCAGAGACTGCTTGAGTTGTGTACCTATCATAACCTCTGCATCACCAACTCGTTCTTTCACACTAAACCCTGTCACCAGGTTTCATGGAGGCACCCAAGATCACGTCGTTGGCACCAGCTAGACCTCATTGTCACAAGGCGAGCCGCCTTAAACAGTGTTCAAATCACACGCAGCTTCCACAGTGCGGACTGCGACACCGACCACTCCCTGGTGTGCAGCAAGGTTAGACTCAGACCAAAGAAGTTGCATCATTCCAAGCAGAAGGGCCACCCGCGCATCAACACGAGCAGAATTTCTCACCCACAGCTGTTACAAAAATTTCTAAATTCACTTGTAACAGCCCTTCAAAACACTCCCACAGGGGATGCTGAGACCAAGTGGGCCCACATCAGAGACGCCATCTATGAGTCAGCTTTGACCACCTACGGCAAAAGTGCGAAGAGAAATGCAGACTGGTTTCAATCTCATAATGAAGAGCTGGAACCTGTCATAGCCGCTAAGCGCATTGCACTTTTGAACTACAAGAAAGCCCCCAGCGATTTAACATCCGCAGCACTTAAAGCAGCCAGAAGTACTGCACAAAGAACAGCTAGGCGTTGCGCAAACGACTACTTGCAACACCTATGCAGTCATATTCAGCTGGCCTCAGACACCGGAAACATCAGAGGAATGTATGATGGCATGAAGAGAGCTCTTGGGCCAACCATCAAGAAGATCACCCCCCTCAAATCTAAATCGGGGGACATAATCACTGACCAACGCAAACAGATGGACCGCTGGGTTGAGCACTACCTAGAACTGTACTCCAGGGAGAATGCTGTCACTGAGACTGCCCTCAATGCAGCCCAGCCTCTACCAGTCATGGATGAGCTGGACATACAGCCAACCAAATCGGAACTCAGTGATGCCATTGATTCCCTAGCCAGCGGAAAAGCCCCTGGGAAGGACAGCATTACCCCTGAAATAATCAAGAGTGCCAAGCCTGCTATACTCTCAGCACTACATGAACTGCTATGCCTGTGCTGGGACGAGGGAGCAGTACCCCAGGACATGCGCGATGCCAACATCATCACCCTCTATAAAAACAAAGGTGACCGCGGTGACTGCAACAACTACCGTGGAATCTCCCTGCTCAGCATAGTGGGGAAAGTCTTTGCTCGAGTCGCTCTGAACAGGCTCCAGAAGCTGGCCGAGCGCGTCTACCCTGAGGCACAGTGTGGCTTTCGTGCAGAGAGATCGACTATTGACATGCTGTTCTCCCTTCGTCAGATACAGGAGAAATGCCGTGAACAACAGATGCCCCTCTACATTGCTTTCATTGATCTCACCAAAGCCTTTGACCTCGTCAGCAGACGTGGTCTCTTCAGACTACTAGAAAAGATCGGATGTCCACCAAAGCTACTAAGTATCATCACCTCATTCCATGACAATATGAAAGGCACAATTCAACATGGTGGCTCCTCATCAGAGCCCTTTCCTATCCTGAGTGGTGTGAAACAGGGCTGTGTTCTCGCACCCACACTTTTTGGGATTTTCTTCTCCCTGCTGCTTTCACATGCGTTCAAATCCTCTGAAGAAGGAATTTTCCTCCACACAAGATCAGGGGGCAGGTTGTTCAACCTTGCCCGTCTAAGAGCGAAGTCCAAAGTACGGAAAGTCCTCATCAGAGAACTCCTCTTTGCTGACGATGCTGCTTTAACATCTCACACTGAAGAATGCCTGCAGAGTCTCATCGACAGGTTTGCGTCTGCCTGCAATGAATTTGGCCTAACCATCAGCCTCAAGAAAACGAACATCATGGGGCAGGATGTCAGAAATGCTCCATCCATCAATATTGGCGACCACGCTCTGGAAGTGGTTCAAGAGTTCACCTACCTAGGCTCAACTATCACCAGTAACCTGTCTCTAGATGCAGAAATCAACAAGCGCATGGGTAAGGCTTCCACTGCTATGTTCAGACTGGCCAAGAGAGTGTGGGAAAATGGCGCACTGACACGGAACACAAAAGTCCGAGTGTATCAGGCCTGTGTCCTCAGTACCTTGCTCTACGGCAGCGAGGCCTGGACAACGTATGCCAGCCAAGAGCGACGTCTCAATTCATTCCATCTTCGCTGCCTTCGGAGAATACTTGGCATCAGGTGGCAGGACTATATCTCCAACACAGTAGTCCTTGAAGCGGCCAACATCCCCAGCTTATACACACTACTGAGTCAGCGGCGCTTGAGATGGCTTGGCCATGTGAGCCGCATGGAAGATGGCAGGATCCCCAAAGACACATTGTACAGCGAGCTCGCCACTGGTATCAGACCCACCGGCCGTCCATGTCTCCGCTATAAAGACGTCTGCAAACGCGACATGAAATCGTGTGACATTGATCACAAGTCGTGGGAGTCAGTTGCCAGCATTCGCCAGAGCTGGCGGGCAGCCATAAAGACAGGGCTAAATTGTGGCGAGTCGAAGAGACTTAGTAGTTGGCAGGAAAAAAGACAGAGGCGCAAGGGGAGAGCCAACTGTGCAACAGCCCCAACAAACAAATTTCTCTGCAGCACCTGTGGAAGAGCCTGTCACTCCAGAATTGGCCTTTATAGCCACTCCAGGCGCTGCTTCACAAACCACTGACCACCTCCAGGCGCGTATCCATTGTCTCTCGAGATAAGGAGGCCCAAAAAGAAAGAAAAAAAAAAAAAAGAACACTAATCCC
This sequence comes from Heterodontus francisci, assembly GCF_036365525.1. Taxonomy (NCBI): domain Eukaryota; kingdom Metazoa; phylum Chordata; class Chondrichthyes; order Heterodontiformes; family Heterodontidae; genus Heterodontus; species Heterodontus francisci. The sequence continues at coordinate 52,630,633 of NC_090399.1, forward strand.
ATATTCCTACCACATCCCCACCTGTCCCTACATTTCCCTACCACCTACCTATACTAGTGGCAATTTATAATGGCCAATTTACCTACCAACCTGCAAGTCTTTTGGCTTGTGGGAGGAAACCGGAGCACACGGAGAAAACCCACGCAGACACAGGGAGAACTTGCAAACTCCACACAGGCAGTACCTAGAATTGAACACGGGTCACTGGAGCTGTGAGGCTGCGGTGCTAACTACTGCGCCACTGTGCCGCCCCTTTATCCAATAGGAATTAAGTACCTTGCATATTATTATTTATCACAATGGAAGATGGGGAAACCCCAGATCCCATTGTCTAACAAGTGCCTCACCATCAGACACCATTTTTATGAGGACAATGAGGGAGAAACTCTGGTCACATGACAGAAACTTGTTTTCTGATAAGGAGCTCAATAAAAGGTAAATGTTGAAGAGCCAGAGACAGAGTTTCCAACTACTCCAGCAGAAGAAGAAGAAACCTGCATAAGATCACCATTTTTAAATTACATGGAGGCAGAGACCGGAAGGTGGGCTTTGAAACTCCCAAAATTGTGCTTGAGTTTTCGCCATTGAACTGAGACTGAGATACAACAGAAAGAAGTCTGCAGCAACACATTTGTCCACCTGAAACTTTCCAAGTTTTGTCTTCAGTGAACCAGGAAAAGGAAAACAGGCCTGCACCGTTCTTTAAATCTTCAGTCCCCAGAAAAAAAACAGGGTTTACAGCAAACTCTTTTTATAAAGAAATCAGACCTAAATGCATGTTATCTTTTAATCTTTAACTTATCTTGTGTGTGTGTCTCTGTATGCATCTGAGAGTGGGTAAAGTTGCAAATATTTTCAAGTATTTTATAATAAATATTTATCTTTCTTTAAACCTACGAGAAAACCTGTCACTTGTCTGCTTGTGGACCATTAAAACAGTCAGGGTTTAAAGCACGTTTCTAATAAACACACTGGCTGGAATTTTATGCCACCCTAAAGAGCGGGATGGTGGCGGGGTTTTTGCGGGGGGTGGGAGAGGTGGTGTAAAAGGAGCGAGAGGCTCCGGGAAGCTTTCCCGACCCGCTCCCGCCTCCATTGTCGTTTACCTAGGGCGGGGGGGGTGGGGAGCGTGAAAAACGACTGACCTGCCCCATGCCAATGAAGGCACTTAAGTGGCCACTTAACGGCCTTTATCTGCCTCCACGCAGATTTTACGTGTGGCCAGAGGGAATCCTGGAGCCGGAAGAAGCCACCTAATGAAACCAGGCAGCTTCTCAGCATCCCGGGATGGCCTTCATGGAGGGCTGCCCCGGCTACCCCAACCACACCCAAGACCCAACACGCCCTCCTTCTCCCCCAAACAATCACCCTTGCCTCACCGGGGCCCAACCGATTACCCGCAGTGAGGCAACCAAAACTTACCTTCCTTCCCGGCTCCCAGGCCTCTAGTCTTCATGCTGGACTGTAGTCGCAGCAGTGGTCACCGGTCCCGGAAGTGCTGGGGGGACTAAGAGCTGCTGGCCCGCTGATTGGCCAGCAGTTCCATTAGGCGGGACTTCCTACCTCAAGCAATTAAAGCCTGGGGACCCGTAAAATATGGAACGGATCCCCAGGTGAGGTGGAAGCGGGTTCGCCACCAACTTTTACGTCAGAGGCTGGCTCCCATCTGCCCACCATAAAATTCCGGCCACTGTCTTCTGTCAGTTGAGAGGTGAAACAGGAAAACCATCCCTATCATCTCCCACCTATCCGTAACATTAAAGTAAACATTGGTACCTTGGAAGCAGATATAGAAGAAATTATTATGGGGAATGAGGAAATGGCAGAGACATTGAACAAATACTTTGTGTCTGGCTTCACAATAGAATTAATTCAATTAATAAATTAATGAAAATCTGCAATTGAAAACTAGTCAGTAATGACCATGAAACTACCATTAATTGTTATAAAAACCCATCTGGTTTACTAATGTCCTTCAGGGAAGGAAATCTGCTGTATTTACCTGGTCTGGACCACATGTGACTCCAGACCTACAGCAATGTGGTTGGGAGTGTGTGGGTGACAGTGCGTGAGTTTGGAGTGTTTGGGTTGGGTTTGTGTGGGTTGCAAGTGTGTCCTGGGTTTGTGTCGGCTGGTAGGAGAATGACAGTGGGAGTGTGTTTCTGTGAATATCTTTGTTTGAGCCTATTTTTGTGAGCGTGTTTGGTTCTGTTTGTGTGAGTGCGTTTGTGCTTGTCTGATTTTACCTGTTAGGACATTTATTTCTGTATGTTTGTATTTATGTTTTTTTGTTAAGTGTTTGTGCGAGCTCTGTATGTGTGTATGTGAGTTTGTGAACTCTGTGAACATATCTGTGTGAGCGAGAGAGAGAAAGCTGTGCATGTTTGTGTGTGTGAGAGCTGTAAGTGTATGTGTGGGCCATGTGTTTATGTCTGTATATTGTGTGAATATGTTTTTGTGAATCTGTTTGTGTGACTGTCTGTTCTTGTGTGTATCTTTGGTGTAACATTAGTGAACCAGATGGGTTTTTACAACAATCAATGATAGTTTCATGGCACAACTAATTAATTGAATTTCAATTCCACCAGCTGGCATTTGAACCTGTCACCAGGGTATTAGTCTGGACCTCTGAATTACCAGTCCAGTGACATTACCACTATGCCACCATCTTCCTGAGCATGTTTGTGTGAACTCGATATGTGTTTGTGTGTATATCCTTGTGTGAGTGTATTTGCATGAGCGAATCTGTGTTTGTTTTTATGAATGTGTCTGTGTGAGCTCTATGTCAGTGTTTGTATGAGCTGTGTGTCTGTGTGAGCTCTGTGTGTATGTACATATGAGCTTTGTGTGTATTTATGCAAGCTGTATGCATGTGTGTGATGTGTTTGTGTGTGAGCTCTGTGTGTGTTTGTGTGTGAGCTCTGTGTTTGGGGGGGACTGTGTGTGTGTTTGTATGACAATGTGTTTTTTTGTAAGTGTTTGTGTGTGTGTGTGTGTGTGTTGGTTTATATGAGTGTGTTTGTGTGAGTATGTGTGTATATTTGGGGGTGTAGGTTTGTGTGTGGGTGTTTGTATAGCTGTGTTTTTCCAAATGTGTCTGTGCGAGCTCTGTGCGTGTGTCAATGAGCTTGGAGTGTGTAATTTGTGTGTGTGAGCTGTGTCTCTGTGTGAACTTTGTGTGTATGTATGTATGAGCTGTGTGTGCATTTGTGTGAGCTGTGTGTGTATGTGCTCTGTGTGTGTGAGCTGTGTGTGTGTGTTTGTGTGAGTGAGAGGGCTCTGTGCGTGTTTGTTTCTGTGTGTGTCAGATATGTGTGAATGTATCTGTGTGAGTGTGGCTGTGCATGCGTGTTCTGTGTGTGTTTATGTGTATATGTTTGTGTGAGTGTATTTGCATGAGTGAGTGGGTATTTGTGTAGCTGTGTTTTTTACAAATGTGTCTGTGCGAGCTGTGTGTGTGTATGTATGTGATCTGTATGTATGTGTGACATCTGTGTGTGCATGTTCCTGTGAGCTATATGTGTATTGTGTGTGTGCGTGTATGTGTGAGCTCTGCATGTATGCGTGTGCAGTATATTTGTGTGTGAACTGTTTGTATATGTATGTGCGAGCATGCTCCTGTGAGCTATGTGTACATGTGTCTGTGTGTGTTTGTCTGAGATGTGCCTGTATGTATGTGTGAGCTGTGTGTTGATGTGTGAGCTGTGTGTTGATGTGTGAGCTGGGTGTATGTTCAGGTGGGCTCTGTATGTGTGTGAGCTCAGGATGCATGTGTGCTTATGTGTGTGTGTATATGTGAGTGGTGTGTTTGTGTGTGAGCTGTTTGTATATGAATGTGTGAGCACGTTCTTGTGAACTTTGTTCATGTGTGTGTTAGTATGAGTGATTTTGTGTGTGTTTGTGCCTGTATGTATGAGTCAGTTTGTGTGGGTGCATTTGTGGCTGTGTGAGTGAATTTGTGTGTGTATGTTTGTGTGTGTGTGTTTGTGTGAGTGTGTGTTTGTGGTTATATTGTGTGAGTGTGTCTTTGTGTGTGTATATGTTTATGTGAATGTGATCATGTGACTGTACTTGTGTGTGTTTGTGTGTGAGTGTATGTGTGAATGAGTGTGTGTTTGTATGAGTGTGCTTCTGTGAGTGTGCATGCTTGTGAGTGTGTCTCTGTGTCTGTGTTTGTGTCTCTGTGATTATATTTGTGTGTGTGTTTGTGTGAGTGATTGTATGCTTGTGAGTGTGTCTGTGTTTGTGTGAATGTATGTATGCTTGTGTGAGTGTGTTTGGGTGAGTGTGTGTTTGTGGTTGTATTTGTGTGGGAGTCCATGTTTGTGTGACTGTGTTTGTGTGAGTGTGTGTATTTGTGTGTGTGTTTGTGTGAGTGTATTCGTGTGAGTGTGTGTATTTGTGTGCATTTTGAGTGAGTGTGTTTGTGTGAGTGTGTATGTTTGTAAGAGTGTTTGTGTGAGTGTACATGTTTGTGAGTGTGTTTGTGTGAGTGTATTTGTGTGAGTGTGTATATTTGTGAGTGTGTTTGATTGAGTGTGCTTATGTTTGTGTGAGTGTATTCGTGTGAGTGTGTGTATTTGTGTGCATTTTGAGTGAGTGTGTTTGTGTGAGTGTGTATGCTTGTAAGTGTGTTTGTGTGAGTGTGCATGTTTGTGAGTGTGTTAGTGTGAGTGTATTTGTGTGTGTGTGCATGTTTGTGCAAGTACATTTGTGTATGTTTATGTGAGTGTGTGTGTGAGTCTATGTGTTTTTGTGTGTGTTTGTGTGAGTGTGAATATTTGTGAGTGTTTGTGTATATTTGAGTGTGTATGTTTGTGTGAGTGTGTTTGCTCAAGTGTTTTTGTGTGTATGGTTGTATGAATGTGTATATGTTTGTGTGAGTTTATATGTGTGTATATTAGCATGAGTCTGTTTGTGTGAGTGCGTGTATGTTTGTGTATTTTTTATTGACTGTATTTGTGCAAATATTTGCATTAGTGCATGTTTGTGTGTGTGTGTATGCGTGAGTGTGTGTGTTTGTATGTTTGTTTGATGGTGCTTGTGTGAGTGTGTTTGTCCGAGTGTGTATATGTTTGTGTAAGTTCATGTATATTTGTGCATATTTGTGTGTGTGTGTTTGTGTGAATGTACATGCTTGTGTGTGTGGCTTTGTGAGTATATGTATGTCTGTGTGGTGTGTGATTTGTCTGTGTGTAGGTTTGTGTGAGTGGGTGTATGCTTGTGTGACTGTGTGTATTTTTGTGTGTTTGTGCAAGTCTATGCAAGTTTATGTGAGTGTCTGTGTTTCCTCCTGCGTAGCCAGATGGAATGCCTAAAGAGGAGAGAGGTATGGAGCACTCACCTTGGCAGAACAAAGGAGGTCTTTGACCCTTTTGCAGCACTGAACCCATGTTTGGGGCATGGCCCCATGGCTGCTGATGTCCTCTGTGATCTCCATCCAAGCTTGCTTGGTCAGGCGGGAGGACCTCTTCTTGACATTGCTGGAGAATGGGACCTCCCACCTTTCCCTTGCAGTCAGGAGGAGAATCTCCAGGGCAGTATCACTTATCCGTGGGGCCACTAGGTCTTGCCTCTGTCATACCGCGGCCTGCTTGAGCAGGGGATGGTTGGGGGGGGTGGGGTTCAGGAGTTACTGCAACACCAGTTTTAGCAGTGGCCACAAAACAGCAAATTATTCTAAGTCAGCAATGCAAACCGGGCAAGCAGGGCTTTAAATCTGGTACCAGCACCTGCTCTGGAGTTATCTGACGCCATACTCAGCACTTTGAATCCAGCCCTCGTTGTGTGATTGGCCTGGCCCAATATCTCCATTGTTATCATTGGCTACCCTCCACATGACGACAGTGGACCGGCCGCATATGTGACAAGCGGCGGTGTCACTCACTTCCGGGTCCACTGTCGGAACCCATGACAGGTTCACTAAATTCAGCCCTGTGTGTGCATAGTGAGTGTGCTTATGTCTGTTTCACGGTGGACTGTGTGTGGATGGGGATTGTGTCTGTGACTGTCTCATTGCGTAGGGTGTGTGGACGGAATTGTGTTTTTCACTGTGCAGTATGTGTGGAGGAGGTTCATTTTTGTTTCTGAAACCTGGTCTGAAGTAGTTCTATGTTTAGCTCTAATTCTTGTCATGCTGGGATTGCACCAGATATCCATATTCTCATTCAATCATACTGGATCAAACTGGAGATCCTACAGGAGCTGACAGGTTGTGCACTCTCATTATTCTGTGTATTATTGTGTAAGATGGCCTGAGGCAGACTGATACCAGGAAATCAAGCGCAACAATCACTTGTCAGTTATGCTCTCACAGCCAATGGGGAGGTGGTACTCAATGCGAATCACTTATTGTCAAGTAGAGAATGTTTTTGAAGCTTTTAGAGTCATCGAACAACCTGTGAGACTGAGGCCCCTGACACCATCTACAGGAGGCAGTTCAATCTGCAGTTTAACATGTCCCTCAGTGAGCTAGTTAGAACCATAGAAAAGTTACGGCACAGAAGGAGGCCATTCAGCCTGTCATGTCCATGCCAGCTGACAAAAACTAGCCACTGTTGAATCCCACCTTCCAGTACCTGGTCCATAGCCTTGCAGGTTACAGCACTTCAGGTGCATGTCCAAGTACCTTTTAAAAGAATTGAGGGTTTCTGCCTCCACCACCATTCTTGGCAGTGAATTCCAGACGCCCACCACCCTCTGGGTGAAAAAGTTTTTCCTCATGTCCCCTCTAATCCTTCTACCAATCACCTTAAATCTGTGCCCCCCCATAATTAACCTCTCCACTAGGAGAAACAGGTCCTTCCTGTCTACTCCATCTATGCTCCTCATAATTTTGTACACCTCAATCAAGTCACCCCTCAGCCTCCTCTATTCTAAGGAAAACAATACTAGCCTAACCTATCCAATCCTTCCTCATAGCTGCAACTTTCAAGCCCTGGCAACATGCTTATAAATCTCCTCTGCACTCTCTCCAGAGCAATTATGTCCTTTCTGTAATGTGGTGACCTGTCTCCAGCTGTGGCCTAAACCAGCGTTTTATACAGTTCCAGCATTACATCCCTGCTTTTGTATTCTATACCTCAACCAATAAAGGAAAGCATTCCTCATGCCTTCTTCATCACTCTATCTACCTGTCCTACCACCTTCTGGGACCTGTGGACATGCACTCTAAGGTCTCTCACTTTTTCTAGCCCTATCAATATCTTTCTGTTTATTGTGTATTCCAACACTTTATTTACCCTCCCTTTATTTACCTCACATTTCTCTGCATTGAATTCTATTTGCCATTTTTCCACCCAGTCAACCAAACCATTAATATCATTCTGAAGTCTACAGCTATCCTCTTCACTATCAACTACACGACCAATTTTTATGTAATCAACAAATTTCTCAATGCCACCCACATTTAAGTCCAAATCATTAATATATACCACAAACAGCAAGGGGTCCAACACTGATCCACGTGAAACACCACTGGAAACAGCTTTCCATTCACAAAAACATCCAGCGACTATTACCCTTTTTTTCCTGTCCCTGAGCCTATTTTGGATCCAACCTGCCATATTCCCCTGTATCCCATGGGCTTTCATTTCACTGACCACTCTGAAATGTGGGACCTTATCAAATGCCTTGCTAAAATCCATGTAGACCACATCCACTACACTACCCTCATCAATCCTCCTTGTTACTTCCTCAAAAAACGCAATCAAATTCGAAAGATATAATCTTCCCTGAACAAATCCAAGCTGACTATCCCTGATTAATCTGTGCTTTTCGGTGGCAGTTTATCCTGCCCCTCAGGATTGGTTCTAACAATTTACCAACAATTTAGCATAATCATGGAAAAGGCAAAGATAAAACAAGAATAAATGTTCTAAATTGGGGGAAGGCAAATTTTAAGAAACTGAGAGGTGGCATGGTGAAAGTAGACTGGATGCAGCTACTTGAATGAAAATCAGTGGCAAACCAGTGGGAGGCATTCAAAAGCGAGATACCACAGGCACAGTGTAGGCATGTGCCCACAAAGATAAAGGATGGTACAGCCAAATCTAGAGCCCCCTGGTTATCTAGAAGCTTACAGGATAAGTTAGAACAGAAAAAGAAAGCTTCGTACTTTACAAACCCTAGAGGAGCATAGAAAGTTCAAGGGTGAAGTAAAAAAGAAAATCAGAAAAACAAAGAGAGGACATGACAAATTATTGGCAAATAAAATCAAGGAAAACCCACAGATGTTTTATCAGTACATTAAGAGCAAGAGGATAACTAAGGAAAGGGTAGGGCCTGTCAGAGATGCACAGGAAACTTATGCATGGATGCAGAAGATGTGGACAGGGTTCTTAATGAGTTTTTTGTCTCTGTCTTCCCAAAGGAGAGGGAAGATGCAGACATTGTAATTAAAGAGGAGGAGTGTGAAGTATTAGATATGATAAGCATAATGAGAGAGGAAGTCTAGAGGGTCTGACATCCTTGAAAGTGGATAAATTGTTAGGGCCATGTGGATTGCATCCAGATTGTTAAAGGAAGCTAGGGAGGAAATAGGGGATGCGCTAAGGATCATCGTCAAATCCTCACTAGATACAGGAGAGGTACCGGACGATTTGCGATCATTGCACCATTGTTTAAAAAGGGTGTGAGGGATAAGCCAAATAATTATAGGCTGATCAGTCTGACCTTGGTAGTTCAAAAGTGCGTTGGGATCTTCGGAAATCATGAAAGGAGCTATGTAAATGCAATTTATTTTAACTGACCAGGTACTTGTAAATAGTTTTATGCTAAAACTAACTGTATTATGGTCTTCTTCTTCTTCTGCTTTGGCCTCCTTGTCTTGAGAGACAATGGGTAAGCGCCTAGAGGTGGTCAGTGGTTTGTGAAGTAGTGTCTGGAGTGGCTATAAAGGCCAATTCTAGAGTGACAGACTCTTCCACAGGCACTGCAGATAAAATTGGTTGTCGAGGCTGTTACACAGTTGGCTCTCTCCCTGCACTTCTGTCTTTGTTCCTGCCAACTGCTAAGTCTCTTCGACTCGCCACTCTTGAGCCCTGCCTTTATGACTGCCCGCCAGTTCTGGCGATCACTGGCAACTGACTCCCACGACTTGTGATCAATGTCACAGGACTTCATGTTGCATTTGCAGACGGTCTTTAAAGCGGAGACATGGACGGCCGGTGGGACTGATGCCAGTGACGAGCTCACTGTACAATGATTCCTTGGGAATCCTGCCATCTTCCATGCGGTTCACATGGCCAAGCCATCTCAAGCACCGCTGACTCAGTAGTGTGTACAAGCTGGAGCTGTTGGCCACCTCGAGGACTTCTGTATTGAAGATACGGTCCTGCCACCTGATGCCAAGGATTCTCCGGAGGCAGCAAAGATGGAATGAGTTGAGATGTCGCTCTGGGCTGACATACGTTGTCCAGGCCTCGCTGCCATAGAGCAAGGTACCGAGGACACAGGCTTAATACACTCGGACATTTGTGCTCCGTGTCAGTGCGCCATTTTCTGCCACCTTTTGGCCAGTCTGGACATAGCAGCGGACGCCTTTCCCGTGTGCTTGTTGATTTCTGCATCTAGAGACAGGTTACTGGTGATAGTTGAGCCTAGGTAGGTGAACTCTTGAACCACTTCCAGAGCGTGGTCGCCAATATTGATGGATGGAGGATTTCTGACGTCCTGTCCCATGATGCTCGTTTTCTTGAGGCTAATGGTTAGGCCAAATTCGTTGCAGGCAGCCGCAATTCTGTTGATGAGACTCTGCAGACACTCTTCAGCGTGGGATGTTAATGCAGCATCATCAGCAAAGAGGAGTTCCCTGATGAGGACCTTCCATACTTTGGTCTTCACTCTAAAACGGGCAAGGTTGAACAACCTGCCATCTGATCTTGTGTGGAGGAATATTCCTTCTTCTGAAGACTTGAACGCATGTGAGAGCAGCAGTGGGAAGAAGATCCCAAACAGTGTAGGTGTGAGAACACAGCCCTGTTTCACGCCACTCAGGATAGGAAAGGGGTCTGATGAGGCACCACTATGCTGAATTGTGCCTTTCATATTGTCATGGAATGAGGTGATGATACTTAGTAGCTTTGGTGGACATCCGATCTTTGCTAGTACTCTGAAGAGACCACGTCTGCTGACGAGGTCAAAGGCTTTGGTGAGATCGATGAAAGCAACGTAGAGGGGCATCTGTTGTTCGCGGCATTTTTCCTGTAGCTGGTGAAGGGAGAACAGCATGTCAATGGTAGATCTCTTGCTCGAAAGCCACACTGTGCCTCAGGGTAGACACCTCAGCCAGCTTCTGGAGTCTGTTTAAAACGACTCGAGCGAAGGCTTTCCCCACTATGCTGAGCAGGGAGATTCCATGGTAATTGCTGCAGTCACCGCAGTCAAACTTATTCTTATAGAGGGTGATGATATGGGCATCGCACATGTCCTGGGGTACTGCTCCCTCATCCCAACACAGGCAAAGCAGTTCATGGAGTGCTGAGAATATAGCAGGCTTGGCACTCTTGATTATTTCAGGGGTAATTCAGTCCTTTCCAGGGGCTTTTCCACTGGCTAGAGAATTGATGCTAAATGAATCATCAAACGAGGCCATATGGCAGGAGCTAAGAATTTTGTTGGCCATTCATCCAGCTCATCCATGACTGGCAGAGTTTGGGCCGCATTGAGGGAGGTATAAGTGAGAACATTTTCCCTGGAGTACAGTTCTATGGTCACTACCTCCAAAATGGTCACCCATTGTTTCTTCATCCACTTGTCCAGCTTCATTACCAAAGACTAAATCTAATGCACCCCCTCTCATTGGGCTTGTTACGTGTTGGCTAAAAAAGTTCTCTTGAACTCAAGAATTTTGTCCCCTTGTGTCCTGCACACTGTTTGTTGATATTGGGGTAGTTGAAATCCCCAACTATTATTGCCCTATTTTTGCACTCAGAAATTTGCCTACATATTTGTTCTTCTATCTCCTGCTCACTCTTTGGGAGGTCTATAGTACACTCCTAGTAGTGTAGCTGCCCCTTATTTAATTCTTAGCTCCTGCCATATGGCCTTGTTTGATGATTCATTTAGCATATCATCCCTTCTTACAGTGTTATGACCGACATCTCCAGTCAAAGGTCCCAATCAAAATATACGATTCTGATTGTTGTGGGAGAAACGCACTGTTAATTCAATCCCGTCCCTCCACAGATCGCCTAACATATCATTTAAAACTTTCTAAATTAAAGAAAGACCCAGCCAAATTGTACCATCTATCAACCCCCAAATGAGGCTAACCAAATCTTTAAATCAACAAATTAACTGTTTAATTTGAAAAACTAAATATTTAAACACTATGAAGATATAAACAACATTTAAAATAGAAAAAATTAGAGTCCTTGAAAATTTACAGTCCAATGTTGCTTGAAGTCCTCACAGCCGTCCAATGGGGAAAGAAGTTTCTTCCACTGCAGAGCAGTCCATAATCTAACGCTTGCAGTAAGTGATGCTTCCTTCTTCAGCAATGGATTTCAACAATTAACAACTTGCAAACACTTTCAATAGAATCAATCTGACTTTAGAGTTTTTGAGGGATAAAAGATTGTCACAGTCTAACTTCCCTTCCTTCAGTTTAAATTACCAGAGATCTCTGTTTGGCTTGACCTTTTATTTTATAATTTTGAGAGATGATAATTAAACAGACTAAAATTCTCTTCCTTCAGTTTAAACAGCTGAGAGCTCTTTTTCCAAGTGCTAACACTACCTGACTGTCCTGTTAGAACAAATTATCTTCAACTAAAAAGCCAGTTCAAATTTGAATTGTAACAAATATATCACTAGATACTCACTCCAAGTGGCTATATCCATAGTAACGAGAATACATCCTTTGAATCGCAGTCTCCAAATGGTTTTATCCAACGGCAACCGAAAATACATTTTCTCTAACTCCTGAGGCTTGCTTATGTTTAAAGCAGTACTGATCCTTTGCCAGCCTGAAAGACAAACTGCATATTCCCTGGAAAAAAAAAACTACAGGACCATGACAACAGCTGTAATTGATTACTTAATCAATAATGCTACACCCTCCTTTTTGTTATCTCCCTCTCTATCCCACCTGAAAACTCTATATCCAAGGATGTTGAGTTGCCATTCTTGCCCCTCTTTAAGCCATTATAGCAATGATATTGTGTTGCCATGTGTCTATTTGCCCTCAGCTCATCGGCTTTATTTATTATACTCCTACCCTCCTGCACCATCTCTCCAACCACGCATTCATCTGGTCTATTTTGCTATTTCTATACTCACTAGCATGTGGCCTTGGAAGTAATTCAGAGATTACTATCTTTGAAGTCCTGCTTACTAATCTCGATCCTAACTCCCTGAACTCAGCCTGCAGGACCTCATCCCTCTTTCTTCCTATATCATTGGTACCAACGTGGACCACGACCTCTGGCTGTGCACCCTCGCCCTGCAGAATCCTTTGTAGCCACTCGGTGATATCCATGACCCTTGAGCCAGGGAGGCAACATACCATCCTGGAATCACATCTGCGACCACAGAAACGCATATCTGTTCCCCTAATCATAGAATCCCTGTGGGATCAAAATTCCACCCCCTCCCCCCACCCCGACTGGACTTTAAACTGGACTTTGTCAAGTATGAGGAAGGAACCCCAACCCCCACGGACAATAGTACTGTGAATAAGAGCCAAAAGACAACACAAAGCATACAGAGGCAGGCTGCATTCCAATGGGTCAATTTCAAACATTCCAACAACAGAACTGATACTGTTAAAGGACTGGAATTTGGGACATTTTCATAACACTGACACAGCATAACTGCCATCATGTAACCCAATTAAGTAATTGAGGAAGCCATTGTTACAGCTAACCGGCCCCAGACCACAGCTTTCACTTCTGTCATGCATGACAGGAGAGAAACCTTTTTCATGTGTATCAGCTCTGGAGCCTGGAACACCTCACCTCGGTGGAGTTCATTATTCTCGGTCATGGAAATAACATCAGCATTAAGTGGATCAGTCTGTTCTCGACAGGTAACAGGAAAGAGATTAAAAGGTGCTAAGCACTGACCATCCAGCAGGATGGATTCAGCAGATGTGTTTATGATATTTCGATAAGGATCATCATAAAAAGGACAAGATCAAAGGGTTTGGCGCTGCAGTCAAGGAAGGTCAAGAACAATCAACCTGGCTTGGACACCTACAAATACTCACCGGAAGGACTAACTGCATGTAGGATTGTAAGTTATCAGCCAAATCCAAGGGGTATTTGGGGCTGAGAGTTGAAGCAATTTTAAGCGTAACCATCAAATCCTGGGAGGATTTGGGGTTTGAATTGAGAGAGTTTGGGGTGGTTTTCCGAAAAAGATTTATCTTATAAATCGGACTAACCAATCAAGATGCCGTATGGTGTCCTTTAAATTAGTTTCTAGATCTTTGCAAAAGGATGTTAGGAGGGTTTTAACAAACAGGTTTGTGGTTTAGCCCAACCCTGGGTCTGTGCAATTTGTCCTTTACAAAATCCTAAAGTCAAGAACCATCAGTAAGGGGGGCAACGGGAGTGGGAACCTCTTACATATCTGGTGACTGTGGCAGACTTTAAGTTCAAGGACAAATTATGGACAGGGCCAAGGGCAAGAAACCCTCAATGGGGTATAGGATATCCAAGTATTTGGGAAGCAAGTTAAACTTTTCTACATCATGGGTGCAGGAATTCATGTGCGCTGACTATCTGGAGGAGCAGGCAATGGAATGGGCGGGTAGTAGCGCACACAAAAAGTCAAAGGAAAAGGCAGTTTGGCTACTGTGTATGCAGAGGCAGGTTCAGATTTTAACAGAGAAACTCAAGCAGGAGGAAAAGGCAGAGTTGGAGAACAGAGCAGGTGCTGGAGAAGCCATGATGGATCAACTGGTGGCAGCAATAAGTGGTGAAAGGCAGGAGAGGAAAGCACAGGAGGAGACTTCAAGAAGTGCAGTAGAGTACTTACAGTGTCAGGTTACAGAGAGTAGGAGAGAGTCCCAGCCTCAACGAGAACAAAGGGCCAGGAATCGGGAGAGGGCGGACAGGGTTGAGGGACAGCTGAAAGACGTTAAGGTAGCTTACAGGGTAGCTCAGAGTCGGGCATACGAAGAGGTTGACCACGGACCCTGTAGGGAAAGGATTCAGAAGCTGACTCTAGTATTATCAAATGCAAGGGGTATGGCTTGTCTCATGGCACCAGGAGAAAATGCTATAGACGGGGATGAAGAGGGGAAAGAGCCTGATGACAGGATCCAGTACAGCGGGAGTTCGCCGGCTCCTGAGGCACTGGGTCCACCGGGACCGATGTGCCCTCTGCAACAGCAGAAGTTCGGCCCGCCCCCAGCAGGCAGCGGTCTGGAGCCGCTGCAGAGTGAATATGTGGTTCTCTATACCACCCTACAGTTACAGGAAATGCTAGCTGGCGTGCCGAAGCTGAAGCACGGAGGGGATGCCTCTGCCCATTTCGCTAGCCTAGAGCAGATTGGGGGGTGGGGGGGAATAACAATTGCAATGAGGACGAGATGAAAAAACTGATCTTGTTCTCTCTAGACGGGAAGGTGTACCAGAGCTTATTTGTGACCACTATGATGGGAATGGGCAATGTAAATGGTCTTAAGGATGAGATTTTGGTTGCATTGAGGCATGGTCAGGGTAGCCTGCTCTTACAGCTCGAGCAAACCCAGCAGCTAGCTGGTGAGGCACTGGATGCATTTGCGGACAGATTATGGTCGGTGTATTTGAAGGCTACAGGGGAAACCAGGACCATTTGGAACTGGTCAGAGCCTCCAGAAACCATTGAATGAGGACCCTAATAGCCCAAAGCCTGCCACGGATCAGAACAATGGCAGAATCATGGTTTGACCCCGAAGACTTGACAAACACTGAGGCAGGGGTACTGCGGAAGCTGACCCTAACATTTAAAGCTGACCAGGGGCGGGGGGGAGTCCAAGCAGAAGGGGAAGGTGCATGAGATGAAGGGAAGCTGGGGTGGCAAAAGAGAACGGAAGCAAGAAGGAGGTTGCGGGAACAGGGCATGTTTTAACTGCAGAGGGACGGGACACTGGCTCAGGGAGTGTAGGCTCCCGAAAGGGGGGAAAACCAGGATATAGGGGTTACTGAGGACCAAAGCTGTGGGAAGTAGATGTGGAGAAGGAGAAGATAAATTGGGGTTCCCCAGGATCAGAGCCTCAGGAAGTGGAGGCAGAGAAGGGGTGTGTAGATGACCCAGTAAAACTTCTGGTGACCGCATTACAACAGGTTATGAGCAAAGGACAGGGAAAACTGGATGCTGCAGTGAGCAGTGAGAGGCCCCACACACCCACTGCTTCCCAATGACTAAGCCGTGCCCAGCCTAAGTACTTGTGCCCATTCAAATACGATGAATGGGAGAGACCCTACATAAAAATGAAAGTACATGACATTGGGGGAGTATCTAGTGGATACCAGAGTTTCCAACATGGTAGTCCACTCACCTAATCCGACCACTTCTCCCTGATCGAGTGGGATTCCATTTAAACATGATGGTCTACACAGGGAAAGAGCAGGCTGGAACAGTGTCGAACCCCCTGTCGATAGAGTTAGGACCCCTTGCCACTAAGTGGAAATGCATCCTGCTGTAATGGAGACAGGCTGGTTCAGGGGTCCTGGGGGTTGACTTCATGCTGGCCCAGCATGTCATTGTAGACATGAAAAGCCATTGTCTATGGGCGGCAGTGGACTCAGACGAGCTAGAGGAGATTTTTGTAGTCCCCAAGGACGACAAGGTGAAGGGTAGCGCCTGCGCTATGCAGCCGAGGGGAAGCTACGATTTAGACCAGTTAGTCCAAAATGCCCTGGCCACATATCGGAAGTGTGTGCAAGATAATCTCTCCGTATTCGCAACCCACTGACACGATTGTGATGGGTAGCAGGGGTAGAGGTGAAGGTACAGGGGGATTTGATGTTGCGACCCCAGAAACAATACCATTTCCTCAGGGAGGCAGAGAGGGACTTGGAAATCACATTGAACTCCTTGGTGGAGCAGGGTGCCTTGAGAACAATAGCGACCCACGTAAATTCACCCCTGTGGCCCGCTAGGAAACCCAATCAGTTGTGCAGAGCCATGGTGGACTACTGGGTTCTCAATAAAAACATCCCCGCCTGTGCACCCACCGTAGCAGCAATGGCGGATTTAATAGGGAATATCCCTGCGGAGGCAACAACCTTCACTGTATTGGATATAGCTAACGGTTTTTGGTCTATTCCACTGAGGAGGGAAGACCAATATAAATTTGCCTTCACAGTTAAGGGGCAACAGTACACATGGACGTGCCTCTTGCAAGGGTTTCACAACAGCCGCTCGATTTTCCACCGGTGTATGGCTGATACCCTGAAGAGTTTTAGCCAACCCAGCTAGCTGATACAGTATGTGGATAACTGACTACTGTTCTCGTGTAGTATAAAGGATCACGGAACACTATTGAATGAATTGTTGAAGCAGTTAAAGGAAACGGGGTTTAAGGCGAACCCCAAGAAGTTCCAGATTGGGCAGGAGGAGGTGCAGTTTCGAGGACTAATGATTAGGGCAGGGGAGAAGGCTATAGATGAAGCCAAAAGGAGAGCAGTACAGGAACTACCTGCCCCAAAGGACATATCCGGAGTAAGGTCTTTTCTGGGAATAACAGGGTACTGCAAAGAGTTACACGGCAACAGCAGCCCCTTTACTTAGGCTCCTTAGGAAAGGGATAGAATGGGAATGGGATGAGAGTTACCAGGAGGCATTTAGCCACCTGAAGGAGAACCTCCAAACTGCCCCTGTACTGGGGGCAATAAATGGAAATGAGGACTTTATTTAGAGGTAGCGAGCACCAGGGATAGTTTGAGTGATGTATCACTCCAAGAGTGGCACAACAGGCTTAGACCAGTGGCTTACGCCACCCGAGTCCTGACAGATGTAGAAAGGGGCTATTCGAATTGTGAGTGCCACCTATCAGTGGCACACTGGGCCGTTAAATGCTTTCGGTCTTTTACAGGGTCATCCCAAGTGATTTTATTAAGCTGTCACATCCCGACACATATGTTGCTGGACGGTAGAATAAAAGATGGGACAGTGAGTAGCATTCGCATTGCTCAATGGACATTGTTGCTCTCCCAAATGAAACTGAGGATGGAAGGATTGGCGGAACCAAGCTAGCCCTGAATATGATCTATCCGGGGACAGATCATGTGTGCTCAGTAGAAGGAGTATGGGATATAGATGTGGGGTTCCGGGTCAGGGAACACCCTACAGGGAGAGGCACATAATTGGATGGAGCAAGTTCATTAACAAATGGAGACCGTAGGACAGGGTGTGGAATTTATGACCCCGATGCTGGAATAGAGAAGGCTATAATACTCCCCACTACAATGAACGCACAGCAGGCCGAGCTGGCAGCTGTCACCTGTGTGTTCATGCACCCTGAGGAATTCCCAACTCCCTACACCATATGCTCAGATTCAACGTTCACCTGTAACTCCTGTACTGAATATTTGGCCACGTGGGCCAGGGGAGGATTCAATTCGACAGACGGGAAACGCTTGGTAACGACCCCACTGCTAAAAACAATATTGAGTGTCATAGAGTTACACAGCACAGAAACAGGCCCTTCGGCCATCATGGGCAGCAGAGGGGAATACTATATCCAGAAAGTGAAAGCACACTCAAAAACAGAACCTAAATGGGTAGGCAACCAGAAGGCCGACGAGTTGGCAAGGAAGGGGGCCTGGGAGGGAGTGTTTTGGGACCCGACCCAGGTCCAAGCACAAGATGCAGTTCTGAAGGCAGTGATCAAGCAAAAGGGAGAGAGGGAGCCAATCGAGGGTCCTTTTGGAGCAGCCGATGTAGTGGTTAAGGAACGGATGCTGTTTAAAGGACCCTCAGTGGATCGTGTCCCAGCAATACCAGGAGGAATTCATACAGCTAGCCCATGGGGACCAGGAGCTGGACATCCAGGGCCGGAGACGACCTGGAGGACAGTAGAGGAGGCTGGTCGGTGGCCTTATTTCAGGGAAGAAGTAAGGGAATACTGCGATAGCTGCTTGGTGTGCGCTGCTAAAAATCCAGATCCCCGGCGCAGGAAAGCCCCTCTGGGACACATTAGAAGGGTAGAAGTGCCCTGGCGATCCATACAGATAGACTTCATTGGACCACTGCCCACCACTAAATCTGGCAACAAATATTGCTTGGTGCTGTTAAACGTCTTTTCCAAATGGATGGAAGCTTTCCCTTGTAGAACAGCCACGGTATTAGTCATTGCTAGGATCCTGATACAGGACATATTCTCCCCATGTGGGGACTGCCTCAGATAGTGGAGTCAGATCAGGGGAGCCATTTCACAGGACATATTATGAGGCCATCCTGAAGCTCTGAGGGATACAGGGGAAATGGCATGTAGCCCGCAACCCTCAGTCGTCAGGTATAGTAGGGAAGATGAACCAGACCCTAAAGGAAAGGCTCAGGAAAGAGATAGGAGAGCAGCCAAAGAAGTTGGTCAAGGCCCTGCGCCTAATCCTAATGAGCATCAGGGCCAGCCTGTCTAAAAGTACAGGGCACTCTCCACACAAACTGATGACCGGGAGGATGAAGCGGATCCCGACTCATCTTAGTGCCAGTCTTGAAGCCCAGACTAGAGACATCAACTTGGATAGGTTTGTAAAGGATCTTGATGAGACCCTGGGGGAAATACATTGGGAGGCAGCAAATAATATGGGCAGCCAGCATCAGAAGAACAAAATGCTGCTGGAGCCACAGAGAGTACAGGAGTGGGAGGTCGGGGACCAGGTCATGGTGAGGAATTATGCCCGGGTAGGAGCATTCGACCCGCTGTATATGGGACCGTACAGTGGACAAGGCAAGCCCCACAGTATACACAGTGCGGCTCCCAAAATGGAGAAAATGGTTCCATATTAACCAATGTAAATTTTATGACCCTGAGGAAAGGATTGCAAAACAAATCAGGGCCATAGGTACAATCATGAGCCTGATGAATGGGAGTCCTTTCCCCCATGTTTTGGGATGATGACGAGGACCCAGACAGCGGGATGGTAAGGAGGAGCAGTCGGATAGGCCGACCCAGGGTGCCCTGGATGCCTCTCCGCACACCAACCCTGAACTGCAAGAGATCCCACCCTGATAGACAGGAAGGGGGAATGCGGTAATTGGGGCACCACATGTAAATTTGTACATAACCAAAGTCTGACCTGTGGAGGGAGGACCGCTCACAGAGTAGTGCTATTTTTCCTCTTTTTCTCTTTCCATGAGAAACAATTCAGAACCAAGGACATGAGATGGGTACCCTGTGGCTGGGCTTGGTTGCAATCCTCGTGGGAGCTGGACAGAAGAATTGGGGTGACACCGAGATGTCTTTCACCTATGGGTGTATGTGGGGAGCTGGACCCATCATAACACAGTGGGGCAAGACAAGGGACACAGATGGGGCAACCATATATTCCCATGAGGGAAAGTGGCCGGGTTGGTTGGGGTCAATTCGAACAAATACTCCAATTCCACCGGATGCCAGTTCGTTGAAGTATCAGTGCCCTGTCCAAGATTAATTATTACAGCCAGCAAGGTATGGGTGAAAGAGGGAAGGCAAGTGTGCCTGGATTGCCGAGGTAGCATCTCGGATGGTGGTTGTGGTTGTGAAAGACGGATCAGACGAAGGGTGATGTATTCGGGGACTGGGAAAGATTGGGAAATGACTTGTTTAGATGAGGTACTGGGACAAGGTGGTGATCATTCTCACTGCCTCCTCCTTATTATCACCACCTCCTTGTCACTGTCTCCCTTCACTACATCTTCATCATTTTCTTTCCTCTTGTCCTCATCATTGCCACCTTTATCTCATCACCACTGGCTCCCTCCTCCACATCATTGTCTTTTTCGTCCACGTCCTCATCATTATTGCCCTCATCATCACTCTTTCATGTGCCTCCTTGTCATTGGCAGCCCCCTCCTCTTGATCCATTTCTGCCTCCTCCTCATCTTTTCCTTCCTCTTCCTCCATCTTGCTATTGTCTCCCTCCTTCTCCTCTGTGTCTTTCTCATCCCTGTCAAAATTATTTCCCTCCTCCTTCTTGGCATTGTCTTCTTCCTCCTCCTCCTCCTCATTTTCTCCCTCTTCCTGGCTATCACTGTTTCCCTCTTCTCCTTGTCATTGTCTCTCTCCTCTTCCTCTTTTTATGCCTCCTACTCATGATTGTCTCCCTCCTTCTCATTATCTCCCTCCTGATTGTCATTGTCTCCCTCTTCCACATCACTGTCATTCTCATCCCCATTCTTTTCTCCCTCATCCTCCTCATCCATTTCTCCCTCCTTATTATGGTCTCCTCCTTGTGCTCCTCATTGTCATCCCTCTCCTTCTTGTCAATGCTGTCTCCTCTTCCTCATCACTGTCTCCCTCATCATCATTGTCATCCCTCTCCTTCTCCTCATCATCCATTTCTCCCTCCTCCTCGTCTTTGCCTTCCTCCTCTTCCATCCTGTCATTGTCTCCCACCTGCTTCTCTTTATCTCCCTCATCCCCATTGAAATTATCTCCCTCCTCCTTCTTGTCATTGTCTTCCTCCTCCTCATTATCATTTTCTTCCTCATCATCATTGTCTCCCTCCTCATCATCATCACTGCTTCCCTTTCCTCTTCATTGTATCCTTCTCCTCTTTTTCTGACTCCAGCTCATTATTATTGCCCGCCTCCTCATTTTCATTGTCTCCCTCCTCATCATCATTTTCTCCCCCCTCCTCTGCATCATTGTCTTTCTTCTCCTCCTCATCATCACTGTCAGCCTCCTACTCATCCATTTCTCTCTCCTGCTGCTGGTCATTGTCATCCTCCTCATTGTCCATTTCTTCCTCAATATCATTGTCTCATCAATACCACCTCCGATGTCTCTCATCATCTCCCTCCCCTTCGTTATTGTCTTCCTCCTTTCTACCTCATCGTTGACGGCTCACTCAATCAGTGCCATCCTCCTCCTCATCCATTCCTCCCTCTTATTCCTCATCATTATCATCCTCCTCTGTTTCTCCCTCCTCCTTCTACTCTGTCTTTCTCCACTCCATTGAATTTATCTCTCCTCCATCTCATCATTGTCTCCCTCTCCTCCTCATCATTATCTCCCTCCACCTCACCAATGACTCCCCTCCTCCACCTCCTTGTCATTGTTATCTTCCTCAGCATTGTCGCTTCCTCCGCCTCATTAATATTTCCCTCCTCCTCCTCATCACTTCCATTTAATTGTCATCATCACCCTCCTCAACCTCCTCATCTCCCTAAGCCTCCATTTACGTCATTGCCTCCCTTCTCTTCATCATTGTCATATCTATCTCCCTCGTCCTCATAATTACATAAATAATGTGGCCTCATCATTTTGTCACGCCTCTTCATCAATGTCACTGCCTCATCATCCTTTTTTTAATATCCACCTCACCATCATCCATTTCTCCCTCCATGTCAATGTCCCCCCCTCATCAATGTCACCTCCACTGACTCATCATCTCCCTCCTCCTTATCATTGTCTTCCTGCTTTCCACCTCATCATTGTTGGCTCTACTGTTAGTCAGTGCCATCCTCCTTCCCATTCCTTCCTCCCTCCTCTTCCTTATCATTCATATCCTCCTCTGTTTCTCCCTCCGCTCTCTCCCCTCATTGTCTCCATCCTCCTCCTCATCATCTATCTCCTCATCATTGTCTTCCTCATCTTTGGCATTGTTTCCCTCCTTTCTCTCTCCTCAATGGTTCTCTCCTCCTCAGCATTGTCTCCCTTCTCTTTCTCCTCTCATCCTTGTCTCCCTACTCTCTCATCATTTTCTCCGTTCCTTTTCTTCATCATCTCCCTCCTTCTCCTTATCATTGTTTCCATCCTCTTCATCTTCCTCCTCATCACTGTCTCCCTTCTCTTCCTTATCTTCATCATTGTCTCCCTCATCCTCCTCGTCATTGTCATCAGCTCCTCCTCATCCATTTCTTCCTCCATGTACGTCTCATTGTCATCAGCCTCCTCCTTGTCAATACCGTCTCCTCTTCCTCGTCACTGTCTCCCTCCTCGTCATCATTGTCTCTCTCTCCTCCTCTTAATCTATATCTCTCTCCTCAACATCACTGTCTCCCTCCTCAGCTTCCACTCATTGTCTCCCTCCTCGCTCTCCCCTCATCATCTCCCTCTTGCTCATCATTGTCTCCCTTTGTAATTTTGAGTAATTCTCACCTTCATCACCTTTTACACTCTCCTTCTCCTGACCGATGTTAACCTCCTCATTGTCCATGTTTCCCCTTCACTACACCGTCTCCCTCACCCTCTCTCCCTGATCTCACTCTCTCTCTCACTGGAGACTCACTTGCTCCAAAAGCCTCAAGCATGAATCCGATTGGTCACTCAGGCAAAGTCCACCTCTGATAGGTTCGACGGAAATCCTTTTTTCGTTGGGTGAAACTGTATCCTGCCTCCTGATTGGTTCACTGAAGGTGGGTATTTCAATCCTCCTCAGGATTCTAGAGCTCTCGGGAGCTGGAGATTCCATTTCCTGCAGTTGGCTCCAACTGCCACAGAATGTTCCGGAATTTAAATCGTACTGTTAACGCCAATTAACGCAGTGACAATACACCCATCAATTTCAAACAATACTCACATACACTGTTCTCTAACTTGCCTCAATTTCAAACAATACTCACATACACTGTTCTCTAACCTCCCTCAATTTCAAACAATACTCACAGACACTGTTCTCTAACTCCCCTCAATTTCAAACAATACTCACATACACTGTTCTCTAACCTCCCTCAATTTCAAACAATACTCACATACACTGTTCTCTAACTCCCCTCAATTTCAAACAATACTCACATACACTGTTCTCTAACTCCCCTCAATTTCAAACAATACTCACATACACTGTTCTCAAACTCCCCTCAATTTCAAACAATACTCACATACACTGTTCTCTAACTTCCCTCAATTTCAAACAATACTCACATACGCTGTTCTCTAACTCCCCTCAATTTCAAACAATACTCACAGACACTGTTCTCTAACTCCCCTCAATTTCAAACAATACTCACATACACTGTTCTCTAACCTCCCTCAATTTCAAACAATACTCACATACACTGTTCTCTAACTCCCCTCAATTTCAAACAATACTCACATACACTGTTCTCAAACTCCCCTCAATTTCAAACAATACTCACATACACTGTTCTCAAACTCCCCTCAATTTCAAACAATACTCACATACACTGTTCTCTAACTTCCCTCAATTTCAAACAATACTCACATACACTGTTCTCTAACTCCCCTCAATTTCAAACAATACTCACAGACACTGTTCTCTAACTCCCCTCAATTTCAAACAATACTCACATACACTGTTCTCTAACTCCCCTCAATGGCAATCAATACTCACATACACTGTTCTCTAACTCCCCTCAATTTCAAACAATACTCACATACACTGTTCTCTAACTCCCCTCAATTTCAAACAATACTCACATACACTGTTCTCTAACTCCCCTCAATTTCAAACAATACTCACATACACTGTTCTCTAACTTCCCTCAATTTCAATCAATACTCACATACACTGTTCTCTAACTCCCCTCAATTTCAAACAATACTCACATGCACTGTTCTCTAACCCCCCTCAATGGCAATCAATACTCACATAGACTGTTCTCTAACTCCCCTCAATTTCAAATAATACTCACATACAGTGTTCTCTAACTCCCCTCAATTTCAAACAATACTCACATACACTGTTCTCTAACTCCGCTCAATTTCAATCAATACTCACATACACTGTTCTCTAACTCCCCTCAATTTCAAACAATACTCACATACACTGTTCTCTAACTCCCCTCAATTTCAAACAATACTCACATACACTGTTCTCTAACTCCCCTCAATTTCAAACAATACTCACATACACTGTTCTCTAACTTCCCTCAATTTCAAACAATACTCACATACACTGTTCTCTAACTTCCCTCAATTTCAATCAATACTCACATACAGTGTTCTCTAACTCCCCTCAATTTCAAACAATATTCACATACACTGTTCTCCAACTCCCCTCAATTTCAAACAATACTCACATACACTGTTCTCTAACTCCCCTCAATTTCAAACAATACTCACATACACTGTTCTCTAACTCCCCTCAATTTCAAGCAATACTCACATACACTGTTCTCTAACTTCCCTCAATTTCAAGCAATACTCACATACACTGTTCTCTAACCCCCCTCAATGTCAAGCAATACTCACATACACTGTTCCCTAACCTCCCTCAATGTCAATCAATATTCACATGCACTGTTCTCTAACTTCCCTCAATTTCAATCAATACTCACATACAGTGTTCTCTAACTCCCCTCAATTTCAAACGATACTCACATACACTGTTCTCTAACTTCCCTCAATTTCAAACAATACTCACATACACTGTTCTCTAACTCCCCTCAATTTCAAACAATACTCACATACACTGTTCTCTACCTTCCCTCAATTTCAAACAATACTCACATACACTGTTCTCTAACTTCCCTCAATTTCAAACAATACTCACATACACTGTTCTCCAACTCCCCTCAATTTCAAACAATACTCACATACACTGTTCTCTAACTTCCCTCAATTTCAAACAGTACTCACATACAGTGTTCTCTAACTCCCCTCAATTTCAAACACTACTCACATACAGTGTTCTCTAACTCCCCTCAATTTCAGACAATACTCACATACACTGTTCTCTAACTTCCCTCAATTTCAAACAATACTCACATACAGTGTTCTCTAACTCCCCTCAATTTCAAACAATACTCACATACAGTGTTCTCTAACTCCCCTCAATTTCAAACAATACTCACATACACTGTTCTCTAACTCCCCTCAATTTCAAACAATACTCACATACACTGTTCTCTAACTTCCCTCAATTTCAAACAATACTCACATACAGTGTTCTCTAACTCCCCTCAATTTCAAACAATACTCACATACAGTGTTCTCTAACTCCCCTCAATTTCAATCAATACTCACATACAGTGTTCTCTAACTCCCCTCAATTTCAAACAATACTCACATACAGTGTTCTCTAACTCCCCTCAATTTCAAACAATACTCACATACAGTGTTCTCTAACTTCCCTCAATTTCAAACAATACTCACATACACTGTTCTCTAACTCCCCTCAATTTCAAACAATACTCACATACAGTGTTCTCTAACTCCCCTCAATTTCAATCAATACTCACATACACTGTTCTCTAACTTCCCTCAATTTCAATCAATACTCACAGACAGTGTTCTCTAACTCCCCTCAATTTCAAACAATACTCACATACACTGTTCTCTAACTCCCCTCAATTTCAAACAATACTCACATACACTGTTCTCTAACTCCCCTCAAGTTCAAACAATACTCACATACAGTGTTCTCTAACTCCCCTCAATTTCAAACAATACTCACATACACTGTTCTCTAACTCCCCTCAAGTTCAAACAATACTCACATACACTGTTCTCTAACTCCCCTCAATTTCAAACAATACTCACATGCACTGTTCTCTAACTCCCCTCAATTACAAACAATACTCACATACACTGTTCTCTAACTTCCCTCAATTTCCAACAATACTCACATACACTGTTCTCTAACTTCCCTCAATTTCAAACAATACTCACAGACACCTTCAGGGGAACAGATGATCTGACGATGCACACCTTCACATCATGATGAACCTAACCCAACTGTGTGACCTCGCATATAAACCTTCTCGTGTTGAGCTATGATGTCGGATGCAACTTCAGGGATGACCAATGACATATTAAATTTCCTGTCACACATTTAATTAAATTTTTTCCTTGACAAATCAAATAAATCATTGGAAGCTTACCCAGTGAACCAGATGTGATATTACAGTGATTTATTTATACGTTTGCGAGTGCTCTTATGTTTAGACGAACCGTCACGGCCAGACTCACTGAGGGAACAAGCTGTTCAGGCTGCTGCCCTGCTCGTGATGACTTTGGCAGACGTCCTCTGCCTGCTCGTGGCCGTGCAGGCCGTGTCATATCAGGGTGAACATGAGAATTCTCAGGAACACCCTCTGATAGCCTGGGAGTTTGCGGTTCTGATGTCACTATCAGAGGGAGCAAGGAGCTGCAGGATTCATCAGGGGCGTCCTGAAAGGAGCTCCCATATGCGATCAGCTGCTGCCCCTGTGCCCTCCTAAGGCTCGGCTGGTCCTCAATGGTGACCTCAGAGGGATGAGCAGCCTCGACCTGTCGCCTTTTCATCTGTGTCTGCTCTCTGATGCTCTGGTCCAGGGAGGCCACACTCGCTCTGAGGTCACGAGTAGCATCCTGTACTGGCCCCTCCACTGCAGTCGCCAATCTTTCAATGGAGGACGCCAGATGGACAAATGCCTGAGAGTTTGCAGCACTCATGCTCTGGATGGACGTTTCCAGAGTATGAGTCATAACTCGCAGCATCTCTGGTAACTCCGCCAGATCTCCATGCACCATATGCTGCACCTGCAACATCTGTAATGGCTGTTACCAGAGGCTCGTCATCAGCTTGCGGCTCTACACTGGCCTGGCATCCCACATTCCTCCGAGTGTGTGAGGCATCGGCCGGTTCTGACTCTGGTGGCTGTTCCAGAGACTGTGTTGTGCTAACACCCGTAAGTGACATCGTTTCCACGGAGACGGTAATCCCAGCAGTGGTGGAGGTTTCTGCGCTGGCGCTTGGTGAGGTGCGAGGATGTGATGGTGCCCTCCTCATCCTCAGAGGTGGACGGACGAGCCACTGAGACCCCTCCTGGCCGCTGCTGTGTTTCACCTGTCGGGAAAATCATTTCGATCCGTTTGATCAGCACTCCTGACTTAAGCACATGTTATTGACTGCACTTTGGTCACATCTGTGTGATACACTTCAGTGCATGAGACAATCACCACACCAGCCCCCGCCACCATCATACACTCTTACACCACATACTGGGTCACTCCCTCTCCTGGCCAGGTCCACCGGCCTCGCCATCTGCTATGGCCCATCCTCTGTCCTCTCCTTCACGCACCAAGGCATCCTCCTCCATTCTGGTAAGCTATCCCCGATTGGCAACGTCACCACCGGTTCCGTCACCTCTCTCGGGCATTATGTGCCCTTTTTTCCTATTCAAACAAAAACACTTAATTTAGACATATTAGTTGGTATCTTATGCACTCACCCATAGGGTTTGTTGTTGCATTTCACTGCTATGGCAATGAAGTGCCCAACTGGAACACTTCTGGATCACTGTGCATCTGAAACTTGCCTATCTTGCATTCCAGTGCAAGGCAGCAACCAAGCAACGATCATAGAGGGCTTTCACCTTGCAGCATGAGGACACATAGACCATCCCTTGACACATTAACGATGAGATGAATGAGGAATGCCCCTTACCCGGGCAGAGCGAAGCAGGTCATTGACCCGCTTGCGGCACTGGAGCCATGTCCTTCCAACAACGCCACGGCTGCTGACCTCCTCTGCAAACTCCAGCCATGTCCTCTTGGTCACTTGGGAGGGCCACCTTCTGCCGTCTGCATTGAAGAGGACCTCCCGCCTCACCTCTACTGCCTGGAGGAGGAGCTGCAAATGATTCATCCGAAAATCTGGGGGCCATGTGGAAACTTCTCCCCTTCATTAATGGTGATTGGTTCAGCAGATTGTCTGTTTTCTCTCTTTCTTTCCTGCTCCTGGGCATTTCCAGTCCTCCTTGCAGCCACAGAGTCTTGTATTCTCCTCTAAACTTCCCACAGTAAGAACCAAATGTCTTCCTCTGATGTCAGTTGAGAATCAACTGGTCCATAGGATTGTTGCAAGTCTTTTTAAAGGGTTTACAGCAGACTTTTTTGGGTGTGGCCCTGACCCCAACACTGCTCAGCAACCCGGCCACGCACATCCTTTCAAGTCATGAATATGCCAGGAGCCGCTAATTGGCTGCTCCGCGGGTGATGCCGGTGGCCGGGAAGTGTGGAGTGGGATCGGAGTCCTCATTCACTTTCGCCTCATCCGTCTTGGAGCCGCCAAGAGTGGCAAAATTCTGGCCACAATGTTCTCTAACTTACTTCTATTTCAAACATTACTCACATACACTGTTTTCTAACTCCTTTCATTTTCCATTAGTATCCACATATACTGTTCTCCAACTCCCTTCAGTTTCAAACAATACCCTCATACGTTGTTCCCTTTGACTCTCCTTAATTGCACACATTCACGGTTACTCTGAGGAATAGTTTCCACTCTGTACAGATGATCATAACCACTCATTGTTATCTTTACAAGTCGACCAGACTGTCCTAAATGTCTACTTCTTTTCGTACAAAGATCATACCCTTGAAAATGATTGACACAATTTCCCTTTCGATCATAACAACTTAACCATCTCTGTTTCTGCACGCTGCAGAGTGCTTGATTTGATCACTTCCACATCCAACATCTATGAATAACCCATTATCACTCAAGGAATTGTCCTCATTCCCTTTGATGTTTCAACCATTGTCACACAAAAGAGTTTTGATGGGGAAGATTTGGTGCTCATCATCCTTATCAGGTTCTCTGATTATTTTTAGCTTAACATTTCCAGGGGATGTGGGGGATCCATGATCGTTATTTTGTAAGTCCTTGGCCTCAGGAGTTCAATGGTCAGGACAGTCACTTAACTTTAAACAAACACATACCATTGTCTGGTCTGATTACTCCAGCAATTTCTTGCTTAACATATTCATGCAGCCAATCCATTGTATCTGTGACTATGTATGAATCGGTTCATTTCAGCTTGTTTGAAAAGTTCATAGAACATAGAACATAGAACAGTACAGCACAGTACAGGCCCTTCGGCCCACGATGTTGTGCCGACCCTTTAACCTACTCTAACATCAAACTACCTACATACCCTACATTCTCATAGAACAGATCAAAGTCCCGTTGATTCCAGGGATACAAAACTTGGCCAATTTCAGATAATTGGTCAATTTATAAACTGCCTTTGCAGCACATCTGCTGAACCCTTTAATGTCAGTTTACTTTTACAAGAACAGAGAGACCAGGGGGTATATGTGCATGAATTGTTGAAGGTGGCAGGGCATGTTGAGAAAGTGATTAATAAGGCATATTGATTCTGGGCTTCATAAATAGAGGCATAGAGTATAAAAGCAAAGAATTTATGATGAACCTTTATAAAACTCAGCTTCAGCCTCAACTGCAGTATTGTGTCCAGTTCTTGTAGCACACTTTAGGAAGGATGGGAGGGCATTTATGCAGAGAGTGGTTAGGTTCTGGAATGTAGTGCCTGATTCAATTGGGGTGTTCGAAAGGGAACTGGATAAGCACCTGAAGAAAAAAATTGCAGGGCTAAGGGCAAAGCATAGGTAAGTGAGACTAGCTGAGTTGCTCTTGCAGAGAGCTAGGCAGGGAAACAATGGGCTGAATGGCCACCTTCTGTGCAGTAACCATTCTATGATTCTATAGGAGAGAGAAATTCAATATTACAATATCATCCATCTCAGACCAGGAGAGAACAATGGAATATTACAATACTGTCCATTACAGACGAGGAGAGAACTATCCTGGTCTGGGATGGATATAATTGTAATATTCGATTGTTCTCTCCTGGTCTAGGATGCACATTATTGTAATATTGGGTATTCTCTCCAGGTCTAGGACGGACAGAATTGTGATATTTGATTCTTCTTTCCTGATCTCGGATGAGAATATTGTAATATTTGAATGTTCTCTCCTGGTCTGGGATGGACATTATTGTAATATTCAATTCTTCGATCCCGGTCTGTGTTCTAGGATGGACAGTATTGCAATATTCGATTGTTCTGTCCTGGTCTGGAATGGACAGTATTGTAATGTTCACTTTTCGCTCCTGGTCTTGGATGGACAGTATTGTAATATTCACTTTTCTCTCCTGGTCTTGGATGGACAGTGTTGTAAATTATGATTGTTGTCTCCTGGTCTGGGATGGACTGTATTGTAATATTCGATTGTTCTCTCCTGGTCTGGGATGGATAGTATTGTAATATTTCATTGTTCTCTCCCAATCTGTGATTGACATTATTGTAATATTCGATTGTACTCTCCTGGTCTGGGATGGACAGTATTGTAATATTCAATTGTTCTCTCCTGGTCTGGGATGGACAGTATTGTAATATTCGATTGTTCTCTCCTGGTCTTGGATGGACAGTATTGTAATATTCGATTGTTCTCTCCTGGTCTGGGATGGACAGCATTGTCATATTCGATTGTTCTCTCCTGGTCTGGGATGGACAGTATTGTAATATTCGATTGTTCTCTCCTGGTCTGGGATGGACAGTATTGTAATATTCAATTTTCTCTCCTGGTCTGGGATGGACAGTATTGTAATATTCGATTGTTCTCTCCTGGTCTGGGATGGACAGTATCGTAATATTCAATTTTCTCTCCTGGTCTGGGATGGACAGTATTGTAATATTCGATTGTTCTCTCCTGGTCTGGGATGGACAGTATCGTAATATTCAATTTTCTCTCCTGATCTGGGATGGACAGTATTGCAATATTCGATTGTTCTATCCTGGTCTGGAATGGACAGAATTGTAATGTTCACTTGTCTCTCCTGGTCTTGGATGGACAGTATTGTAATATTCACTTTTCTCTCCTGGTCTTGGATGGACAGTATTGTAATATTCACTTTTCTCTCCTGGTCCAGAATGGACAGTATTGTAATATTCACTTTTCTCTCCCGGTCTTGGATGGACAGTATTGTAATATTCACTTGTCTCTCCTGGTCTTGGATGGACAGTATTGTAATATTCACTTTTCTCTCCCGGTCTTGGATGGACAGTATTGTAATATTCACTTTTCTCTCCTGGTCCGGAATGGACAGTATTGTAATATTCACTTTTCTCTCTTGGTCCGGAATGGACAGTATTGTAATATTCACTTTTCTCTCCTGGTCTTGGATGGACAGTATTGTAAAATTCACTTTTCTCTCCCGGTCTTGGATGGACAGTATTGTAATATTCACTTTTCTCTCTTGGTCCGGAATGGACAGTATTGTAATATTCACTTTTCTCTCCTGGTCTTGGATGGACAGTATTGTAATATTCACTTTTCTCTCCTGGTCCGGAATGAACGGTATTGTAATATTCACTTGTCTCTCCTGGTCTTGGATGGACAGTATTGTAATATTCACTTTTCTCTCCCGGTCTTGGATGGACAGTATCGTAATATTCAATTTTCTCTCCTGGTCTTGGATGGACAGTATTGTAATATTCGATTGTTCCCTCCTAGTCTGGGATGGACAGTATCGTAATATTCAATTTTCTCTCCTGGTCTGGAATGGACAGAATTGTAATGTTCACTTGTCTCTCCTGGTCTTGGATGGACAGTATTGTAATATTCACTTTTCTCTCCTGGTCTTGGATGGACAATATTGTAATATTCACTTTTCTCTCCCGGTCTTGGATGGACAGTATTGTAATATTCACTTTTCTCTCCTGGTCCGGAATGGACAGTATTGTAATATTCACTTTTCTCTCCTGGTCTTGGATGGACAGCATTGTAATATTCACTTTTCTCTCCCGGTCTTGGATGGACAGTATTGTAATATTTGTATTTTCTCTCCTAGTCTGGGATGGACAGTATTGTCATATTCGATTGTTCCCTGCTGGTCTGGGATGGACAGTATTATAATATTCCATTGTTCTTTCCTGGTCTGGAATGGCAGTATTGTAATATTCACTTTTCTGTCCTGGTTTGTGATGGGCTGTATTGTAATATACAATTGTTCTCTCCTGGTCTGAGATAAACTGTATTGCACTATTCGAATGTTCTCTTTTGTTTTGGGATTGTCGTTGTTGTATTGTTCGATTGGTCTCTCCGGGTATGGGATGGGCAGTAATGTAATATTCGATTGTACACTCCTGGTGTGGGATGGACAGTAATGTAATATTCGATTGTACACTCCTGGTCTGGGATGGACAGTAGTGCAATATACCACTGTACTTTACTGGTCTGGATGGTCTGTATTGTAATAGTTAATTGTCATCTCCTGGTTTCCAATGACTGTATTGCAACATTCGATTGTTCTCAACTGGTCTTTGATGGATTCTGTTGTAATATTCGATTGTCCTCTCCTGGTCTGGGATGGACAGTTTTGTAATATTCAATTGTTCTCTCCTGCTCTGTGATCGACACTTTTGTAATATTCGATTGTTCTCTCCTGGTCTCAGATGGATAGTATTGTAATATTTCATTGTTCTCTCCCACTCTGGGATTGATACTATTGTAATATTCGATTGTACTCTCCTGGTCTGGGATGGACAGTATTGTAATATTCAATTTTCTGTCCTGGTAAGGGATGGACAGTCATGTAATATTCGATTGTTCTCTCCGGGTCTAGGATGGACATTATTGCAATATTACATTCTTCGATCCTGATCTGGGGGTCTGGGATGAACAGTATTGCAATATTCGATTGTTCTGTCCTGGTCTGGGATGGACAGTATTGTAATACTCGATTGTTCTATCCTTGTCTGGGATGGACAGTATTGTAATAATCGATTGTTCTCTCCTGGTCTGTGATGGACAGTATTGTAATATTCAATTGTTCTGTCCTCGTCTGGGATGGACAGTATTGGAATACTCAATTGTTCTATCCTTGTCTGGGATGGACAATATTGTAATAATCGATTGTTCTCTCCTGGTCTGGGATGGACAGTATCACAATATTCGATTGTTCTGCCCTGGTCTGGGATATACAGTCGCTTAGTATAGACGTGGTTACCATGGATTGCCGTGGTATCCAGAAGCTCCCACGTACTGCAACCGCAACACATCATCTGTCCTGCTATCTTTATTTTAGCAATTTAATTAAATTTGTTTATTCTTAATTAATTTATAGTTCCCCTCCTTATTGAACTCCATCACTTACCAAACTCCTTCTTCACACTCTGAGCCCTCTAGCAGTACTCAATGCAGACAAGCAGCACTGAGTCACCTGAATTTATTTTCACTGAAAACAATGATGTGTCAGCTTTGATAGAGCTCTGCTGGAGCTCAGAAACCAGTTTAAGCAAGCCATCTAACTAGATATGGATATTCTCAAAGAGATTGTATACCCCTGTGTAAAACTGTTAGAAACCTAAATTGCCTCTTCGCTTAAACAGTAATTTCAATTAATTACTAAATGTAAACAAAACACAAACTAGAATTTCGAGAGATTAACTCTTAAAATCCACTCACTTACCAAACTCCCTTCCTCACACTCTGTGCCCTCCAGCTGCACCCAGTGCAGACCTGCAAACAGCACTGTGGGTGTACCTACACCACATAGAGAGCAGCAGTTCAAGAAAGCTCCCACCACCACCTTCTCAATGGTATTTAAGGATGGGCAATGATGCTGAGCCTGCCATCAAGGTTCACATCCCACTAATGAACAAAAAACAATTATTCCAGTTTCCTTTCCACGGCAAAGAGGAGCAGCAGATTATAGACAGAAACAGAGTTTGGGGGTTTATTTCAATGTAATCCAGCAAAGAAATATAGTATTGATGTCCAGGAAAGTTTGAAGCCAAGTTTGAGAGCAAACACATGTCCAGATCTTTTCCAGATCTTTCCAAGAGCTCACAAGGTAAGATCTGGAATGAGATTAAAACTTACAAACAGAGGCCTTTCAAACTAAAAGTGACCCTGAAACTGAGGCTAAAATGTACCCACTGTTAGAGTCAGAGGAAGTTAACCAGTAGAAGATAGGATTCAGGGGGAGGGAGAGCAATGGATGGCAGCAAATGGCCATGGATAAATGTGCCCAGTGAGGAGCTCAGTAGAAAGCTGGAACCATCTGGCCCTTTGATTCCACGATGGAGAAAGTAATATCAATACTATAATACTGTCCATCCCAGACCAGGACAGAACAATTGAATATTACAATACTGTTTTTCTCAGACCAGGTGTACAATATTGGAGTTCTTATTTAAAGAAGGGTGTAAATACATTGGAAGCAGTTCAGAGAAGATTTATTAGACTAATACCTGGAATGGGAGGGCTCTCTTAAGAGGAAAGATTGGACAGGCTAGGCTTGTATCCGCTGGAATTTGGAAGAGTAAGAGGTGGCTTGATTGAAATATATAAGATTCTGAGGGGTCTTGATGGGATAGATGTGGAAAGGATGTTTCCTCTTGTGGGAGAATGTAGAACTAGGGGTCACTGTTTAAAGTGACAGAGAAGTGGAGCAGTTTTTTCTGTCAGAGGGTCGTGAGTCTTTGAAACTCTGTTCCTCAAAAGGTGGTGGAGCAGAGTCTTTGAATATTTTTAAGGCAGAGGTAGGTAAATTCTTGATAAGCAAGGGGGTGAAAGGTTATTGGGGATATGTGGAAATATGGAGTTGAGGTTACAGTCAGATCAGCCATGATCTTATTGAATGGTGGAGCAGGCTCAAGGAGCTAAGTGGTCTACTCCTGATCCTAATTCATTCAAGTCATTTATATAAATTGTTCGTATGTTCATATGTTTGGGAGGGAGTTCCAGGATTTTAGCCCAGTGACAGAATGGTGATATATTCCCAACATAGGATGGTGTGTGGCTTGCAGGGGGACTAGCAGGTGGTATTGTATCTGCTGCCCTTGTGAAAGGTCACGGATTTGGAAGGTATTGTTGAAGGCAAATTGCTGCAGGTCATCTTGTAGATTGTACACACTGCTGCCACTGTGCGTCAGTGGTGAAGGTAATGAATGTTAAAGGTGGTAGATGGGGTGCCAATCAAGTGGGTTGCTTTGTCATGGATGGTGTCAAGCTTCGTGTGTGTTTTCGGAGCTGCACACTTCCAGGCAAGTGGAGAGTATTCCAACACATGCCTGACTTGTGCCTTGCAGATGGTGGACAGGCTTTGGGGAGTCGGGAGGTGGGTTACTCGCCACAGCCCCTGACCTTCTCTTGCAGCTACAGTACTTAGATGGCTGGGCCAGTTCCATTTCTGGTCAATGGTGATCCCCCAAGATGTTGATAGAGGGGGATTCAGCGATGGTAATGCCATTGAACATCAAGGTGAGATGGTTAGATTCTCTCTTGTTGGAGATGGTCATTGTCTGGCACTTGCGTGGAGCGAGTGCTACTTGTCACTTATCAGCCCAAGCCTAGATGTGTCCAGGTCTGTTGCATATGAACATGGGCTGCTTCAGTATCTGAGGAGTCGCGCATGGTGCTGAACATTGTGCAATCATCAGCGAACATCCCCACTTCTAACCTTACGATGGAGGGACGGTCATTGATGAAGCAGCTGAAGATGGTTGGGCCTAGGACACTACCCTGAAGAACTCTTGCAGTGATGTCCTGGGACTGAGATGGTTGACCTCCAACAAGCACAAGCCATTGCAAATGCTGCAGATTCGACAAATGTGCAAGAGGTCCAGATTCTGCTAGGACTCATCAAGTACTGCAGTTGCTTCTTTCCTGACCTCGCTTCACTATCTGCACCCTATGCAATCTGACAAAAGAGACCATCAAGTAGAAATGGACTAAATCACACAAACAGGCAGTACACCAGATCAAACGATGTTTGTCAGCAAGTTGCACAAATGGCTATTTTGACCCTGTGAAAACCACCCAGCTAGTCATGGATACAAGCCCAGTTGGCTTGGGTGCAGTTCTCATACAGAAAGACATGTCAGGTAACCCATCAATCGTAGCGATGGCAAGCAGATTGTTAATGCCTGTAGAGCAACGTTATTGGCAAACAGAGAGAGAAGCGCTCTCTATCACATGGGGTACCTTACACTTTCATCTATACATAAATGGAAGTGAGTTTAAAATAATAACTGATTGTAGGACCACTAGTGAGTTTCTTCAACAATCCACATAGCAAACCATCCACTCAAATGGGACATTGGATACTCAAATTACTCAAGAGCACAAGTTCCATGTTGAGTATCAGCCAGGCAGCTCAACACAGCGGACTTTCACAACATCCATTGCCAACAGTCAGTCCAACTAGTTGTGAGGAAAAGGTTGCTGAGCAACATAAGTATAAATGTGGTACCAAAGTCACTAAAACTAGCCAACATTAGAGCAGTAACATAACAAGATGAGGCTTTTCAACTATGTATGAAGGCTATGGAATCACAAAACTAGAAAGACATGATCGAGTAAACGTTTACAAACGAAATCGTTCAAACACTACAAGGTCTTCACAATGTTCTAAATGTTCTCACATTACAACCACATCTGATCTTTTATTACACAACAACTGTATTATCATTCTGCATTCATTTATGGAATGTGTTGTCGATATAGAACATGAAGGACCCCAGGGAATTATCAAAAACAAACAACTCCTTAGGGAAAATGTTCGGTTCCCAGGAATTGACCGCCTGATAGAGCTCACATTCTATCAGTGTTTTCCATATAAAGCAACCACAATGTCAAATCTTCATGATCCTCCCAAGATGTCTGAACTACCTCCAGGACTATGGATTGGCTTCGGTGCAGACTTTGCCCACAGGTGAACACCTACTTGTTGTCAGTGACAATTACAGCAGAGTCCCAATTGTGGAATTAATTATGCACACACGTTTTATAATGCCTCTGTGAAGCACCTTGGATATCTTATGAAGTTAAAGGTTTTATATAAATACAAGTTATTGTTGTTGTTATTGTTGTGGAGATTGGGTTGTTCCCAATATCTTCCAGTCACTGTTGTATTTGGGAAGAAGGGACACCCCATAATCGCTAAAAGAAACCCTCTTTGAGGAGTCATTTGAATCCTTTTGGGTGAATGCATTAATTGTGTCCTTTGATTATTTGCGACTCAGTCCATCACTGAGAATATCACCTGTCTGACCTTTCATCCTTGGTCATCCAGTAACCGGTTCTCTTTTAGTAATATTTCCATAAGCTGCTGTTGCTGCTTCTCATCACTCTTGGTCAACATGCATCCCATTCCAGCCTGTAATGTCCCCCATGGTTCCAAGACCCAACTGTTCAGCCACTCCCCAGCATAGCGTCAAGAGGGGTTTGGAACAGAGGACTGGTTAACCTCTCTCCTGGTGACAGGGCGGGGGTGAAACTCAATCCAGAAAATGCTGCAGCATGCTGTTTGTAAATGCTTATATATGTCAGATTACAAAGTGTGTCTGACATGGACACACTCTTAAAGTTAAACATCACCAGGAATATTTCATATAATGATATAAATATTGTCCAGTATTTTGAGATATTCGTCTATTAGTGAGTCCCTGTAGATGGAGCAGCAGGTGTGGTTCAGAGTTAGTTTCTCATGGTACCCTTTGCTGTTGTATTTGTAGCTGTTTGCCGTTTATCTGTGTAACCCATTCAGTGTCCCAAAAGTATGTTGGGATAAAAGTGGTTAAACTCACTATCACAGTAACAGGTAGATTTGTCCTCTTCAGTCAGTCTGAACTGATGCCAACATAATGTATTTCCTTCCTGAACTGGGATCCTGATGTTTCCTGTTTGATTCCACTCAAACCCCCTTGACCCATTTTCCACAATATGTGAGGTTGCTGTATCTCTGTTAGTTTATCCACTAACATTGTGACTGTACATATAAAGGGGCCACTGCAGAAAATACATCCCCCCCATCTCCAGCAGCACTTTGTAACTGGTCCTAGTCATTGATATGTTGTAAATAGGGTTGTGATACCAACCACCGTAGCTTGTGGAATATCAGAACCACGATTGCTTGGGGAGGCGGTATTGCTCAAAGGCAGTACCTGTGTTTATTGACCCCTCAGTATTCACTGCCCACTTACCCAGAGCCAATGTACCTCATGTCCTTGTTTATGCCTCCAACTTGTACCTAAAGGATTGTTACCATAAAAACCACTGCTATCTCTGCCATCATCCCGTGGACTCCAGCCTCCTCATGGTGGTATTTCACTGCACAGTTGGAATATCATTTGCTTCAGACTGCTTTTTGTACCTGGTCAGACCAATTATTAAATGTTTCTATCAGCGTATATTTTATTTACTTCACTGTTTACTGAATCAGGGACTGATTGGCACTCTCCACACTTTCATTCTTGATTCCAGCTGAGGGGATTTGCAAGCATTGTATTTGGTGGAGACAGGCTCCTGTTCCATGCCTATCACAGAGGCTTAAGGTGCAGCCACCATTCATAGAGGCATTTTACTGCTAATTATAAACTTATACAGTGTGTGCCCTTTATCCCGGGGTACCTTGAATAGCCATTAGAATCATTGCGTGCCTTATTCAGAGAGCGCCTTAGCTAATCGGCTTTTAATTGTGTGCTTCATTCTCCCCACAGGCCCAGTATCTTGGGAATTCCACAGGATGTAAAATCTGGATGTGATATCCAACATTCTGCAGGTCTTTCTCATCACTTTCTCAGTGAAGTGAGTGACTTGGTCAGATTCAGTTGTGTTGGGCAGATCCCTATGGGTGCATATGTCGGCCATGGGCAACACTTGCAATAGCTTCTCTTGCTGCTGCAGCACTGTTACCTCTGGTGTCCCCAAAGGATCTGTCCTTGGCCCCCTTCCTGTTTCTCATCTACACACTGTCCCTTGGCAGAATCATCTGAAAAAACACCAACACTTTCCACATGTACAGTAATGACACCTAGCTCGACCTCACCACCACCTCTCTCAGTCCCTTCACTAAATTGTCTAATTGCTGGTCCAGCATCCAGTACTGGATGAGCATAAATTTCCTCCTATTAAATATTGGAAGACCAAAGGCATTTTCTTCAGTCTCCTTCACTGCATTCCATTGCTACCAACTCTATCCCTCTGCCTGGCAACTGTCTGAGGCTGAACCACCCGAGATGGGTTTTCAACCACACATTGGCGCCAACCCGAAGACAGCCTATTTCCATCTCCATAACATTGCTCAACTCCACCCCTGCCTCAGCTCACCTGCTGCTGAAACCCTCAATCATGCCTTTCTTTCCTCTAGACTTGACTGTCCTCCCAATTCCTCCTCTGTAAATCTGAGGTCATCCAAAACTCTGCTGCCCATGTCCTAACTCGCACCAAGTCCCATTCACTGATCACCACTGTACTCACTGACTTACATTGGATCCCAGTTAAACAACAATTCTCATAGTTATTTTCAAATCCCTCCCTGGTGTGGCCCCTCCCTACCTCTTGTAATTTCCTCCAGCCCTACAAACCTCCGAGAAATCTACGCTCATCTAATTCTGGCCTCTTGAACATCCCTGATTTTAAGTGCTCCTTCATTGGTGGCTGTGTCTTCAGGTTTCAAGGTTCGAAGGTCAGGAATTCCCTCCCTAAACCTCTCCACCTCGCAACATAACTTTCTTCCTTTAAGACGCTCCTTAAGTCCTACTTCTTTGCCAAGGGTTTGTCACTTGCCCTAATATCTCCTTATATGGCTTGGTGTCAAATATTTCCTTATAAAGCCCTTGTGAAGCATTTTGGGACATTTTACTATGGTTAAAGGCACTATATAAATGCAAGTTGCTGTTGTAACAGTTTCCATCTGCTGAGGTGACCCCTCTTTTCCCTATGATAGGTAGATAATCAGTTAGCGATAAGCAGGTGATACAGCAATCAGACAAGATGGTTAGTGTTCTATCCCTCAAGTCCATCTGTAGAAACTAGGCCCCAGTGACTAACTTGGCCTGTTTTGTGGTGCTGAGCAAGTCCCAGTTATCAGATGGCTTTTTCAGTTTCTAGTTTGGGCACATGAATATCAAACCCAATTTCAGGGCCCCATGGGGTCGTAACGCAAGACCCATTAACAAAAACGTACACTGAATCTGTTATAAGGTTTGCCAGGAAGAGACCTTCACATGCTTCAGTGATTTCCTGGGAAAAATTATGAGATTGTCCCGGAATCAACAACCCAGCCAATAGGTACAGAAGTGTGCGTGATGTATGACGTACCTTGAGATTTCACTCCTGAAAGCCAAGTGCCTAGTGAGCTATTCATTCAATGAATGGTCCTGTGCCTTGTTTACAGTCCAATAGGCACTTCAGAGTAGTTTGAGTGGAACTGGCTCCAAACTCGGTCACTTTCCATATTGCTTCTATCTGCCCATTACAGACAGGGGTGAACAACATTTCAGGATTACACACAAGCATTATTAACTTAACATTTTCAACTTCATTACATCCATGTAACTGGCCAGTCTGGCCGTCCCTATTCAGACCCATGCTCTGGATGTTAGTAATCATGGCTTGTAATTGGAAGGCAATATAGGGAAGGTTACAGAGTCCATGTCATTGCCTGAGTATTCTTTTTTACGACTCGTAGTGTCTCAGTAGATCTTGAGGGGTCTGATGTATATCAGAGGGTCCTGGTTCCTGACCACTGCCTGTCTCAGTTGTGCTCACATTTGCTAACAACCTCCACTAGTTGTCTACAATTTACCTCTTCCCATGAAGAATTATTGATCTTGCTACCTCATGGATAAATGAGGTTAACGGTTATGATATACATCCTTCCTTTCTTTTGCTTTAAAACTTCCTCCAGCTCCTGTATTTCCTTTTGACAGTGTGTGTGGTCTGTCATGTCTCCAGCACTCTGTCCGTCCCTGCTGTTATTAAAGGATCCCACTTAAGGCAGTCGCTAACTCCTCTACCTTTTAATCCCACATTTTATCCTGACCTTTATGACTTTGTAGTTCGGCATTACTTATTACTAATTTCCTATTTTTTCTCGCACTTCCAGTCTGGAGGTAATTTATAGACAAAACCAACATGCTGTTGGAAGAGGTGTTTTTGGTCCAGTTGGTTCTTCACCGATAAATTTTGTTACATCAACCTTTTGTTGAGGTCACACTTGGAGTTTTGATTTGTTTCTTCAGCTTTATATTTTGCCATACCTGCCATAGTACCACCATTACTTCCCAATTTTCTTTATCACAGACTTTTCTTTGGTTAGTGTCTGAACCGATTCTCCTGCTGTTCTACGTTTTCTGCTCTCTCTACTAAGGCTATACACGATGCTAACGACTTTTGCACACACGTCTGGGCATATGTCTGACATATCCCATGCAGTGCATTCACCATTGTCATGTTCTTAGGCTTAAAAGGTTAACTCCTGACCTCTAGTTCAGCTTCTAGCTGAATCCTTCCTCCCTACCTTAGGCTTAAGGAGGTAGTTCTGACCTCTGGTGCAGCTTCTAAATATCTATCCCTCCTTCCCATCTTAGACTCAAGGAGGTGGCTCTGGACCTCTAGTTAAGCTTCCAGCTACTTTATCCCTTCTCCCTCTCTCATTGGAAATGAGATGACTGTGTTCACACCTGATAATTTAAAAGCTTTAACTCAGGTCCACCCAGAGATGCTACTATTAGCAGTTTCTTTCCATAGTTACTGTCGAAATAATAATAATAATAATAGTCCTTCAACAATAACTTCTGTGTGATTCAGGCCTGAGTGGTTATTCAAAAAAAAGCTTTAATATATACAGATTCACAACACTGTTATAATACATATAGTATATAATAAAAACAAGAAATGCTGGAAATACTCAGCAGGTCTGGCAGCATCTGTAAAGAGAGAAGCAGAGTTAACGTTTCAGGTCAGTGACCCTTCATCAGGTCACTGGTGTGAAACATTAACTCTACTTCTCTCTCCACAGATGCTGCCAGACCTGCTGAGCATTTCCAGCATTTCTTGTTTTTATTTCAGATTTCCAGCATCTGCAGTATTTTGCTTTTATTTCAGTGTAATAATGCAACTGTTTTCAGCTTGCATTAAATGACAAGCAAGCAATGCAACCTGTTCCCTAATATTCAAGATGATCCATCTCGACCTCCATAGGCTACCTTCTCCAATATGGACTTCCAAGCACCATGAGAATTCTAACTTTTGGAGGGTGCACGTTCCATCTCATAGAGTTGAAGAGTCATAGAATCAGTACAGCACAGAAGGAGGCCATTTGGTCCATACAGTCCATACCTGCTGTCTGTAAAGCAATACAGCCAGGCCCATTTCCCAATCTATCCTAGTAGCCCAGCAAGTTTATTTCCTTCAAGTTACCTTCCAACTTCCTTTCGAAATCATTCATCATCTCTGTTTCCGCTGCCCTCGTAGGCAGCGAGTTCCAGGTCATTACCACTCACTGTGTTAGAAAGTTCTTTCTCACATCCCGCCTGCATCTCTTGCCCTAAACCTTACATCTGTGTCCCCTAGTACATCCACCATCAGCTGATAGGAACAGCATTTCTTTGTCTACCTTATCTCAACCTGTCATAATCTTACACCTCTATCAAACCTCCCCTCAATTTCCTTTGTTCCAAGTAGATAAACCCCAGCTTCTCCAACCTAACCTTGTCACTAAAATCCCTCATCCCTGGAACCATTCTGGTAAATCTCCTCTGCACCCTCTCAAGGACCCTCAAAATGTAGTGACCAGAACTGGATGCCGAACTCTAGCTGTGGCCTAACCAGAGCTTTATAAAGGTTCAGTATAACTTCACTGCTTTTGTACTCAATACCTCTATTTATAAAGCCCAAGATCCCATATTCTTTGCTAACTAGCCTCTCAATGTATCCTGCCACCTTCAAAGATCAATGCACATGAATCCCAAGGTCCTTCTGACCCTACATACTCTTTAGAAGTGTGCCATTTAGTCCACATTGCCTCTCCCTATCCTTTATACCAAAATGCATCACCTCACACTTCTCTATACTAACTTCCATCTGCCACTTTCTGCCCAATCTGCTAGCCTATCTATAACCTGCTGTAATGAAAGCAAAATACTTCGGATGCTGGAAATCTGAAATAAAAAGAAGAAATGCTGAAACTACTCAGCAGGTCTGGCAGCATCTGTGGAAAGAGAAGCAGAGTTAACGTTTCGGGTCAGTGACCCTTCTTCGGAACCCCT
This sequence comes from Heterodontus francisci, assembly GCF_036365525.1. Lineage (NCBI taxonomy): Eukaryota > Metazoa > Chordata > Chondrichthyes > Heterodontiformes > Heterodontidae > Heterodontus > Heterodontus francisci. Next base: position 52,673,525 of record NC_090399.1, read on the forward strand.
GCTGTAGTTGATTGGTATCATTCTCACTGTCTGCCATGTATCATTGGAAATTTTTTAAATTTATTCTGTATTCCAATACCCAAGAGGCAGGAGACAGAGAGCAGGGTTAACAGATATGGACTCAAATGAACAGGATGTAACTAGTGCATGCCCCCCTCCCCCATGGATTTGTACTGGGGGTGGGGGGGGGGCCTCAGCTTTCCATTTTCCTTTATTTTTAGGCAAAGGCATTGAGGATTTCAGAACCAAGGCTGGTAGATGGAGTAAAGATACAGATCATCCCTGATCTACTTGAATGGTTGAACAGTCTCAAAGGGCTGAATGGCCTATTCCTGTCCAGGGATAGGCACCAACATTTTGCACCACGGACATTTGACAAAATTATTGACTCAGACACAGACATGGGGGCAATTTATCGATATAAAGTGTATAGCCAACCTAATGCCATTAAAACACAGTTCAATTTAAAACACATTTCTCCCTATTTAGTGAGATAAGTGGCATTGTTTTTGCTTGCACGAGTAGTCAATGTCAGCCCACACAGTTGATATGGTGATGCAGAGAATCAGGATGGATGTCCACCTGTCAGCAATGATCTTGATCTCTTTCTCTCCCCTCTTGCTCTCTCTCTGCCTCCCTCTCTATCAATCCCTATCTCCTCTCCGTGTCCAGCTCTCCCACTGTCTCTTTCCCTTCTCTGTGTGCATCTCTCTCCCCACTCTGTGTCCATCTCTCTCCCATCTTACACCTCTGTGTTCATCTCTCTCCCATCTTTCCTCTCTATGTCAATTTCTCTCCTCTCGCTCTCTCTTTCCCCCATCCTCTCTATGTCCATCCATCTCCCCCACCTCTCTCTATCCCTCTCACTCCCCCATCTGTGTCCATCCCCCTCACCCTTTCTCTCTCACCACCTCTCTCTCACCCCCTCTCTCCCTCCCCTCCTCCCTTTTTCCATCCATCTCCCCCTCTCTCTCCCCAGTCTCTCTCACCTACCTCTCGCTACCTCTCTCTCTCCCCCCTCTCTGTGCCCACCCCCTCCTTTCTTCTCTCTCTCTCTTCCTCTCTCCCCATCTCCCTCTTCTCCTCCCCCCTGCCTCTCTCCCCCTCTCCCTCTATCCCCAACTCCCTCACCCCCTCTCCCTCTCCCCATCCCTCCCTCTCCACATCTCTCTCTCTCCACCTCTCTCTCTCTCTTTCCCTCTCTACCCCTCTCTCTCTCTGTCTCTCTCCCACTCTCCCCTCTCTCTCTCTCCCTTTCACCTCTCTCTCTCCCTCCTCCCTCTCGCCCCCTCTTACTCTAACCCACCCTCCCTCTCCCCTCTTCCTCTCCCCGTCTCCCTCTCCACCGCTCCCTTGTCTGCGGCAGGTGGTGAGGGAACCAACAAGAGGGAAAAACATACTTGATCTTGACCTCAGAAATCTGCCTGTCACAGATGCATCTGTCCAAGACAGTATTGGTAGGAGTGACCACAGCTTAGTCCTTGAGGAGATGAAGTCTCAGTTTCACACTGAGGACACTCTCTATCGTGTAGTGTGGCACTACCACCATGCTAAATGGGACAGATTCAGAAAAGATCTAGCAGTTCAAAACTGGGCATCCATGAGGTGCTATGGGCTATCAGCAGCAGCAGAATTGTGCTCAACCACAATCTGTAAACTCATGGCCCAGCATATCCCCACTCTAGCATTACCATCAACAGTTCAATGATGGAGGTACCCAGCATGTCAGTACAAAAGACCAGGCTGACACATTTGCTACTATCTTCAACAAGAAGTGTGAGAGAATCATTTGACATGACATCAAGAAATGGCTGAAGGTTCTGGATAGCAAATTTTATGGGCCCAAACAATATCCTGGTTGTAGTACTGGAGACATGTGCTCCAGAACTAGCTGTTCCAGTCCAGCTATAACATGAGCATTTCCCTGACAATGTGTAAATCTGCCCAGGTATGTCCAGTCCTCAAAAAGCAGCACAAATCCAATCATAGCCAATTACTATATTATCAATCTACACTTGATCATCAACAAACTGACGGAATGGGTCGTCAACTTTGCTATCAAGTGGAAATTACTCAGAAACAACCTGCTCACTGACACTCAGTTTGGTTCTGCCAGGGCCACTCAGCTCCAGATCTCATTACAACCTTGGTCCAAACATGGGCAAAAGAGCTGAATTCAAGAGGTAAGGTGAGAGTGATTGTCCTTGTTATCAAGGCAGCATTTGACCGACTGTGGCGTCAAGAAACCCTAACAAAATTGAAGTCAACGGGAATCAGGGGAATACCTCTCCACTGGTTGGAGTCATGCCTAGCAGAAAGGAAGATGGTTGTCGTTATTGGAGGCCAATAATCTTAGCCTCAGGATATCGCTGCAGGAGTTCTTTAGGGTAATTTCTTAGACCCAACATCTTCAGCTGCTTCATTAATGATCTTCCCTCCATCATAGAGTCAGAAGTGGGGGTGTTTACTGATGATTGCACAATGCTCAGCACCATTTGTGACTCCTCAGATACTAAAGCAGTCTGTGCCCACATGCAGCAAAACCTGGACAACATTTAGGCTTGGGCTGATAAGTGGCAAATAACATTTGCACCACAAGTGCCAGGAAATGACCATTTCCAACAAGAGAGAAGCTAACCATCTTCCATTGATTTTCAACAGCATTAACATTGCTGAATCCCCCATCATCAACATCCAGAAACTGAACTGGACCAGCCAGATGAGCACTGTGGCTACAAGAGAAGATCAGAGACTGTGAATTCTGAGGCAAATAACTCACCTCCACAAGGCACAAGTCATGAGTGTAATGGAATACTGTCCATTTACCTGGATGGGTGCAGCTCCAACAATACTCAAGAAACTCAACACCATCCAGGACAAATCAGCCTGCCTGATTGGCACCCTATCCACCATGTTAAGCATTCACCCCCTCTGCTCAGACACACAATGGCTGCAGTGTGTACCATCTTCAAGATGTACTGCAACAACTTGCCAAGCTTCCTTTGACAGCACCTTCCCAACTCAAGACCTCTACCACCTAGAAGGACCAGGGCACCAGACGTATGGAAACCCCACCACCTGCAAGTATCCCTGCAAACCACACGCCATCCTGACTTGGGAAATATAATGCCGTTACTTTACTGTCACTGGGTCAAACTCCTGGAACTCCCTCCATAACAGCACTGTGAGAGTTGCTGTTGCTAGGAAATGAGGTGGGCTAAGCGGACCAAGCATCTGTGGGTGAGAACTTGGGTAAGAGTGATCATCGTATCATAAAGTTTAGACTAGTAATGCAGAAAAGCAAAGAACAAAATAAGGTAGAATGTCTATATTGGAAGAAATGGTTATATTGGAAGAGAGCTAATTTCAACACGATGAGATGAGATCTATCCGGGGTAGAATGGAACCAAAGACTGGCAGGAAGAGTTGCATTGGAACAATGGGTTATCTTTAAGGAAGAGATGTTTCAGGTAAAGGCTAGGTACATTCCAACTAGGGCAAAAGATAGAGAAACCAAGAACATGGCTCCTTGGCTGGCAAGGGAGATAGAGATGATGATGAAACAAAAAATGAGTGTGTATAATGCCTGTCAGGTGAACTCATCAAGTGAGAACCAGGCCATATAGAATAAGTTGAAAGGGCAGTTGAAGAGGAAAATGAGACTGGCAAAGAGAGAATATGAAAATAAAATTGCTGTCAACCTAAAAGGGAAACCAAACATCTTACCAGCATGTAAATAGCAAGCGAGTAGAAAGAGGAGGAGTGGGGCCTATTTAGGGACAGAGGATGCTTAGAGGCACAGGCAAAGCTAATATACTTAATGAGTACATTGTATCAATGCTCATTAAGGAACTGGAGGCTAATAAAATGTGAATAGTAGCAGAGACAGTAGAGGCAATAGATAGGATAAAAATTGAGCAGGGGAAGTACTAAAAAGGCTGGCTTTCTTAGGGTGAAGTCACCTGGTCTGAATGGCTTGCATTCCAGGTTGCTAAAGGAATTGGGGACAGAGATAGCGGAAGGGCTTTCTATAATTTTCCAATCTTTCCTGGATATGGAGGAGGTGCCAGAGGATTGGAGAGTGGCAAATGTGACAGCCTTATTCAAGAAAGGATGTAAGGACAGTCCAGGCAACCGCAGGCCAGTTAGTTCAACTGGTGGGTTCAATGGTTCAATAGTGGGTAAGTTTTTAGAAACAATAATCAGGGAAATATCAACGAACTCCGAGAGAGATTTGAATTAAAGATAGCCAACATCGATTTGTAAAAGGTAGATCATGCTTGACGAATCTAATTTAACTTTTTTGATGAAGTAACAGAAGGTTGATGAAGGGAATGCAGTGGATATTGGTTATATGGATTTTCAGAAAGCATTAGATAAGGTACCACATAAAAGGCTGGTTAACAAAATTAAGTCTCATGGAATAGGAGGATCAGTCTCCACTACCTTTCAGTATCAGCATGAAACTTTACCTCTGTTTTTCTCTCTCTCCCCACATGCAACCAGACACTATGGAGTATTTAGTCATGGAGTCAGACGACAGAAAAGGGGCATTCGGCTCGTCTAGTCTATGCCGGCCCTCTGCAGAGTAATTCAATCAATTCGATTGCCCGCCCACCAGTCTATCCCAGCAGCCCTACAAGTTTATTTCCCTCGTTACAGGTAATTATTTCAGGCAATTTCAGTGTATTTCGAGCACCCGCAGCATATTTCACATTTATAATGATGGCGATTGTGGGGGAAGCACAAACAGAAATGGCGGCCTAATTACCCACAGTGCAGCGCGGTGTGGAACATGCCCCATTCCTTCCGGCGGAGGACGCAGCGCGCATGTGCGGGGTGGATGTGGAGCAGGCGGGTGAAGCTGTAGCTGCGGAGCTGGAGGCCGCGTTTTGATCCGTCAATCTGTCCTTCCCCTGAGCCCGGCCGCAGATGGTGGAGCAGAGAGTCGGAGGACGGGAGGTAGGTAACTGAGGGATCCGGGGGCTCAGCGTGGACCCGCTGCCCGGCCGCCAGCTCCCGGGCCCGGCCCGAACAAAGCGGCCGCTGGCTGCACATCACCGGGAGAGCATCTCACCCCAGTCTGATCCGATACAGTCCCATTCAGATCCCAGAGACTTCCCCATCCAATCCCACATTCTCCCTCCCCATCCCACAGATCCTCCCCCTCACTCCATCCCCATCCCACAGATCCTCCCCCTCACTCCCTCCCCATCCCACAGATCCTCCACCTCACTCCCTCCCCATCCCACAGATCCTCCACCTCACTCCCTCCCCATCCCACAGATCCTCCACCTCACTCCCTCCCCATCCCACAGATCCTCCACCTCACTCCCTCCCCATCCCACAGATCCTCCCCCTCACTCCCTCCCCATCCCACAGATCCTCCACCTCACTCCCTCCCCATCCCACAGATCCTCCACCTCACTCCCTCCTTCCCTATCCCACAGATCCTCCACCTCACTCCCTCCCCATCCCACAGATCCTCCACCTCACTCCATCCCCATCCCACAGATCCTCCACCTCACTCCCTCCCCATCCCACAGATCCTCCACCTCACTCCCTCCCCATCCCACAGATCCTCCCCCTCACTCCATCCCCATCCCACAGATCCTCCACCTCACTCCCTCCCCATCCCACAGATCCTCCCCCTCACTCCATCCCCATCCCACAGATCCTCCACCTCACTCCCTCCCCATCCCACAGATCCTCCACCTCACTCCCTCCCCATCCCACAGATCCTCCACCTCACTCCCTCCTTCCCTATCCCACAGATCCTCCACCTCACTCCCTCCCCATCCCACAGATCCTCCCCCTCACTCCATCCCCATCCCACAGATCCTCCACCTCACTCCCTCCCCATCCCACAGATCCTCCACCTCACTCCCTCCCCATCCCACAGATCCTCCCCCTCACTCCATCCCCATCCCACAGATCCTCCACCTCACTCCCTCCCCATCCCACAGATCCTCCCCCTCACTCCATCCCCATCCCACAGATCCTCCACCTCACTCCCTCCCCATCCCACAGATCCTCCCCCTCACTCCATCCCCATCCCACAGATCCTCCACCTCACTCCCTCCCCATCCCACAGATCCTCCCCCTCACTCCCTCCCCATCCCACAGATCCTCCCCCTCACTCCCTCCCCATCCCACAGATCCTCCCCCTCACTCCCTCCCCATCCCACAGATCCTCCCCCTCACTCCCTCCCCATCCCACAGATCCTCCACCTCACTCCCTCCCTATCCCACAGATCCTCCCCCTCACTCCCTCCCCATCCCACAGATCCTCCCCCTCACTCCCTCCTTCCCTATCCCACAGATCCTCCACCTCACTCCCTCCCCATCCCACAGATCCTCCCCCTCACTCCCTCCCCATCCCACAGATCCTCCCCCTCACTCCCTCCTTCCCTATCCCACAGATCCTCCCCCTCACTCCCTCCCCATCCCACAGATCCTCCCCCTCACTCCCTCCCCATCCCACAGATCCTCCCCCTCACTCCCTCCTTCCCTATCCCACAGATCCTCCACCTCACTCCCTCCCCATCCCACAGATCCTCCCCCTCACTCCCTCCCCATCCCACAGATCATCCCCCTCACTCCCTCCCCATCCCACAGATCCTCCCCCTCACTCCCTCCCCATCCCACAGATCCTCCCCCTCACTCCCTCCCCATCCCACAGATCCTCCACCTCACTCCCTCCCCATCCCACAGATCCTCCACCTCACTCCATCCCCATCCCACAGATCCTCCATCTCACTCCATCCCCATCCCACAGATCCTCCACCTCACTCCCTCCCCATCCCACAGATCCTCCACCTCACTCCCTCCCCATCCCACAGATCCTCCACCTCACTCCCTCCCCATCCCACAGATCCTCCCCCTCACTCCCTCCCCATCCCACAGATCCTCCCCCTCACTCCCTCCCCATCCCACAGATCCTCCACCTCACTCCATCCCCATCCCACAGATCATCCACCTCACTCCCTCCCCATCCCACAGATCCTCCCCCTCACTCCCTCCCCATCCCACAGATCCTCCCCCTCACTCCCTCCCCATCCCACAGATCCTCCCCCTCACTCCCTCCCCATCCCACAGATCCTCCCCCTCACTCCCTCCCCATCCCACAGATCCTCCACCTCACTCCCTCCCTATCCCACAGATCCTCCCCCTCACTCCCTCCCCATCCCACAGATCCTCCCCCTCACTCCCTCCTTCCCTATCCCACAGATCCTCCACCTCACTCCCTCCCCATCCCACAGATCCTCCCCCTCACTCCCTCCCCATCCCACAGATCCTCCCCCTCACTCCCTCCTTCCCTATCCCACAGATCCTCCACCTCACTCCCTCCCCATCCCACAGATCCTCCCCCTCACTCCCTCCCCATCCCACAGATCCTCCCCCTCACTCCCTCCCCATCCCACAGATCCTCCCCCTCACTCCCTCCCCATCCCACAGATCCTCCCCCTCACTCCCTCCTTCCCTATCCCACAGATCCTCCACCTCACTCCCTCCCCATCCCACAGATCCTCCCCCTCACTCCCTCCCCATCCCACAGATCCTCCCCCTCACTCCCTCCCCATCCCACAGATCCTCCCCCTCACTCCCTCCCCATCCCACAGATCCTCCACCTCACTCCCTCCCCATCCCACAGATCCTCCACCTCACTCCATCCCCATCCCACAGATCCTCCATCTCACTCCATCCCCATCCCACAGATCCTCCACCTCACTCCCTCCCCATCCCACAGATCCTCCACCTCACTCCCTCCCCATCCCACAGATCCTCCACCTCACTCCATCCCCATCCCACAGATCCTCCCCCTCACTCCCTCCCCATCCCACAGATCCTCCACCTCACTCCCTCCCCATCCCACAGATCCTCCACCTCACTCCCTCCCCATCCCACATTCTCCCCCTCACTCCCTCCCCATCCCACAGATCCTCCCCCTCACTCCCTCCCTATCCCACAGATCCTCCACCTCACTCCCTCCCCATCCCACAGATCCTCCCCCTCACTCCATCCCCATCCCACAGATCCTCCACCTCACTCCCTCCCCATCCCACAGATCCTCTCCCTCACTCCCTCCCCATCCCACAGATCCTCCACCTCACTCCCTCCCCATCCCACAGATCCTCCACCTCACTCCCTCCCCATCCCACAGATCCTCCACCTCACTCCCTCCCCATCCCATAGATCCTCCACCTCACTCCCTCCCCATCCCACAGATCCTCCACCTCACTCCCTCCCCATCCCACAGATCCTCCCCCTCACTCCCTCCTTCCCTATCCCACAGATCCTCCCCCTCACTCCATCCCCATCCCACAGATCCTCCCCCTCACTCCATCCCCATCCCACAGATCCTCCACCTCACTCCCTCCCCATCCCACAGATCCTCCCCCTCACTCCCTCCTTCCCTATCCCACAGATCCTCCCCCTCACTCCATCCCCATCCCACAGATCCTCCACCTCACTCCATCCCCATCCCACAGATCCTCCACCTCACTCCCTTCCCATCCCACAGATCCTCCACCTCACTCCCTCCCCATCCCACAGATCCTCTCCCTCACTCCCTCCCCATCCCACAGATCCTCCACCTCACTCCCTCCCCATCCCACAGATCCTCCCCCTCACTCCCTCCCCATCCCACAGATCCTCCCCCTCACTCCCTCCCCATCCCACAGATCCTCCCCCTCACTCCCTCCCCATCCCACAGATCCTCCCCCTCACTCCCTCCCCATCCCACAGATCCTCCCCCTCACTCCCCATCCCACAGATCCTCCACCTCACTCCCTCCCCATCCCACAGATCCTCCCCCTCACTCCCTCCCCATCCCACAGATCCTCCCCCTCACTCCCTCCTTCCCTATCCCACAGATCCTCCCCCTCACTCCCTCCCCATCCCACAGATCCTCCACCTCACTCCCTCCCCATCCCACAGATCCTCCACCGCACTCCCTCCCCATCCCACAGATCCTCCCCCTCACTCCCTCCCCATCCCACAGATCCTCCCCCTCACTCCATCCCCATCCCACAGATCCTCCCCCTCCCTCCCCATCCCACAGATCCTCCACCTCACTCCCTCCCCATCCCACAGATCCTCCCCCTCACTCCCTCCCCATCCCACAGATCCTCTCCCTCACTCCCTCCCCATCCCACAGATCCTCCCCCTCACTCCCTCCCCATCCCACAGATCCTCCCCCTCACTCCCTCCCCATCCCACAGATCCTCCCCCTCACTCCCTCCCCATCCCACAGATCCTCCACCTCACTCCCTCCCCATCCCACAGATCCTCCACCTCACTCCCTCCCCATCCCACAGATCCTCCCCCTCACTCCCTCCCCATCCCACAGATCCTCCCCCTCACTCCCTCCCCATCCCACAGATCCTCCCCCTCACTCCCTCCTTCCCTATCCCACAGATCCTCCCCCTCACTCCCTCCCCATCCCACAGATCCTCCCCCTCACTCCCTCCCCATCCCACAGATCCTCCACCTCACTCCCTCCCCATCCCACAGATCCTCCCCCTCACTCCCTCCCCATCCCACAGATCCTCCACCTCACTCCCTCCCCATCCCACAGATCCTCCCCCTCACTCCCTCCCCATCCCACAGATCCTCCCCCTCACTCCCTCCCCATCCCACAGATCCTCCCCCTCACTCCCTCCCCATCCCACAGATCCTCCACCTCACTCCCTCCCCATCCCACAGATCCTCCACCTCACTCCCTCCCCATCCCACAGATCCTCCCCCTCACTCCCTCCCCATCCCACAGATCCTCCACCTCACTCCCTCCCCATCCCACAGATCCTCCCCCTCACTCCCTCCCCATCCCACAGATCCTCCACCTCACTCCCTCCCCATCCCACAGATCCTCCACCTCACTCCCTCCCCATCCCACAGATCCTCCACCTCACTCCATCCCCATCCCACAGATCCTCCCCCTCACTCCCTCCCCATCCCACAGATCCTCCCCCTCACTCCCTCCCCATCCCACAGATCCTCCCCCTCACTCCCTCCCCATCCCACAGATCCTCCCCCTCACTCCCTCCCCATCCCACAGATCCTCCCCCTCACTCCCTCCCCATCCCACAGATCCTCCACCTCACTCCCTCCCCATCCCACAGATCCTCCCCCTCACTCCCTCCCCATCCCACAGATCCTCCCCCTCACTCCCTCCCCATCCCACAGATCCTCCACCTCACTCCCTCCCCATCCCACAGATCCTCCACCTCACTCCCTCCCCATCCCACAGATCCTCCACCTCACTCCCTCCCCATCCCACAGATCCTCCCCCACACTCCCTCCCCATCCCACAGATCCTCCACCTCACTCCCTCCCCATCCCACAGATCCTCCCCCTCACTCCCTCCCCATCCCACAGATCCTCCCCCTCACTCCCTCCCCATCCCACAGATCCTCCCCCTCACTCCCTCCCCATCCCACAGATCCTCCACCTCACTCCCTCCCCATCCCACAGATCCTCCACCTCACTCCATCCCCATCCCACAGATCCTCCCCCTCACTCCCTCCCCATCCCACAGATCCTCCACCTCACTCCATCCCCATCCCACAGATCCTCCACCTCACTCCCTTCCCATCCCACAGATCCTACCCCTCACTCCCTCCTTCCCTATCCCACAGATCCTCCACCTCACTCCATCCCCATCCCACAGATCCTCCACCTCACTCCCTCCCCATCCCACAGATCCTCCACCTCACTCCATCCCCATCCCACAGATCCTCCACCTCACTCCCTCCCCATCCCACAGATCCTCCCCCTCACTCCCTCCCCATCCCACAGATCCTCCACCTCACTCCCTCCCCATCCCACAGATCCTCCACCTCACTCCCTCCTTCCCTATCCCACAGATCCTCCCCCTCACTCCATCCCCATCCCACAGATCCTCCACCTCACTCCCTCCCCATCCCACAGATCCTCCCCCTCCCTCCCCATCCCACAGATCCTCCCCCTCACTCCCTCCTTCCCTATCCCACAGATCCTCCCCCTCACTCCCTCCTTCCCTATCCCACAGATCCTCCCCCTCACTCCCTCCCCATCCCACAGATCCTCCCCCTCCCTCCCCATCCCACAGATCCTCCACCTCACTCCCTCCTTCCCTATCCCACAGATCCTCCCCCTCACTCCCTCCCCATCCCACAGATCCTCCCCCTCACTCCCTCCCCATCCCACAGATCCTCCACCTCACTCCCTCCCCATCCCACAGATCCTACCCCTCACTCCATCCCCATCCCACAGATCCTCCACCTCACTCCCTCCCCATCCCACAGATCCTCCCCCTCACTCCCTCCCCATCCCACAGATCCTACCCCTCACTCCATCCCCATCCCACAGATCCTCCCCCTCACTCCCTCCCCATCCCACAGATCCTCCCCCTCACTCCCTTCCCATCCCACAGATCCTCCCCCTCACTCCCTCCCCATCCCACAGATCCTCCCCCTCACTCCCTCCCCATCCCACAGATCCTCCACCTCACTCCCACCCCATCCCACAGATCCTCCACCTCACTCCATCCCCATCCCACAGATCCTCCACCTCACTCCCTCCCCATCCCACAGATCCTCCCCCTCACTCCCTCCCCATCCCACAGATCCTCCCCCTCACTCCATCCCCATCCCACAGATCCTCCCCCTCACTCCCTCCTTCCCTATCCCACAGATCCTCCACCTCACTCCCTCCCCATCCCACAGATCCTCCACCTCACTCCCTCCCCATCCCACAGATCCTCCACCTCACTCCCTCCCCATCCCACAGATCCTCCACCTCACTCCCTCCCCATCCCACAGATCCTCTCCCTCACTCCATCCCCATCCCACAGATCCTTCCCCTCACTCCCTCCTTCCCTATCCCACAGATCCTCCACCTCACTCCCTCCCCATCCCACAGATCCTCCACCTCACTCCCTCCCCATCCCACAGATCCTACCCCTCACTCCCTCCCCATCCCACAGATCCTCCACCTCACTCCCTCCCCATCCCACAGATCCTACCCCTCACTCCCTCCCCATCCCACAGATCCTCCACCTCACTCCCTCCCCATCCCACAGATCCTACCCCTCACTCCCTCCCCATCCCACAGATCCTCCCCCTCACTCCCTCCCCATCCCACAGATCCTCCACCTCACTCCCTCCCCATCCCACAGATCCTACCCCTCACTCCCTCCCCATCCCACAGATCCTCCCCCTCACTCCCTCCCCATCCCACAGATCCTCCACCTCACTCCCTTCCCATCCCACAGATCCTCCCCCTCACTCCCTCCCCATCCCACAGATCCTCCACCTCACTCCCTCCCCATCCCACAGATCCTCCCCCTCACTCCCTCCTTCCCTATCCCACAGATCCTCCACCTCACTCCTTCCCCATTCCACAGATCCTCCACCTCACTCCCTCCCCATCCCACAGATCCTCCCCCTCACTCCCTCCCCATCCCACAGATCCTCCCCCTCACTCCCTCCCCATCCCACAGATCCTCCACCTCACTCCCTCCCCATCCCACAGATCCTCCCCCTCACACCCTCCCCATCCCACAGATCCTCCACCTCACTCCCTTCCCATCCCACAGATCCTCCCCCTCACTCCATCCCCATCCCACAGATCCTCCCCCTCACTCCCTCCCTATCCCACAGATCCTCCCCCTCACTCCCTCCCTATCCCACAGATCCTCCCCCTCACTCCATCCCCATCCCACAGATCCTCCCCCTCACTCCCTCCCCATCCCACAGATCCTCCCCCTCACTCCCTCCTTCCCTATCCCACAGATCCTCCCCCTCACTCCCTCCCCATCCCACAGATCCTCCACCTCACTCCATCCCCATCCCACAGACCCTCCCCCTCACTCCATCCCCATCCCACAGATCCTCCACCTCACTCCCTCTCCATCCCACAGATCCTCCACCTCACTCCCTCCTTCCCTATCCCACAGATCCTTCCCCTCACTCCATCCCCATCCCACAGATCCTCCACCTCACTCCCTCCCCATCCCACAGATCCTCCCCCTCACTCCATCCCCATCCCACAGATCCTCCACCTCACTCCCTCCCCATCCCAGATCCTCCCCCTCACTCCATCCCCATCCCACAGATCCTCCCCCTCACTCCCTCCCCATCCCACAGATCCTCCCCCTCACTCCCTCCTTCCCTCTCCCACAGATCCTCCCCCTCACTCCCTCCTTCCCTATCCCACAGAAACTCCCCCTCACTCTCTCCCCATCCCACAGATCCTCCCCCTCACTCCCTCCCCATCCCACAGATCCTCCCCCTCACTCCCTCCTTCCCTATCCCACAGATCCTCCCCCTCACTCCCTCCTTCCCTATCCCACAGATCCTCTCCCTCACTCCTTCCCCATCCCACAGATCCTCTCCCTCACTCCCTCCCCATCCCACAGATCCTACCCCTCCCTCCCCATCCCACAGATCTTCCACCTCACTCCCTCCCCATCCCACAGATCCTCCCCCTCACTCCCTCCCCATCCCACAGATCCTCCCCCTCACTCCCTCCCCATCCCACAGATCCTACCGCTCCCTCCCCATCCCACAGATCCTCCACCTCACTCCCTCCCCATCCCACAGATCCTCCCCCTCACTCCCTCCCCATCCCACAGATCCTCCCCCTCTATCCCTCCCCATCCCACAGGTCCTCCCCCTCACTCCCACCCCATCCCACAGATCCTTCCCCTCCCTCCTTCCCTATCCCACAGATCCTCCCCCTCACTCCCTCCCCATCCCACAGATCCTACCGCTCCCTCCCCATCCCACAGATCCTCCACCTCACTCCCTCCCCATCCCACAGATCCTCCCCCTCTATCCCTCCCCATCCCACAGATCCTCCCCCTCACTCCCTCCCCATCCCACAGATCCTTCCCCTCCCTCCTTCCCTATCCCACAGATCCTCCTCCTACCTCCCCATCCCACAGATCCTCCCCATCCCACAGATCCTCCCCCTCCCTCCCCATCCCACAGATCCTCCCCCTTCCTCCCCATCCCAGAGGTCCTCCCCTTCAATCCCCATCCTTCAGATCCTTCCTGCTCCCTCCCCATCCCTGAGGTCTTCCCCATTCCTCCCCATGCCACAGGTCCTCCCTCTTGGAGAGTATACATAGAAAATAGGAGCAGGAGTAGGCCATTCGGCCCTTTGAGCCTGCTCCGCCATTCATTATGATCATGGCTGATCATCCAACTCAGTAACCTGTTCCTGCTTTCGCCCCATATCCTTTGATCCCTTTACACGCAAGAGCTATATCATCTCAGTCCAGAAAGGTTGATCCCGTGTCCTTAGACTATGACCCCAGGTTCTGGACTCCCCCACCATCGGGAACATCCTTCCTGCATCTACGCTGTCAAGTCCTGTTAAACGGGTCCTTTTCTGATTGACAGGATGTGATGAGTGGATTTCCGCAGGGGTCAGTGCTGGGTCCTCAACTTTTTACAAATTATATCCATCACTTAGCTGAGGGGAGCGATGGCATGGTAGCTAAATTTGCAGATGGCACAAAGATCAGTATGAAAGTATGTTGTGAAGAGGACATGAGGTTGCAGACTGATATAGAAAGGTTGAGTGAGTGGGCAAAAATCTAGCCCACTGTCTCTTGTGAACATTTACCATGCTGCCATAAAAATAGATGTTACTCCCTTGTGGCACATTTTATAGTTTCTAAGATAGCTTTGATTATTATCCTCTCCAATATTGTAATTAATATACTAAACAACATACACAATGTTCATTTCATCTGAGGAAAAAGCACAAAGAATTATTTATTACTTCGCTGTTGTCATGCTCACAGAAGAAGCTGCGATGAAATATAAAAAATGAACTGGAGAAATTATGAAATGAAAAAGCAAAACACAATTGTGGCACTTAACTATCGAACAAAATGGAACAGAAGGTCAGGTGATACTCTCCCCCCCTCCCCCCCCCCCCCCCCAGTACCACAACATCTCACTCCTGCACTGCAAATATACATGTTTGTTTGCTGAAGTTAATACTCATTAACCTCATCTGAATGGCTTTGGGGAGAACCCACTGAAATTGAAAGGAGCTCATTACATATTGATGACTCTTATCGAAAGGCATGAGCTAATAAGGAATTTTTGTAGACAGCCTGTCTCCGTGGTCACGGTCACCACAATGGGTGTGAAGAACACCACTTCATCAAAATGGACAACAATCAGAGGCCATCATGCAACCATAGCTCCCATATCCTGGAGCATTGAATGGTCACCACAGGGGGAATTAATTCTTCGTCACCTGACCGAAAATCAAACTTGAGGGTTTTTTTTTCCTCAAAAGGTAGCCTTCTGGAGAGAGAGGGGAGATCAGCCAAAGAAGACACCGAAAGCCACATTCCAGCAAAAGGCTGTGCGATCAGCTCGGCTAAGAGGACTATCAATTCGGTGAAAGATGCCCTTTGGTCTGCCCGAAACTTGCTGGTCTTCCAGCGCTGAGTTGTCCAACACCGAATGTTGCAGACTGGCACATTCCAAGGTCCAGGACTACGTGCTGAGGGACGCACTAAAGCTAGGGGCAGCTGTGGAAAAGGCTCAATGGGGAAAGACCACTGTGTCAGGTTCCCCCCCAACCAAGGTGAATTGAGGGGCTGGATCCATGGAAAATCCCTCGAACTGTCGCCAGAACATATTTGTTTGCTGTAAATGTACATAGCATGTAAAATGAAATGGAAGGGCTGTGAGGCAACTCACTCCTGTATTGAAGGAAACTGATCTCGTTTGCACTCTTTGTGTTGTTTGACTTTGTGCTTTTTGGAACTGTTTTGTAATGTATTTTTTACAGATTTTATGAATAAAGTTTATTTTGGAAATAAAAAAAAGCCCTGCTGCTGATACAACTTCAACTTACTGCAGCAGAGGACTTATAAAGTGACTTTTGTTTTTTTCTAAAAAGAAACTCCCCACTTGCGGAACTAAACCAGGAAGTTCCATCACTGTCTCCGGACTGAGGTTTTAACCACTAGACTATACAACACCTCAGCAAGTTCAAGACTTGCAAATTCCAGGCCCTTAGTTTTGAAAAGACTTTCCTCCCAAGAAGGTTCAACTGGTTTCTGTAAACCACAAATTCTTAAATCACTTGAGACATTAATCATGTCTTACCCTTTTCCTTCTATCTATCCTTATTGAGTGTGAAGGTGTGATTGGGTAAAGTTTGCAATTAATTCAGGTTTTGCTGTTTAAATAAAAACTAAGTTTTCCTTTTTTAAACCTACAAAGAAAACCTGTCTCTGTCTGTTTTTTTGGCAAACAAAAACACGCAGGGACTAAACAACATTTTATTTTTTAAAAAGCACTATCTGCAGTCAGTTAGGAGGTGAAAAGTGGAAGTCACCCACGCCATTTCCCCACCTGCCCAGAACACTCTTATTTGGAGATGTTATTAGTAAAACATCGAGACCACAATATGGCTAAGCGCCAAAGAACTGACCAATAGACACCTATCGGCCCGAATGGCCTGAACTTGACCAGTAGATCACCAGATGGCCGAGAACCCAGAATGTGATCAACTGACCAAAAATGATTGAGCGCCTAGAAACGAATCAAATGACCATAACATGGGCGAGCATCCAGAAACTAATAAACTGACCTCAATCTGAATGAGAAAGAGAAATTGACCGACTGAACAAAAATGGACAGTTGTCTGCAAACTTACAGAGAACAAGAGAATGAACACTGATCAAACTGAACGATTCGCACAATTTGAAAGGGCAAGCAGAAATGCAAAATATGAACACAACCTGACCAATCATCCAGGATATAAATAACTGATCACAATCTGAGCAAGAACCCCAAAATTGATAAAGTGGCCAGCTGACCATAGCCTGACTAAGGACAGCGCACCTTATCAGCTAAACTCAACTTGAACTACGACCCAGGCACTGACCAAATGCTCAAACCTGATAAAGCACCTGAATGCCGATCAATTGACCACAAACTGGCTGAGCACACAGAAATTGAAAACACTGACCACAACCTGACACAGCAACAAAACACTGACCAACTGAATGCATACTGACCTAGCAAGCAGAAGCTGCACAATTACCACAATCTGAATGAAAACAAACAGAAATTTGTAACTAACCACAATCTAACCTATCCTCAGAAACTGACCAAGGAACCACAACGTGACTGAGTAATGGCAAGTTGATAAACTGAGAACAAACTTACTGAGCAGGCAAAATGCAAACAACTCATCACGAAATCCTTGAGCTCCCAGAAACTGACCCACTGATCATAACCTGAGTGAACACAGGGAAACTGATGAACTGACCACAGCATGCTCAATGGGAAAGAAAGTGGCAAGCAGGTCACAACCGAACTGATCTTTCAAAACTGACAGACTTGTGCATAATAGCCTCTTCGTTCTCCTAAAGATCTGTTGCATTTATTTTTCTTGTTAGTCTTGTCAAATTAATCACTGTACTAGTGAATATTTCCCCAATGGCGGAAAAGGCTCTATATTTTGTATACTTTAAGATACAGTTTAAAATGTTCACACACCAGGACAACATAACCAGAAACTAGAACCTTAGAACCATAGAAACATTACAGCACAGAAGGAGGCCATTCAGCCCGTTGTGGTTGTGCCAACCAAAAAGCTAGCTGTCCAATCTAATTCCACCTTCCAGCACCTGGTCCATACCCCTGTAGGTCACAGCACTTCAGGTGCGTGTCCAGGTGTCTTTTAAAAGAATTGAGGGGGTTCTGCCTCCTCCAGCATTCACGACAGTGAATTCTGGAGACCCACCACCCTCTGTTTGAAAAAGTGTTTCCACATGTCCCCACTAATCCTTCTACTAATCACCTTAAATCTGTGCCCCCTGCTAATTGACCTCTCTGCTCGGGGAAACAGGTCCTTACTGTCAACTCTATCTAGGTCCCTCATAATTTTGTACACCTTAGCCTCCCCTGCTCTAACGAAAACAACCCGAGCCTATCCAATCTTTCCTCATAGCTGCAAATTTCAAGCCCTGGCAATATTCTTGTAAATCTCCTCTGCACTCTCTCCAGAGCAACTATGTCTTTCATGTAATGCGGCAACCAGAATTGTATGCAATACTCCAACTGTGGTCGAACCAGCGTTTTATACAGTTCCAGCATTATATCCCTGCTTTTGTATTAAAAAAAGTCAGAAGCGCAAGGAGAGAACCAACTGCATAACAGCCCTGACAACCAATTTTATCTGTAGCACCTGTGGAAGAGTCTGTCACTCTAGAATTGGCCTTCATAGCCACTCCAGGCACTGCTTCACAAACCACTGACCACCTCCAGTCGCTTACCCATTGTCTCTCAAGACAAGGAGGCCAAAGAAGAAGAACTATTGAGCGGTATTCATTCCCAAAATTGGCACAACTACACTGACCCACCCACTCACACACACAAGAAAAGATAGATAAAGAGGTATGTTGTTTGAAGCGAGGTAGGTTTTCAGCGTTCACGGTAAACCTGTTGAATCTTCTTGGAAGTCAATGTCTCTTTTAAAGTTGCAGGCCAGGTTGGTTTGTAGATTCTTTTGTTGGTTGAGATTTCAGTCTGGAGTTGGTGATCTGTTTCAGTTCTTTGCTAACCAAGTTGAAGTATAGAACTCACAGCGATGCACCTTCTTTGGCTTTTGCTGAGGATATCAGCTGTCATTGGAATAGCTTTTGGTGATGTTGTTCAGGTTCTGTCCCTCTCTCTCCAGAGAGCTACTTTTTAAAGTCAAAAGTCTCTCACATCTTGTCTCTGTGCTGACTGCCAATGGCCCAGAATATGGCTACTTCATACCTTATTTGTTTCAGAAGAACCCATTCAATTCAAAAATGTTTTTTGATGGGTTCAGGATGGGTGTAGTTGACACCTCTTAGCTTGGAAAGTATCCTTTTCGTCCTTACCAGACAGTAAGACAGTTTGAAAATACAGGGACAGATCATTTGACCTCTGGTGGCCATATGCAACACATTGTCCACTTTTAAAGAAAAAGTCAATTTTTATAACTCTTCAGTTTGGGTTCTGTATTTCAAATGCTGCACATCACATGGGCATGACACCATGGAAAAGAGCAAGTGGGCCCACATTTATCACAGCAGCTCCACACTCAGGCAGGTTTCATCTAAATTTAAAGAAGCTTTAGCTTCTTTTCAGTTTAGCAATTGATTTAGAACTGAAATCTGTAGGCCTGACCATCATATTTTGAGACATTGAGAACAGGGTTAGTGTTAAACAACTTGTTTTCCTCAGAATTACTGAACTGTGAGATGTTTTGTGAAATAATTTACTCACATAGAAGCCAGGCTCTATTATCAAGACAGAACAAAGATGTGTTATTAAAAGTCTTTAAACAAGACCTTGAGGGTTTGGAAAAGCAAATTTGTGTCAGTCAGTGTCCCCAAGACTGGATGAGCACAACTAATTACTAACCAAATGAATAATTCAGGCTTCACTAAAATAAAAGCAAACTACTGCAGATGCTGGAAATGTGAAATAAAAACAGGAAGTGCTCAGCAGGTCTGGCAACATCTGTGGAGAGAGAAACAGACTTAATGTTTCAGTTCTGTGACCTTTCATGAGAACTGGCAAAAGGTGGAAATGTAATAGGTTTTGAACAAGTGAAAGGGGAGGGGGAAGAAGAACAAAAGGGAAGGTGTGTGATAGGGCAGGAGAGATTAAATGACAGAGCTGTCAAGGAATAAAAAGCCCAGAAAGTCCAAATAGTTGTAGTAAAAGACAAAGCATGAGTCCAGAGAGAGTGTTAATGGCAGCATAATGAACAGCTCTGTTTGAAAGCAAAAACATGAAAAACAAGTTTAAGACAGGCACATGGTTAAAAAAAAGTTTTAAAAAATAATTAAAATAAAGATATAAATTAAAAAATTAATATGACAGTCATGCCTTGAAATTGTTGAACTGAATGTTGAATCCAGAAGGCCGTTGAATGCCAAATCGGAAGATGTGATGCTGTTCTTCAAGCTTATATTGAACTTCATTGGAACACTGTAGCAGGCCAAGGACAGAAATGTGGATGTGACAGCAGGATGCTGAGTTAAAATGGCAAGGCTTCACATCTGGAAAACTGCCAACTCAGTTGACTTAACCCAAGTTCAGCCGAAGAACATGGGAAGGTGAAGATCCCCCAACATAGCACATGCAACTTGAACTGTATAAAAGAAAGTAACTTTTGAATTTCAGTGCTGCAATCAACAGAGAGAGAGAGAGATTGAGGTGACCTGGTCAATCACTGGAGACGACAACCAACATGGACTTACCATTTGCAGGTGATTTGTAGATATAAGCTTCTTGTGGCTCCATATTTCTGTGTGTTCTATTGCTTGACAAACAGTGTATTGAATGTATTGCATTGCAAAAGAGTAGTAAAGACCTTTAATGGTTAGCTGAAGCGTTTGAGCATGATCTCATTATTTCCATAATTCTCAGAACTGTAAAACCCATCAGGACTAATAAAGGGACCTAAATGAGATTAATGGCTCACCCAAATCCTAAAGGGAGAAATATGAATGAGTTGGGCATAAAATATGTTTTAGGGAAAGTATCTCTTGGGAGAGGTGGGCACGGGTCATACTACAGAGAATGTGAAGAATTATGAAAAGGAGACGATGCAGGAGTGCCTTCAAATGTTGTAAAAGGGTTGTATAAAAAATGCTGGGTTAGAAGGAAAGTAAATAAATTAAAAAGGCCACAGCAAAAGTTAAAGCTGCTGTAAGAAAAGGAATAGGCTACAGGTTCTGTTTTTAAGAGAAAGACAATGGTGTGCGGAAGCTTTCTGACCTGTGAATGAAAGTCTGTCTTTTAAAAAAAATTGTCTGTGTGTTGGCGATATACACCTTTCTCTGCAGAGCTAAAAATCGCTAACCCTTTGCAGTCTTGCCTTCAAACTTTGAAGCATAAGTTTGTTATTTGTAATTAGTTGAAAAATTAGTTTTGTAATTGCAAAAGGCACTGGAGAGTTTGTTTCATAAGAGATAAACTTCAGCCATGAAGTTAAGCTTGCTAAGATGTCTGGCAGAAATCCAATTTGAACTTTTCAATACACTTTGCCTTAATTGTACTTGAGTTTTAAAAAACTGCTATTGATTTTTTTGCAGACATCAAATTAAAAACATGTCTTACTGACTGCTTTTCCAAATGAGGGTAAGTAGCAACCATCAGAAATTAAAAATTGGTTAAAGGGTGGGAAAGGATTAAAAAAAGGAGATATGGGAAAGATTCTGTCCCCTTTTTTACTGTTAACAATTGCAAGGTTATAGTGTTGTCTCTTTAAGAAGCTGGTGTGACTGTTTCAGAGCTCACAAGCTGTGGGAAGCTCTGCCCTCTTTAACTGGTTAGTGTAAGAATTTGAAGGTTATATTTATTTAGAGATATAGCACTGAAACAGACCCTTTGGTCCACTGAGTCTGTGCTGACCAACAGCCACCCATTTATACTAATCCTACATTAATCCCATATTCCCTACCACATCCCTATTCTCCTACCACCTACCTACACTAGAGGCAATTTACCTATCAACCTGCAAGTCTTTGGCTGTGGGAGGAAACCAGAGCACCCGGCAGAAACCCATACAGTCACAGGGAGAACTTGCAAACTCTGCACAGGTAGTACCCAGAACTGAACCCGAGTTGCTGGAGCTATGAGGCCACGGTGCTAACCACTGTGCCACCCAATTTAACTGTGAAAACTAATATTTTTCTTTAGTTTCATTTTTCTTCAGTTTTATTACAGTCATTTGGAAGGAACCTGAAGAAAGAACAAGAAAAAATATGTAATGTATGAGCATGTTAAAATCTGATTTTATTTGTAATTATTAAGGTTAGCTAACATTTTACGTTGTGAAAACTCAAATCTCATTGAGGCTACAGTGAAATTCTGGTTATTGTGATAGAGGATGTGGGAGTCTTTAATTCCAGATAATAAGGCTCACACCTCTAAAGCTTGTCAGTTTTGAATTTGAAATGTTAATGGTGTGAATTGGAATTTGAGATATTCGAGGTGATTCTGATTGTTTAATCTTCTTGGTTGTACCAAAAATCTTGGGTTGGAAATATCTTAACAGAATAAGGTTGAAAGTTTGAAAACAATTGAAATTTAATCTAAAATGCTGCCTCCTCTGACAAGAATGTTTTCCTTGGAGATGATAATATCACTAATGATATTTGTTGATTTCAATTCCTAAGGATTAAAAAAAATGTTAGTTTTAAAAGGGCTCCAAGTCTTGGGAGAACAGTTTAAAATGATATTCACTTTGTCTTCGATCGCGAAGAAAAGAAAGTAAAGTAAAGTACAGCTGCGCGTATCTGAGCATGTTTTGCTGTGATCACTTGAAAATAAGTTGAAAAGTTCACCCTTTCTGCTGACAGTTTTTTCCCATTTAATTCATCACACAACTTTTGTATTGCTGAGTGTAAATTGATAGACTAGGCATTATTAAATTTTAACTTTCTAAATTGACATGTGTTTGGACAAATTAATTCATTGGACTCTTGAGGAGAGCCACAATGGATTATTTGTGGGGCTTTTTTTAACAGTTCACGATAATTTCCAGGGCCACATGAGTGCTAATATCACAGCAAAAGATTTAGCAGCTTTCAGAAGTTAAGAACTTATCTGCAAACATCAAATGTCACAGCATGATGATGATTTGAATTAAAGGCTTTGCCTTTTAAAGACGTTGCCTTTCCCTTTCAGGTCATTTTTTATCTTTCAAGACAAAGTGTTCAAGAAGGGGAAATATGGGAGCTACATCAAAACTGAATACGAGCACTATTGTCTCTGATGTAAAATAGGAGTTGATAAAACAAACTGAAATGAGTTGCTGTTTCAAGCACTCAAAGAGAAATTTACCTGAAGTTTAAGGGATAATCTTATTTTCATTTAAAAGAATTTTTTTTAAAACTAAAAGCAGTCTAAGTGGTTTCTGAGTATCAAGAAATAAAGTTTCTTTTGGGGACAAATAAACTGAGCATTGAAAATGCCTGTCAGCTCAACAACACTGTTATTTGAATTTGGGATAATTGTGAAATCATAAAATATCTGGCGCAATACAAACAAAATGTGTTAATGCCTGGAACCAAGTGGGAATGTTTGAGTTTTGTTTTCAAGATATAATAAGAATATTGCATTAGACAGTGAATTGCCTCCAAGGGTCATGAATGAGATAGAATGGTAATTAATGGGATGTGTAAAGTTGAATCAGAAGAAGTGATTTGGAATAGGAGATAGAGATCAGAAAGAACAAACCACCAAATGAGAACTGGAATAATCATCCTGGGCATATTTTAATGGAATATATCAATCTGGTATCCATGTACATTTTAGTAAGAGTTTGGAAAGTGTCGTTAAGAATTGTACATTGATAGCTTTGTCTTGGAGATATTTATATCCTTGCCTATACACTTTTTTTTAAAGAAAGGAAACCATATTTGATAGTCTGGCCTCTGGCCGAGGCATCAGGACCATGCAGGGGAGAATAGGAAAAGATCTTAAGACGGACATCCCCTGAGCTTTTCATAAGATCACCTGAAAATCCAGAAATGACTTGTTTCGGATGGCACCTGTGACATGATATTGGGATACTGATATAAGTGCGCAGATGCAAATTGTTACATGTGAAGCAACTATATGCAGAAATGAATAGTGAATTTGCACTGAAGAACGGATCTCAGACATGTTCAGTTACTTGACAACAGCATGATATGGAATGGTTAATGTGCACAGTAGAGTGAGGCAACATTTTTAACCATCAAGGCATTGACACATACTCCATACTACAGAATTATAGAAAAGCTACGGCATAGAAAGAGGCCATTCAGCCCATCATGTCTGTGCGGCCAAAAAAACTAGCTGCCCATTCGAATCCCACCTTCCTGTACCTGGTCCATAGCCTTGCAGGTTACAGCACTTCAGGTGCAGGTCCAGGTACCTTTTAAATGAGTTGAGGGTTTCTGCCTCCACCAACGATCTGGGCAGCAAATTCCAGACACCCACCATCCTCTAGGTGAAAAAGTTTTTCCTCATGTCCCCTCTAATCCTTCTACCAATCACTTAAATCTGTGCGCCCTGGTCATTGTATTATCCGGTATGGGATTCAAGTCTTTCCAGTCTATTCCTTTCCATAGAGGAATCGACTTTCAATAATTAAGATAGAACTAAATGCACTGGTAATGGCCAGAGGAAGTAAAATTAAAACAAAAGGAAGTTGGATCAGGACAATGAAAGGTTAGAAAGAAATAATACTTAGTAAGAACTATCCACAAAATGGATACAGGTGAAGGGAGAGCTGGGGAATCTTTTAAATCCATGCATGATCTGTTGCTTGAATTTTATGTATTTATGTGCTAAAATTTAGAATTAGCAGTACACCTCCAAAGGAGCAAGGAATATTAATTGAGGTGATCTGCAGGTGGGGAGTGTCAATTTATACACATGTTAGAAATAGCTAGGTTAGTCAGGAGCTCATTATAAGGATATTTCCTTCTCAGGTATATTCACTAGCTGCTTATTAGGATAGACACTTAATTAGAAAATGTCTCTGATAGAATACTGCTAATTCACATGAGCAAATAGATATCATTGCAGAGGATGAATTAAAAGAGCAGTTACATCAATATGTCACCAAATTTGGGTATGGGATACCACCTTTACCCGAACATTTGACAAAGTTAATGACATGTATTCATCAGCTTCAAAGACATGATCACACTTTGATCCAGAAGAACCAGGAGATAAAGAAGGAAATATCCAAAGTTGGGATTAGTTCATTCTGGTGGAATATCAGTATGAGAATCAAAATCTACCCATGGATAAGGATTATTTCTCATACATTGGTTATTATTTGGTTGGTGATTGTACTATACCAAAAGACAACATAAAAAGTTAATCAAGCTCCTAAAGGTAACACAGGGTGGAGATAACAACACCTCAATATAAATGCTAGTGTCCCAGAGAGTCTAGGTATATGGACACTTTAAGGTGAACAGTAGGATATGGAATCTCTAGAAAGAAGAACCGTAGCGTATGGTTGAGACTTGCTCAGGCTATCCAGCCATAATGATATATATAAAATGCTTGACTAAAAATCTTGCCCATAATGCTTTGAGATATTGGGAGCAAGGCTGCTTTTTTTCCTCAGAACTGTGAGATGTTATGTGAAGTAATTTTCTCACATAGAAGCCAGACAAAAGAGACTAAAGAAATGTTATTACAAAGGCTATTGTTCTTTTCCTCAATTTCTTAACCTGATTTTTTCACATTCAACTTCTTTAAACTGTCGCTAGTATTCCACAAGCCAAACAACCTTTGGCATACAAGCACAGCAGGCTGTACTTTGCATCCATTGTTCTTCTTCACAAACCACCGCCGTTTAGGATCATTCAAAAGAAAATTTGTAAGCCTTTTTGTTTTAACTCACTCAGAATTATAGTTTGTTTTGACCCGTGAATTACAAGAGAAGAAATTGGTGACGCACTCAGAAGGTTGTTATGTTTAATAGGGTTAGTTTATTTGTATCCACAATTACAGATTTAAAGTGGGCACAGATTTTAAATGATTACAGATTTAACAGGTTGAGAAAGAAAAGATGATGATAAAAAAGCTGCTATTTTGTTACTGTACTCACAGCAAATAAATGCTTCACCAATATCTAGCATCAGAATACTCAAACATATTTCCCATAAACTTAGTCATACAATTGCCCAAAGTGGCCAGCTCCTGTTGATTGCAGATAAGTTCTTTAATAAAAACAAGAAATGCTGGAAATACTCAACAGGTCTGGCAGCATCTGTGGAGAGAGAAGCAGAGTTAACGTTTCAGGTCAGTGACCCTTCTTCAGAACTGGCAAATATTAGAAATGTTAAAGGGTTTAGGCAAGTAAAGTGGGGGTGGAACAAGAGATAACAAAGGAGAAGGTGTAGATAGGACAAGGTCACAGAGAATAACTGACCAGAAGGTCTTGGAGCAAAGTTAAGTTCTTTAATGGTTTCTCTTTCCGACACTTGGTCGGGTTTCTCCTTCATGACTGCAAAGTTGGCGCCCGTGACTGCAGCAGGTCTTCGATGTGTTCAAACTCTCATATCTTTTTTCAAGGGATGAACCTGGGTTACAATATTGATAGGCCATACTATTCTATGAAGCTTTTCTTCAAGCATAATACCCAATTATATTTTGTGGCCTTTGTTTAAACCATAGGGGTTGAACCCACCCAGAAAGCTGTCCAACTTTCTTTCATTTTCTTCAGTAATTTTCCCAGAAAAAGATGTTTATATTTTGCTGGAACACTATGCTCTATTTTATCTAAGTTGTACAGTCTCCAAGGCCTATTCCTCATAAATCCAAATACCAATGTCTCTCTCTTGCCTGAACTATCTCTTGATAGCATTATTTTAGTTTCACAATTCAGCAGGTTTATTTTAGAAAGACTGAAATTTGAAGAAGAGACTCTGTTTTCAGTCCAGTTCTGTTTGTCGCAGATGATGGGTGATATGGTCAAGCTTTTTTCAGTGAATTTGTTTAAAAAGAGGTTCTTTTTTACTGTCCTACAATCTCAACAAACGTGAAGTAGATCATAGACCCGTAACTGTATAATAATTCTCCAAGCTCCCTTTAGTCTTGACTTTTTTTTTAAATAGTGCTACCATTTATAAAACTGCTCTTTAATTAAAAATAAACTTGCACATCTGCTCTCCA
This sequence comes from Heterodontus francisci, assembly GCF_036365525.1. Taxonomy (NCBI): domain Eukaryota; kingdom Metazoa; phylum Chordata; class Chondrichthyes; order Heterodontiformes; family Heterodontidae; genus Heterodontus; species Heterodontus francisci. The sequence continues at coordinate 52,700,224 of NC_090399.1, forward strand.
TATTGGTTTATCTGGGTGGAGTTATTTCAATCAGTAATGTAGAATAAGATAGTAATTCTTTACCTGTGGGAAAATCTGTCCTCCAGTTTGGAAGCAGCTGGATCGAATTATTGAAATCAATGACAAAGAATGAAGAATCAATTGATCAAATGAGAGATTATCTGTTTCCTGCATTCAAAACAACTTGATAAAGTGATTTAAAACAATGAGAATTAGGGATTAGTTTATTAACTGAGGGAACATCTGCTCTTGATATTGGAAACAGCTGGATGGAGTAATTAGGATCAACACAAACATCCATTGATATCATAGAATGATAAAATTCAGAAAAGACTATTCGGCCTATCATACTTGTGCCAGCACTTTGATCGACCTTTCCAATTTGTCTCACTCCTCTGTTGTTCCCCCATCACCCTGTAATTTTTTTCCTTCAATTCTCTTTTGAATGTTACTATTGCTTCCACCAGCTTTTCAGACAGTGTATTCAAGATCACAAGAACTCGCTGTGTAAAAAAAGTTTCCTCATGTCACCATTGCCACTGGAAATAGTTTCTCCTCATTTACTCTACTCAAACTTTTCATGATTTTGCACACCTCTATCAAATCACCTCTTAACATTCTCTGCTCTCAGGAAAACAACCCCAGCTTCTCCAATCTCTCTGCCCTCAAGCCTGATACCATTCTGGTAAATCTCCTCTGCACCCTCTCCAAGGCCTTGACGTACTTCCTAAAGTGTGGCACCCAGAATTTAACACATTATTCTAGCTGCAGCTTAAGCAGTGTTTTCACATCACTGTTTCACATTCCTGCTTTCTTTCTGTACTCAATTCCTATATTAATAAAGCCAAAGATACTATATGCATTTTTCACAGCCTCTCAACTTGTCCTGCTACCTTCAAATATCTGTGAATTCAGCCCCAGATCTCTCTGTTCTTGTATCCTCTTAAAATTGTACCATTTAGTTCATATTACCTCTCCTCATACTTCCTTCCAAAATGTATAGCACCCTTAACATAGTAAAACATTCAAAGGCTCTTGACAATGTATCAACAGCAAACTGTGACACCAAGCCACACAAGGAGATATTAGGACAAACAGGCGAAATCTTCGGGATAGAGAACATTTTTAAGGAGCGTTTTAAAGGGAGAGACAGAGTTAGAGAGATAGAGAAGTTTAGGGAGAGAAATCCAGAGTTTAGGCCTAGGCAACTGAAGGCACAGCACCAATGGTGGAGTAATTATAATGGGGGGTATACTAAAGGCTGGAATTAGGAAACCGCAGATATCTCAGAGAGTTGCTGGGCTGTAGACAATTACAAGATAGGGACGGGTCAGGCCATGGTGGGATTTGGAAACAAAGATGAGAATTTTAAAATCGAGGTGTTGTTGAACTAGGAGCCAATGTAGTTCAGCGAGCCCAGGATGATGGGTGAATGGGACTTGGTACGAGTTAAGGTATGGATGAACTCAGGTTTACAGAGGGTGCAAGACAGGAGGCTGGCTAGTAGAGTATTGGAATAGATGAGTTTAGAGGTAACAATGGCATGGATGAGGGTTTCAGCAGCAGATGAGCTGAGGGAGGGGCAGAGAAAGGTATTGTTATCGAAGTGGAATGAGGCAGTCTTGGTGATGGAGTGGATATGGGATCAGAAGCTCATCTCAGGGTCAAATAGAATATCAAAGTTGAGAACGGTCTGATTGAGACTCAGACAGTGGCCAGGGAGAGGAATCGCGTTGATGGCTAGGGAAGACAATTTGTGGAAGGACCAAAACCAATGGTGCCAGTCTTCCCAATACTGTGAAAGGAAACTTTTCTAATCCAGGACTGGATGGTTGGACAAGTAGCATAACAAATCATAGACAGTGGAAGTGTCAAGCAAGGTGGCAATGAGATAGAATGGATGTTGTTAGTGTATGTGTGGAACATGATGTCGTGTATTTGGATGATGTTGCCAAGCAGCAGGTTGTATATGCCAAAAAGGAGGGGCCAAGGATCGATCCTTGGGGAACTCCAAATATAATGGAGATGTGCAGCAGGGGGAAGAGAGGCCATCGGTGGCGATTCCCTGGCTACAATTAGATAGATCAGAATGGAATCAGGCAAAGACAATCCCACCCAGTTGGACAATAGTGGAGAGGCATTGGAGGAGGATGGTGTGGGTAACTTTGTAAAAAGCTGCAAACCGGTTGAGATTATGAGAGGGATAGATCAGTGAATTAGAATGAGGCATTAATTTACCAACTGAGGAAAATATCTGCTGTTGGAAACAGCGAGATGATATTATTTGTCACTTGATTATTGTAAGCTACTGATCATTTAATCATTTTGGAAGGATAGGAAGAAAGGAAAAAGAGTTAGAGTAGCTCTTTTAATGAAGGATGAGATCAGTACATTAGTGAGAAAGGATCTTGCTTCGGAAGAGCAAGATGCAGAATCAGTTTGGATAGAGTTAAGAAATTGTAAAGGAAAGAAGTTACTTGTGGGAGTAGTTTACAGGCTACCTAACTAACTGCACTGTAGGATAGAGTATAAATCAAGAAATAATGGGAGCTTGTCAGAAATATTGTACCGTAATAATTGTGGACTATTTTAATCTTCATATAGATTGGGTGAATCAGTTGGCCAAGGTAACCATGAGGATGAGTGCATAGAGTATATTCAGGACAGTTTCCTAGAGCAATACACTCTGGAACCAACAGGGAGCAGGTTGTTTTAGATTTGGTAATGTGTAATCAGATAGTATTAATTAATGACCTCATAGTTAAGGATCCTGTTGACAAAAGTGATCATAACATGATGAATATCATATTCACTTTGAGGGTGTGACATTTGGGTCTGAAGCTAGTGCCTTAAAATTAAATAAAGGCAATTACAAGGGCATGAAGACAGAGTTGGCTAAAATGGACTGGGAAAATAGGTTAAATGTTAAGACGGTCAAGAAGCGGTGGAAGACATTTAAGGAGATATTTCATAACTCTCAACAAAGATATATTTCATTTCATCCTCTATAACTAACTAACAAAGTTAGTGGTAAACTAAAAGTTTGGAAAGTTTTAGAAACCAGCAAAGCCTGGCTGAAAAAATAGGGAAAAATTAGAGTAAAAGAGTAAACTAGCGAGAAATATAAAAACAAACAATATAAGCTTCTACAAGTATATAAAAAGAAATAGAGTAGCTAAAGTAAACATTGGTATCTTAGGGGATGTGACTGGGGAATTAATAATGGGAAACCAAGAAATGGCATTGAGTTTGAACAAGTATTTTGTTTCTGGCTTCAAAGTAGAAAACACAAAGAGCATCCCATGAATAGTAGAAAATTAAGAGGTAAAAAGGAGGGAGGAACTGAAAACAATCACTATCACTAGAGAAAATATATGAGGAAAACTGATGGAACTAAAGGCTGGCAAGTCCCCTGGACCTGATAGCCTGCAACCTAGAGTTGTAAAAGAAGTTGCTGCAGAGATAGTGGATACATTGATTGCAATCTTCCAAAATTCCCAAGATACTGGAAAGGTCACAGGGGATCAGAAAACCGCAAATGTAACACCTCTATTCAAGAAAGGAGGGAGACAGTAACAGGAAACTATAGGCTAGTTAGCCTAATACCTGACATTGAGAAAATGCTAGAATATGTTATTAAGGAAATAGCAGCAGGATATTTAGAAAATCACAGTACAATCAGGCTGAGTCAACATGGTTTTATGAAAGGGAAATCATGTTTGACAAACTTATTCGAGTTCTTTGAAGATATAGCAAGCAGGGTGGACAAAGGGAAATCAGTAGATGTAGTGTATTTGGATTTCCAAAAGGCATTTGATAAGCTGCCACATAAACGTTTACTACACAAGGTAAGAGGTCATGGTGTTGAGAGTAACATATTAGCACGGATAGAGGATTGAATAACTAACAGGAAACAGAGAGTCAGGATAAATGGGTCATTTTCAGATTGGCAAAGTGTAACTAGTGGAGTGCCACAGGGATCAGTGCTGGAGCCTCGACTATTTACAATACATTTTAATGACTTGGATGAAGGGGTCGAGTGTATTGTAGCCAAATTACTGACGGTACACAGATAGGTAAGAAAGCAAGTTGTGAGGAGGATACAAAGAGTCTGCAAAGAGATATAGGTAGGTTAATTAAGTGGCCAAAATTTGGGAGATGGAGTATAATGTGGGAAAGCGTGAGTCTGGCCACTTTGGCGAGAAGGATAGAAAAGAGGAATATTATTTAAATGGAGAGAGACTACAAAGAGATCTGGGTGTTCTTGTACCTGAATCACAAAAGGTTAGCATGCAGGTACAGCAAGTGATTAGAAAGGCAAACGGAATATTGGCTTTTATTGCAAGGGGGAGTGGAGTATAAAAGTAGGAAAGTCTTTCTACAGCTATCCGGGACATTTGTGAGAACGCACCGAGAGTTCTGTGTGCAGTATTAGTCTCCTTACTTAAGGAGGGATATACTTTCATTGGAAGCAGTTCAGAGAAGGTTCACTCGGCTGATTCCTGCGATGAGGGTGTTGTCTTATGAGGAAAGGCTGAGCAGATTGGAGCCTACACTCATTGGAATTGAGAGGAATGAGAGGTGATCTTATTGAAACATAAAGGATTCTGAGGGGGCTTGGCAGGGTAGAGAGGATGTTTCCCCTCACGGGGGAATCTAGGAATGGGGGCACAGTTTAAAAATATGGGGTCTCCAATTTAAGACTGAGATAAGGAGCAATTTCTTCTCTCAGTGTTGTTAGTCTTTAGAATTCTCTTCCCCAGAGAGCAGTGGAGGCTGGGTAATTGAATATATTCAAAGCTAAGTTAGACAGTTTTTTGATGCCCAAGGAAGTGATGATTTCTGGTGGTCAGGCAGGAAACTGCAGTTCAGGCCACAATCCGATCAGTCATCATCTTATTGAAAGGCAGAGCAGGCTAGCTCCTCTTATGATCTTATGATCCAATTGCACACCTTAGAAACCTTATCTTTAATTATTTTTCCGAAACTTTTCTTTTCCTGTACAGCTTGATATTGCTTCCATTCAAATGAAAGCAGCGGCTTATTCTCAGCAACTTTTGCTATAATCTCAGCCTGTTGTTTGACTACATTCAGTGACTGAATTCGCTCCTGGAACCCAGGCTTAGCTTCCTCTTTCTCAGACTGAATCAGCAGATTGATGTAATCTGGGGTTGATAACGGGTTTGGTCTGAGAGCGATTTCTTCAAGTCTTAAAATGCTCTGAGATGATTTTTCAATCAGCTCCAACACGACATCCTGAACATCAGCCAATTCCTGCTGAAGTTGTTCCATGATTTTCTGCTGTGACATCTTTTCACCAGATGCCTTCTCATACTTTTCTTTCAGCTGATTGTATGTCCTCTTCTCCTTTCTGGTTTTATACTCAAATCTGTACTTCTGGTTGTAATGAACAGACCAGATACATTTATTAGGACAGGCTGTGCAGTTCCCATTGCCATCCATTGATGCACATCCTCGTTTTTCAGCATCATTAGGAATGCCACAGGGATAATGACAGGTGAAGTGACATTTCTGACAGTTGGTTATGTAATGACCGGTCCCGCTGATATCTTCCTTTTCTGCAACTGTGACTTCAATTTCATATTCAAAATCTTTATTTGCATCCAGATCGACCTGGTGTTGGTGCAAAGCCTGTTGTGTTTTCCTGATCTCCTCCAGTTTTGTCAGACCCGCTTTGATCTGAGGCTGCAATCCCTCTACCGCAGCCTCCAGCTGCTGACGCTCCCTAAGCACCTCCTTTGTCAAGCGTAAACTCTTTGTTTCCATTTTGCTCAGAGCTACAAAAAATTTCTTCATACTGTTTGATCCCATCTTCCAGAACATTGCATCAAAGTTCTCACTGTCCTCCTCCTCTTCCTCCTCATTGCTATCATCAGGATTCCTCTTGTCAGCAGGGTTTTCAGCAGCTGAACTTTGAGCAAATATGGCTGAATTGTTGAACTTGAAGTGAACTGGAAAACCTTTTTTATCTTTGGGACACGGTACCTCAGCAACATTGATGGCCTCCAGAACAGGGGGAACCTGCCCATCAGCGAATGTCACCAGTATTCGGATGTTCTCTGCAATATCTTTACCAAAAATGGAAAGAATCGAATCAAAGACATATTTCTGTGAATGAGTCAGACGAGCCGAAGAGGCCTGAGTGACAAAACACACGGCATCGATCTGATTAATACCATCTGGGGAAGTAAATAAATCTCGGATCTGATCAGTGATAAGTTTATCTCGGGTTATCCCCCTGGTATCTCCGAATCCCGGCGTGTCTATAATAGTGAGAGAGTGATCAATCCGGAATCCTTCTCGATGGTGGAGTTCGTAGGCAGTGATTGAGGATGTCTGACTTTCAGCCTGGGATCTTCCTGTCCCTTCATCTATTAATTTGTATCTGAAGTTGTCCTTCCATTCCACACCCAGGATGTAGTTGATCATTCCATTAATGAGGGTTGTTTTTCCTGCTCCTGTTGCTCCAAGAACCATAATTGCCCTGACACTGTGTTTTGTGGTGGGCTTTCCGAAGGAGCATTTTACACGGTATCCGTCCTTGTCAAGTATCTTCTTCTTTAAGGGGATTGTGTAAATGGAAGGGTTCCCACTGGCTGTTAATGTACTTTCTCTGCGAAGTTTCTCTGCTAGTCTGTTTGGTTCATTTTCTGTTTCTATTAAAACCTCATCACTTGCTGCACTAGACCCTCCTTCTCCACAGTCAGCAGACACTCGCACTCTGTAGGATGTCTTGGGTTTCAATCCCTCTAAAGTATAATGACATCCGCTGACTGTTGTCTTTATTTCCTTCCAATGTACATTCTCCGTGCTAGAGGTAACTGCCTTTTCTTCTCTATATTCTATCCTGTACTGAACTATATTGACACCAGCTCCAATCTCAGTCGGCCTGTCCCAGGTGAGTATTGCAGAACACCAGTATAGCTGGAGTGTTAAAAGTTTAGCAGGTGGACTTGTTGGAAGTGTGGTGACACAGTAACTCTCACAGGCCATGCTGACCCCTGCCTTGATCTCTGCTCTGTATTGGAATTGATATTCCTGGTGTGTCTGTAACCCAGGTATTGTGAAGGAGTCGGATTGATGGGATGTATCCACAGTTGTCCATTCCTCCTGTTGGGTAGCTCGGTACTCCACCTTGTACCCAACAATCTCACTAGCACCGTATCTCGGTGGCTGTAATTGGAGTGTCACACTGTCATGTGTTGTTCCACTAACCACAGGTCTCTCCGGCTGTGATGGGGGTTTGAAGCACTGGGTCACCACAAACCCTCTCTCATACAGGTAAATCGATGCTCCTACATTACTGTCATCCTGCACAGAAGCAACAATGAACTTTGTTTTCCCTCGTGCTCTGTTGGCTGTGGCAAAATCCAGGAATAAGCGAGAGCACTCCCTCATCTTCTGGGATACAGACACTGAGTTAAACCACTGCTGGTTGTGATATTCTGCACTAACCCGGTTAGCAGGATTTGGTATCTGCATTTTCTCAGCTGTGTGAGATTGTAGGTAGCTGGCTGCTTCTGACAGATAGAAGTCCTCTTGATGTAGTGATGTAAATGTGAAGCAGACCACATAATCTGTCTCTGGATCCAACACTTCTCTATCCAACTCACTCCTTGATTTCACAGAATGAATATCTTTCAATATCATGAGGTAAGATCTCACCACATTCATTTCCCGCTCCTTGTCATCCAGCCATTTGATCAGTGACTGGTGTTTGAATGGTGACTGTTCCCTGTTCTTCAGAATATCCACCAGTGATCCTTCCTCTTTCCCACCTCCACGGATAGATGGTAACACACTGGCTAAAGTCTTCTGGAAAACCAGTTTATACTCCAGACACATCTCTCGGAATTTCACTATCCTGTCCCTGATCTCTGGAAATTGAATAGTGATACTGTCTCTCATCAGATCATTACATCTCATCACTGTCTCATTGAGCTGCTCCAGTACAGACTGAGAGTGATTGACCAGTCCGATGCTTATGTCTCGTACCAGCTGAGCAGCTTTGGAGTCCAGTTTGTTGAGTGGGTAAAGCCAGACTCTCATGGGCACTGCGTGCTCTCCATCTGCTCCCAGTAAATTTGGGAGGTTTCTGTAGATTTTGATGGCATCATGGAATGTGGTGGGATTGTTTTCCAGTGAGAAATCCCCATAAAAGGTGCAGCTGAATTTCTGGGCATTTGATTTTTCTTCATCTGTCATTTTTAGGGAGGCCTCACCCTCAATTGAAATCCCAGGAATAATTTTAATCATCACCTCCAGCTTACCCTGAATATCCTGTAGACTGTCTGCTGAAGAGACCTCTTGATCAAACACAAAGAAAGCCTGAGCCCCGTACAGCACTGCTGTAACCACGTGTGTTGCTGTCCCCTGATCAAACACATACGGGTAGGTTACATTCTGCCGACCTAAGTGACTCATTGTCAGCTGTTTAAACCTGGTTGTTGTTCGGTACTGAAGGGTCACTCGGGCCTGTTGCTTTGATTTCTTTGTGTCGTTGAGATATTTCGCTGATCCTTTCACCTCTATTAAACCACCCAAGAAACTTGCTTTCAATGATGCATCCACATTCAAAGCAGAGGCTTTCTTCTCAGTGGTGTCGGATGCAATGATGTGAAACTCTGTGTTAGGCTGAGATCGGACATCAAGGTCATTTTGCAGAGTCTCCAAGTCCCAAAGTGTGACCCCTGCAAAAAAATAATCAATAAAAATATTAATGTTGAGATTAATTGTGTTAATATGGCGTGAATGAAAGAACAACGACCAAAGGACAGTGAGCAGCAGCGAGAATGGGACAAGGCACGAGAGGTGAGGATAAGATGAGATGTGACCCATGGCGAGAGTAGGATCAGAGAGGAGAGGCGAGGGTAAAACGAGCTGTGATTCATGGTGAGCGTGGGATCAGAGAGGAGAGGCGGGAGTAAAAGGAGCTGTGATTCATGGTGAGAGTGGGATCATAGAGGAGAGGCGAGGGTAAAAGGAGCTGTGATTCATGGCGAGAGTGGGATCAGAGAGGAGAGGCGAGGGATAAAGGAGCTGTGATTCATGGTGAGAGTGGGAACAGAGAGGAGAGGCGGGAGTAAAAGGAGCTGTGATTCATGGTGAGAGTGGGATCAGAGTGGAGAGGCGGGAGTAAAAGGAGCTGTGATTCATGGTGAGACTGGGATCAGAGGGGAGAGGCGGGAGTAAAAGGAGCTGTGATTCATGGTGAGAGGCGGGAGTAAAAGGAGCTTTGATTCATGGTGAGAGTGGGATCAGAGAGGAGAGACGGGAGTAAAAGGAGCCGTGATTCATGGTGAGAATGGGATCAGAGGGGAGAGGCGGGAGTAAAAGGAGCTGTGATTCATGGTGAGAGGCAGGAGTAAAAGGAGCTGTGATTCATGGCGAGAGTGGGATCAGAGAGGAGAGGCGAGAGTAAAAGGAGCTGTGATACATGGTGAGAGTGGGATCAGTGAGGAGATGGGAGGGTAAAAGGAGCTGTGATTGATGACGAGAGTGGGATCAGAGAGGAGACGGGAGGGTAAAAGGAGCTCTGATTCATGGTGAGAGTGGGATCAGAGAGGAGAGGCGGGAGTAAAAGGAGCTGTGATTCATGGTGAGAGTGGGATCAGAGGGGAGAGGCGGGAGTAAAAGGAGCTGTGATTCATGGTGAGAGTGGGATCAGAGAGGAGAGGCGGGAGTAAAAGGAGCTGTGATTCATGGCGAGAGTGGGATCAGAGAGGAGACGGTGGGGGAAAAGGAGCTGTGATTCATCTCGAGAGTGGGATGAGAGAGGAGAGGCGGGAGTAAAAGGAGCTGTAATTCATGGTGAGAGTGGGATCAGAGAGGAAGGCGAGGGTAAAAGGAGCTGTGATTCATGGTGAGAGTGGGAACAGAGGGGAGAGGCGAGGGTAAAAGGAGCTGTGATTCATGGTGAGAGTGGGATCAGAGAGGAGAGGCGGGAGTAAAAGGAGCTCTGATTCATTGTGAGAGTGGGATCAGAGAGGAAGGCAAGGGTAAAAGGAGCTGTGATTCATGGTGAGAGTGGGATCAGAGAGGAGAGGCGAGGGTAAAAGGAGCTGTGATTCATGGTGAGAATGGGATCATCGAGGAGAGGTGAGGGTAAAAGGAGCTGTGATTCATGGCGAGAGTGGGATCAGAGAGGAGAGGCGGGAGTAAAAGGAGCTGTAATTCATGGCGAGAGTGGGATCAGAGAGGAGAGGCGAGGGGAAAAGGAGCTGTGATTCATGGTGAGAGTGGGATCAGAGAGGAGAGGCGAGGGCAAAAGGAGCTGTGATTCATCTCGAGAGTTGGATCAGAGAGGAAAGGCGAGGGTAAAAACAGCTGTGATTCATGGTGAGAGTGGGATAAGAGAGGAGAGGCGAGGGTAAATGGAGCTGTGATTCATGGCGAGAGTGAGATCAGAGAGGAGAGGCGGGAGTAAAAGGAGCTGTGATTCATGGCGAGAGTGGGAACAGAGGATAGAGTCGGGAGTTAAATTAGCTGTGATTCATGGTGAGAGTGGGATCAGAGAGGAGAGGCGGGAGTAAAAGGAGCTGTGATTCATAGTGAGAGTGGGAACAGAGGAGAGAGGCGAGAGTAAAAGCAGCTGTGATTCATGGCGAGAGTGGGAACAGGAGAGAGGCGAGAGTAAAAGCAGCTGTGATTCATGGCGAGAGTGGGAACAGAGGATAGAGTCGGGAGTTAAATTAGCTGTGATTCATGGTGAGAGTGGGATCAGAGAGGAGAGGCGGGAGTAAAAGGAGCTGTGATTCATCTCGAGAGTTGGATCAGAGAGGAGAGGCGAGGGTAAAAGGAGCTGTGATTCATGGTGAGAGTGGGATCAGAGAGGAGAGGCGAGGGTAAAAGGAGCTGTGATTCATGGTGAGAGTGGGATCAGAGAGGACAGGCGAGGGTAAAAGGAGCTGTGATTCATGGTGAGAGTGGGATCAGAGAGGAGAGACGGGAGTAAAAGGAGCTGTGATTCATGGTGAGAGTGGGATCAGAGAGGAGAGGCGGGAGTAAAAGGAGCTGTGATTCATCTCGAGAGTTGGATCAGAGAGGAGAGGCGGGAGTTAAATTAGCTGTGATTCATGGTGAGAGTGGGATCAGAGAGGAGAGGCGGGAGTAAAAGGAGCTGTTATTCATGGCGAGAGTGGGAACAGAGGATAGAGTCGGGAGTAAAAGGAGCTGTGATTCATGGCGAGAGTGGGATCAGAGAGGAGAGGCGGCAGTAAAAGGAGCTGTGATTCATGGCGAGAGTGCGAACAGAGGAGAGAGTCGGGAGTAAAAGGAGCTGTGATTCATGGCGAGAGTGGGATCAGAGAGGAGAGGCGAGGGTAAAAGGATCTGTGCTTCATGGCGAGAGTGGGAACAGAGGAGAGAGTCAGGAGTAAAAGGAGCTGTGATTTATGGTGAGAGTGGGATCAGCGAGGGGAGAGGCGAGGGGAAATGGAGCTGTGATTCATGGCGAGAGTGGGATCAGAGAGGAGAGGCGGGAGTAAAAGGAGCTGTGATTCATGGCGTGAGTGGGATCAGCGAGGGGAGAGGCGAGGGGAAATGGAGCTGTGATTCATGGCGAGAGTGCGAACAGAGGAGAAGAGACGGGAGTAAAAGGAGCTGTGATTCATGGCGAGAGTGGGATCAGAGAGGAGAGGCGAGGGTAAAAGGATCTGTGCTTCATGGCGAGAGTGGGAACAGAGGAGAGAGTCAGGAGTAAAAGGAGCTGTGATTCATGGTGAGAGTGGGATCAGAGAGGAGAGGCGGGAGTAAAAGGAGCTGTGATTCATGGCGAGAGTGGGATCAGAGAGGAGAGGCGGGAGCAAAAGGAGCTGTGATTCATAGTGAGAGTGGGATCAGCGAGGAGAGGCGGGAGTAAAAGGAGCTGTGATTCATCTCGAGAGTTGGATCAGAGAGGAAAGGCGAGGGTAAAAGGAGCTGTGATTCATGGCGAGAGTGCGAACAGAGGAGAGAGTCGGGAGTAAAAGGAGCTGTGATTCATGGCGAGAGTGAGATCAGAAAGGAGAGGAGAGGGTAAAAGGAGCTGTGATTCATGGTGAGAGTGCGAACAGAGGAGAGCGTCGGGAGTAAAAGGAGCTGTGATTCATGGCGAGAGTGGAATCAGAGAGGAGAGGCGGGAGGAAAAGGAGCTGTGATTCATGGCGAGAGTGGGATCAGACAGGGGGAGAGGCGAGAGTAAAAGGAGCTGTGATTCATGGTGAGAGTGTGATCAGAGAGGGGGAGAGGCGAGAGTAAAAGGAGCTGTGATTCATGGTGAGAGTGGGAACGGGGAGAGGCGAGTGTAAAAGGAGATGTGATTCATGGTGAGAGTGGGATCAGAGAGGAGAGGCGGGAGTAAAAGGAGCTGTGATTCATCTCGAGAGTTGGATCAGAGAGGAAAGGCGAGGGTAAAAGGAGCTGTGATCCATGGTGAGAGTGGGATCAGAGAGGAGAGGGGTGGTTAAAAGGAGCTGTGATTCATGGTGAGAGTGGGATCAGAGAGGAGAGGCGAGTGTAAAAGGATATGTGATTCATGGTGAGAGTGGGATCAGAGAGGAGAGGCGGGAGTAAAAGGAGCTGTGATTCATGGTGAGAGTGGGATGAGAGAGGAGAGGCGGGAGTAAAAGGAGCTGTGATTCATGGCGAGAGTGGGATCAGAGGGGACAGGCGGGAGTAAAAGGAGCTGTGATTCATGGCGAGAGTGGGATCAGAGAGGAGAGGCGGGAGTAAAAGGAGCTGTGATTCATGGTGAGAGTGGGATGAGAGAGGAGAGGCGGGAGTAAAAGGAGCTGTGATTCATGGCGAGAGTGGGATCAGAGAGGAGAGGCGGGAGGAAAAGGAGCTGTGATTCATGGTGAGAGTGGGATCAGAGAGGAGAGGAGGGAGGAAAAGGAGCTGCGATTCATAGTGAGAGTGGGATGAGAGAGGAGAGGCGGGAGTAAAAGGAGCTGTGATTCATCTCGAGAGTTGGATCAGAGAGGAGAGGCGAGGGTAAAAAGAGCTGTGATCCATGGTGAGAGTGGGATCAGAGAGGAGAGGCGGGAGTAAAAGGAGCTGTGATTCATGGTGAGAGTGGGATCAGAGAGGAGAGGCGGGAGTAAAAGGAGCTGAGATTCATGGTGAGAGTGGGATCAGAGAGGAGAGGCGAGTATAAAAGGAGCTGTGATTCACGGTGAGAGTGGGATCAGAGAGGAGAGGCGAGAGTAAAAGCAGCTGTGATTCATGGTGAGAGTGGGATCAGAGAGGAGAGGCGAGTATAAAAGGAGCTGTGATTCACGGTGAGAGTGGGATCAGAGAGGAGAGGCGAGAGTAAAAGCAGCTGTGATTCATGGTGAGAGTGGGATCAGAGAGGAGAGGCGGGAGTAAAAGGAGCTGAGATTCATGGTGAGAGTGGGATCAGAGAGGACAGGCGAGGGTAAAAGGAGCTGTGATTCATCTCGAGAGTTGGATCAGAGAGGAAAGGCGAGGGTAAAAGGAGCTGTGATTCATGGTGAGAGTGGGATCAGAGAGGAGAGGCGAGGGTAAAAGGAGCTGTGATCCATGGTGAGAGTGGGAACGGGGAGAGGCGAGTGTAAAAGGATATGTGATTCATGGTGAGAGTGGGATCAGAGAGGAGAGGCGAGGGTAAAAGGAGCTGTGATTCATGGCGGGAGTGGGATCAGAGGGGACAGGCGGGAGTAAAAGGAGCTGTGATTCATGGCGAGAGTGGGATCAGAGAGGAGAGGCGGGAGGAAAAGGAGCTGTGATTCATGGTGAGAGTGGGATCAGAGAGGAAAGGAGGGAGGAAAAGGAGCTGTGATTCATAGTGAGAGTGGGATGAGAGAGGAGAGGCGGGAGTAAAAGGAGCTGTGATTCATCTCGAGAGTGGGATCAGAGAGGAGAGGCGGTTGTAAAAGGAGCTGTGATTCATGGTGAGAGTGGGATCAGAGAGGAGAGGCGAGGATAAAAGGAGCTGTGATTCATGGTGAGAGTGGGATCAGAGAGGAGAGGCGGTTGTAAAAGGAGCTGTGATTCATGGTGAGAGTGGGATCAGAGAGGAGAGGCGAGGGTAAAAGGAGCTGTGATTCATGGCGAGAGTGGGATCAGAGAGGAGAGGCGAGGGTAAAAGGAGCTGTGATTCATGGCGAGAGTGGGATCAGAGAGGAGAGGCGGGAGTAAAAGGAGCTGTGATTCATAGTGAGAGTGGGATGAGAGAGGAGAGGCGGGAGTAAAAGGAGCTGTGATTCATAGTGAGAGTGGGATGAGAGAGGAGAGGCGGGAGTAAAAGGAGCTGTGATTCATCTCGACAGTTGGATCAGAGAGGAAAGGCGAGGGTAAAAAGAGCTGTCATTCATCCCGAGAGTTGGATCAGAGAGGAAAGGCGAGGGTAAAAAGAGCTGTGATCCATGGTGAGAGTGGGATCAGAGGGGACAGGCGGGAGTAAAAGGAGCTGTGATTCATGGCGAGAGTGGGATCAGAGAGGAGAGGCGGGAGTAAAAGGAGCTGTGATTCATGGCGAGAGTGGGATCAGAGAGGGGAGGCGGGAGGAAAAGGAGCTGTGATTCATGGTGAGAGTGGGATCAGAGAGGAGAGGAGGGAGGAAAAGGAGCTGTGATTCATAGTGAGAGTGGGATGAGAGAGGAGAGGCGGGAGTAAAAGGAGCTGTGATTCATGGTGAGAGTGGGATCAGGGAGGAGATGCGAAGGTAAAAGGAGCTGTGATTCATGGCGAGAGTGGGATCAGAGAGGAAAGGCGAGGGTAAAAAGAGCTGTGATCCATGGTGAGAGTGGGATCAGAGAGGAGAGGCGGGAGTAAAAGGAGCTGTGATTCATAGTGAGAGTGGGTTGAGAGAGGAGAGGCGGGAGTAAAAGGAGCTGTGATTCATCTCGACAGTTGGATCAGAGAGGAAAGGCGAGGGTAAAAAGAGCTGTGATCCATGGTGAGAGTGGGATCAGAGAGGAGTGGCGAGAGTAAAAGTAGCTGTGATTCATGGTGAGAGTGGGATCAGAGAGGAGAGGCGGGAGTAAAAGGATCTGTGATTCATGGTGAGAGTGGGATCAGAGAGGAGAGGCGAGAGTAAAAGTAGCTGTGATTCATGGTGAGAGTGGGATCAGAGAGGAGAGGCGGGAGTAAAAGGAGCTGAGATTCATGGTGAGAGTGGGATCAGAGAGGAGAGGCGAGGGGAAAAGGAGCTGTGATTCATCTCGAGAGTTGGATCAGAGAGGAGAGGCGAGGGGAAAAGGATCTGTGATTCATGGTGAGAGTGGGATCAGAGAGGAGAGGCGAGAGTAAAAGTAGCTGTGATTCATGGTGAGAGTGGGATCAGAGAGGAGAGGCGGGAGTAAAAGGAGCTGAGATTCATGGTGAGAGTGGGATCAGAGAGGACAGACGAGGGTAAAAGGAGCTGTGAGTCATGGTGAGAGTGGGATCAGAGGAGAGAGGCGAGGGTAAAAGGAGCTGTGATTCATCTCGAGAGTTGGATCAGAGAGGAAAGGCGAGGGTAAAAGGAGCTGTGATCCATGGTGAGAGTGGGATCAGAGAGGAGAGGCGAGGGGAAAAGGAGCTGTGATTCATGGTGAGAGTGGGATCAGAGAGGAGAGGCGAGGGTAAAAGGAGCTGTGAGTCATGGTGAGAGTGGGATCAGAGAGGAGAGGCGGGAGTAAAAGGAGCTGTGATTCAAGGCGAGAGTGGGATCAGAGGAGAGAGGCGAGGGTAAAAGGAGCTGTGATTCATCTCGAGAGTTGGATCAGAGAGGAAAGGCGAGGGTAAAAGGAGCTGTGATCCATGGTGAGAGTGGGATCAGAGAGGAGAGGCGAGGGGAAAAGGAGCTGTGATTCATCTCGAGATTTGGATCAGAGAGGAAAGGCGAGGGGAAAAGGAGCTGTGATTCATGGTGAGAGTGGGATCAGAGAGGAGAGGCGAGGGGAAAAGGAGCTGTGATTCATGGTGAGAGTGGGATCAGAGAGCAGAGGCGAGGGTAAAAGGATCTGTGATTCATGGTGAGAGTGGAATCATAGAGGAGAGGCGTGGGTAAAAGGAGCTGTGATTCACAGCGAGAGTGGGATCAGAGGAGAGATGCGAGGGTAAAAGGAGCTGTGATTCATGGTGAGAGTGGGAACAGAGGAGAGAGGCGAGGTTAAAAGGAGCTGTGATTCACAGCGAGAGTGGGATCAGAGGAGAGAGGCGTGAGTGAAAGGAGCTGTGATTCATGGTGAGAGTGGGAACAGAGGAGAGAGTCGGGAGTTAAATTAGCTGTGATTCATGGTGAGAGTGGGATCAGAGAGGAGAGGCGGGAGTAAAAGGAGCTGTGATTCATGGCGAGATTGGGATCAGAGAGGAGAGGGGTGGTTAAAAGGAGCTGTGATTCATGGTGAGAGTGGGAACGGGGAGAGGCGAGTGTAAAAGGAGATGTGATTCATGGTGAGAGTGGGATCAGAGGAGAGAGGCGAGGGTAAAAGGAGCTGTGATTCATGGCGAGAGTGGAATCAGAGGGGACAGGCGGGAATAAAAGGAGCTGTGATTCATGGCGAGAGTGGGATCAGAGAGGAGAGGCGGGAGTAAAAGGAGCTGTGATTCATGGCAAGAGTGGGAACAGAGAGGAGAGGCGGGAGGAAAAGGAGCTGTGATTCATGGTGAGAGTGGGATCAGAGAGGAGAGGAGGGAGGAAAAGGAGCTGTGATTCATAGTGAGAGTGGGATGAGAGAGGAGAGGCGGGAGTAAAAGGAGCTGTGATTCATCTCGAGAGTTGGATCAGAGAGGAGAGGCGAGGGCAAAAGGAGCTGTGATTCATCCCGAGAGTTGGATCAGAGAGGAAAGGCGATGGTAAAAAGAGCTGTGATCCATGGTGAGAGTGGGATCAGAGAGGAGAGGCGGGAGTAAAAGGAGCTGTGATTCATGGTGAGAGTGGGATCAGAGAGGAGAGGCGGGAGTAAAAGGAGCTGTGATCCATGGTGAGAGTGGGATCAGAGAGGAGAGGCGGGAGTAAAAGGAGCTGTGATTCATGGTGAGAGTGGGATCAGAGAGGAGAGGCGGGAGTAAAAGGAGCTGTGATTCATCTCGAGAGATGGATCAGAGAGGAAAGGCGATGGTAAAAAGAGCTGTGATCCATGGTGAGAGTGGGATCAGAGAGGAGAGGCGGGAGTAAAAGGAGCTGTGATTCATGGTGAGAGTGGGATCAGAGAGGAGAGGCGTGAGTGAAAGGAGCTGAGATTCATGGTGAGAGTGGGATCAGAGAGGAGAGGCGTGAGTGAAAGGAGCTGAGATTCATGGTGAGAGTGGGAGCAGAGAGGAGAGGCGTGAGTGAAAGGAGCTGAGATTCATGGTGAGAGTGGGAGCAGAGAGGAGAGGCGAGGGGAAAAGGAGCTGTGATTCATCTCGAGAGTTGGATCAGAGAGGAAAGGCGAGGGTAAAAGGAGCTGTGATTCATGGTGAGAGTGGGATCAGAGAGGACAGAGGAGGGTAAAAGGAGCTGTGATTCATGGTGAGAGTGGAATCAGAGAGGAGAGGCGGGAGTAAAAGGAGCTGTGATTCATCTCGAGATTTGGATCAGAGAGGAAAGGCGAGGGGAAAAGGAGCTGTGATTCATGGTGAGAGTGGGATCAGAGAGGAGAGGCGAGGGGAAAAGGAGCTGTGATTCATGGTGAGAGTGGGATCAGAGAGGAGAGGCGAGGGTAAAAGGATCTGTGATTCATGGTGAGAGTGGAATCATAGAGGAGAGGCGAGGGTAAAAGGAGCTGTGATTCACAGCGAGAGTGGGATCAGAGGAGAGAGGCGAGGGTAAAAGGAGCTGTGATTCATGGTGAGAGTGGGAACAGAGGAGAGAGGCGAGGTTAAAAGGAGCTGTGATTCATGGTGAGAGTGGGAACAGAGGAGAGAGGCGAGAGTAAAAGGAGCTGTGATTCATGGCGAGAGTGGGATCAGAGAGGAGAGGCGGGAGTAAAAGGAGCTGTGATTCATGGCGAGAGTGGGAACAGAGGAGAGAGTCGGGAGTTAAATTAGCTGTGATTCATGGTGAGAGTGGGATCAGAGAGGAGAGGCGGGAGTAAAAGGAGCTGTGATTCATGGCGAGATTGGGATCAGAGAGGAGAGGGGAGGGTAAAAGGAGATGTGATTCATGGTGAGAGTGGGATCAGAGAGCAGAGGCGAGGGTAAAAGGAGCTGTGATTCATGGCGAGAGTGGAATCAGAGGGGACAGGCGGGAGTAAAAGGAGCTGTGATTCATGGCGAGAGTGGGATCAGAGAGGAGAGGCGGAAGTAAAAGGAGCTGTGATTCATGGCGAGAGTGGGATCAGAGAGGAGAGGAGGGAGGAAAAGGAGCTCTGATTCATAGTGAGAGTGGGATGAGAGAGGAGAGGCGGGAGGAAAAGGAGCTCTGATTCATAGTGAGAGTGGGATGAGAGAGGAGAGGCGGGAGGAAAAGGAGCTGTGATCCATGGTGAGAGTGGGATCAGAGAGGAGAGGCGAGGGCAAAAGGAGCTGTGGTTCATCCCGAGAGTTGGATCAGAGAGGAAAGGCGAGGGTAAAAAGAGCTGTGATCCATGGTGAGAGTGGGATCAGAGAGGAGAGGCGAGGGCAAAAGGAGCTGGGATTCATGGTGAGAGTCGGATCAGAGAGGAGAGGCGGGAGTAAAAGGAGCTGAGATTCATGGTGAGAGTGGGATCAGAGAGGACAGACGAGGGTAAAAGGAGCTGTGATTTATGGTGAGAGTGGGATCAGAGAGGAGAGGCGGGAGTAAAAGGAGCTGTGATTCATCTCGAGATTTGGATCAGAGAGGAAAGGCGAGGGGAAAAGGAGCTGTGATTCATGGTGAGAGTGGAATCATAGAGGAGAGGCGAGGGTAAAAGGAGCTGTGATTCACAGCGAGAGTGGGATCAGAGAGGAGAGGCGGGAGTAAAAGGAGCTGTGATTCATGGCGAGATTGGGATCAGAGAGGAGAGGGGTGGTTAAAAGGAGCTGTGATTCATCTCGAGATTTGGATCAGAGAGGAAAGGCGAGGGTAAAAGGAGCTGTGATTCATGGTGAGAGTGGGATCAGAGAGGACAGAGGAGGGTAAAAGGAGCTGTGATTCATGGTGAGAGTGGAATCAGAGAGGAGAGGCGGGAGTAAAAGGAGCTGTGATTCATCTCGAGATTTGGATCAGAGAGGAAAGGCGAGGGGAAAAGGAGCTGTGATTCATGGTGAGAGTGGGATCAGAGAGGAGAGGCGAGGGGAAAAGGAGCTGTGATTCATGGTGAGAGTGGGATCAGAGAGGAGAGGCGAGGGTAAAAGGATCTGTGATTCATGGTGAGAGTGGAATCATAGAGGAGAGGCGAGGGTAAAAGGAGCTGTGATTCACAGCGAGAGTGGGATCAGAGGAGAGAGGCGAGGGTAAAAGGAGCTGTGATTCATGGTGAGAGTGGGAACAGAGGAGAGAGGCGAGGTTAAAAGGAGCTGTGATTCATGGTGAGAGTGGGAACAGAGGAGAGAGGCGAGAGTAAAAGGAGCTGTGATTCATGGCGAGAGTGGGATCAGAGAGGAGAGGCGGGAGTAAAAGGAGCTGTGATTCATGGCGAGAGTGGGAACAGAGGAGAGAGTCGGGAGTTAAATTAGCTGTGATTCATGGTGAGAGTGGGATCAGAGAGGAGAGGCGGGAGTAAAAGGAGCTGTGATTCATGGCGAGATTGGGATCAGAGAGGAGAGGGGAGGGTAAAAGGAGATGTGATTCATGGTGAGAGTGGGATCAGAGAGCAGAGGCGAGGGTAAAAGGAGCTGTGATTCATGGCGAGAGTGGAATCAGAGGGGACAGGCGGGAGTAAAAGGAGCTGTGATTCATGGCGAGAGTGGGATCAGAGAGGAGAGGCGGAAGTAAAAGGAGCTGTGATTCATGGCGAGAGTGGGATCAGAGAGGAGAGGAGGGAGGAAAAGGAGCTCTGATTCATAGTGAGAGTGGGATGAGAGAGGAGAGGCGGGAGGAAAAGGAGCTCTGATTCATAGTGAGAGTGGGATGAGAGAGGAGAGGCGGGAGGAAAAGGAGCTGTGATCCATGGTGAGAGTGGGATCAGAGAGGAGAGGCGAGGGCAAAAGGAGCTGTGGTTCATCCCGAGAGTTGGATCAGAGAGGAAAGGCGAGGGTAAAAAGAGCTGTGATCCATGGTGAGAGTGGGATCAGAGAGGAGAGGCGAGGGCAAAAGGAGCTGGGATTCATGGTGAGAGTCGGATCAGAGAGGAGAGGCGGGAGTAAAAGGAGCTGAGATTCATGGTGAGAGTGGGATCAGAGAGGACAGACGAGGGTAAAAGGAGCTGTGATTTATGGTGAGAGTGGGATCAGAGAGGAGAGGCGGGAGTAAAAGGAGCTGTGATTCATCTCGAGATTTGGATCAGAGAGGAAAGGCGAGGGGAAAAGGAGCTGTGATTCATGGTGAGAGTGGAATCATAGAGGAGAGGCGAGGGTAAAAGGAGCTGTGATTCACAGCGAGAGTGGGATCAGAGAGGAGAGGCGGGAGTAAAAGGAGCTGTGATTCATGGCGAGATTGGGATCAGAGAGGAGAGGGGTGGTTAAAAGGAGCTGTGATTCATCTCGAGATTTGGATCAGAGAGGAAAGGCGAGGGGAAAAGGAGCTGTGATTCATGGTGAGAGTGGAATCATAGAGGAGAGGCGAGGGTAAAAGGAGCTGTGATTCACAGCGAGAGTGGGATCAGAGAGGAGAGGCGGGAGTAAAAGGAGCTGTGATTCATGGCGAGAGTGGAATCAGAGGGGACAGGCGGGAGTAAAAGGAGCTGTGATTCATGGCGAGAGTGGGATCAGAGAGGAGAGGAGGGAGGAAAAGGAGCTGTGATTCATGGTGAGAGTGGAATCAGAGGGGACAGGCGGGAGTAAAAGGAGCTGTGATTCATGGCGAGAGTGGGATCAGAGAGGAGAGGAGGGAGGAAAAGGAGCTGTGATTCATGGCGAGAGTGGGATCAGAGAGGAGAGGCGGGAGTAAAAGGAGCTGTGATTCATGGCGAGAGTGGGATCAGAGAGGAGAGGCGAGGGTAAAAGGAGCTGTGATTCATGGCGAGAGTGGAATCAGAGGGGACAGGCGGGAGTAAAAGGAGCTGTGATTCATGGCGAGAGTGGGATCAGAGAGGAGAGGAGGGAGGAAAAGGAGCTGTGATTCATGGTGAGAGTGGGATCAGAGAGGAGAGGCGGGAGTAAAAGGAGCTGTGATTCATGGTGAGAGTGGGATCAGAGAGGAGAGGAGGGAGGAAAAGGAGCTGTGATTCATAGTGAGAGTGGGATGAGAGAGGAGAGGCGGGAGTAAAAGGAGCTGTGATTCATGGTGAGAGTGGGATCAGAGAGGAGAGGAGGGAGGAAAAGGAGCTGTGATTCATAGTGAGAGTGGGATGAGAGAGGAGAGGCGGGAGTAAAAGGAGCTGTGATTCATCTCGAGAGTTGGATCAGAGAGGAGAGGCGAGGGCAAAAGGAGCTGTGATTCATCCCGAGAGTTGGATCAGAGAGGAAAGGCGAGGGTAAAAAGAGCTGTGATCCATGGTGAGAGTGGGATCAGAGAGGAGAGGTGGGAGTAAAAGGAGCTGTGATTCATGGTGAGAGTGGAATCAGAGAGGAGAGGTGGGAGTAAAAGGAGCTGAGATTCATGGTGAGAGTGGGATCAGAGAGGAGAGGCGAGGGTAAAAGGAGCTGTGATTCATGGTGAGAGTGGGATCAGAGAGGAGATGCGAGAGTAAAAGCAGCTGTGATTCATGGTGAGAGTGGGATCAGAGAGGAGAGACGGGAGTAAAAGGAGCTGAGATTCATGGTGAGAGTGGGATCAGAGAGGAGAGGCGAGGGGAAAAGGAGCTGTGATTCATGGTGAGAGTGGGATCAGAGAGGAGAGGCGAGAGTAAAAGGAGCTGTGATTCATGGTGAGAGTGGGATCAGAGAGGACAGGCGAGGGTAAAAGGAGCTGTGATTCATGGTGAGAGTGGGATCAGAGAGGAGAGGCGGGAGTAAAAGGAGCTGTGATTCATCTCGAGATTTGGATCAGAGAGGAAAGGCGAGGGGAAAAGGAGCTGTGATTCATGGTGAGAGTGGGATCAGAGAGGAGAGGCGAGGGTAAAAGGAGCTGTGATTCATGGTGAGAGTGGGATCATCGAGGAGAGGCGAGGGTAAAAGGAGCTGTGATTCATGGTGAGAGTGGGAACAGAGGAGAGAGGCGGGAGTAAAAGGAGCTGTGATTCTTGGTGAGAGTGGGATCAGAGAGGAGAGGCGGGAGTAAAAGGAGCTGTGATTCATGGCGAGATTGGGAACAGAGATAGAGTCGGGAGTTAAATTAGCTGTGATTCATGGTGAGAGTGGGATCAGAGAGGAGAGGCGGGAGTAAAAGGAGCTGTGATTCATGGCGAGATTGGGATCAGAGAGGAGAGGCGGGAGTAAAAGGAGCTGTGATTCATGGTGAGAGTGGGATCAGAGAGGAGAGTCGAGGGTAAAAGGAGCTGTGATTCATGGTGAGAGTGGGATCAGAGAGGAGAGGCGAGGGGAAAAGGAGCTGTGATTCATGGTGAGAGTGGGATCAGAGAGGAGAGGCGAGGGGAAAAGGAGCTGTGATTCATCTCGAGAGTTGGATCAGAGAGGAGAGGCGAGGGTAAAAGGAGCTGTGATTCATGGTGAGAGTGGGATCAGAGAGGAGAGGCGAGGGTAAAAGGAGCTGTGATTCATGGTGAGAGTAGGATCAGAGAGGAGAGGGGTGGTTAAAAGGAGCTGTGATTCATGTTGAGAGTGGGAACGGGGAGAGGCGCAAGTAAAAGGAGCTGTGATTCATGGCGAGAGTGGGATCAGAGAGGAGAGGCGAGGGTAAAAGGAGCTGTGATTCATGGCGAGAGTGGGATCAGAGGGGACAGGCGCGAGTAAAAGGAGCTGTGATTCATGGCGAGAGTGGGATCAGAGAGGAGAGGCGGGAGTAAAAGGAGCTGTGATTCATGGCGAGAGTTGGATCAGAGAGGAGAGGCGGGAGGAAAAGGAGCTGTGATTCATGGTGAGAGTGGAATCATAGAGGAGAGGAGGGAGGAAAAGGAGCTGTGATTCATAGTGAGAGTGGGATGAGAAGGGAGAGGCGAGAGTAAAAGCAGCTGTGATTCATGGTGAGAGTGGGATCAGAGAGGAGAGGCGAGGGGAAAAGGAGCTGTGATTCATCTCGAGAGTTGGATCGGAGAGGGGAGGCGGGAGGAAAAGGAGCTGTGATTCATGGTGAGAGTGGGATCAGAGAGGAGAGGACGGAGGAAAAGGAGCTGTGATTCATAGTGAGAGTGGGATGAGAGAGGAGAGGCGGGAGTAAAAGGAGCTGTGGTTCATCTCGACAGTTGGATCAGAGAGGAAAGACGAGGGTAAAAAGAGCTGTGATCCATGGTGAGAGTGGGATCAGAGAGGAGAGGCGGGAGTAAAAGGAGCTGTGATTCATGGTGAGAGTGGGATCAGAGAGGAGAGGCGAGAGTAAAAGTAGCTGTGATTCATGGTGAGAGTGGGATCAGAGAGGAGAGGCGGGAGTAAAAGGAGCTGAGATTCATTGTGAGAGTGGGATCAGAGAGGAGAGGCGAGGGGAAAAGGAGCTGTGATTCATCTCGAGAGTTGGATCAGAGAGGAAAGGCGAGGGTAAAAGGAGCTGTGATTCATGGTGAGAGTGGGATCAGAGAGGACAGACGAGGGTAAAAGGAGCTGTGAGTCATGGTGAGAGTGGGATCAGAGAGGAGAGGCGGGAGTAAAAGCAGCTGTGATTCACAGCGAGAGTGGGATCAGAGGAGAGAGGCGAGGGTAAAAGGAGCTGTGATTCATGGTGAGAGTTGGATCAGAGAGGAAAGGCGAGGGTAAAAGGAGCTGTGATCCATGGTGAGAGTGGGATCAGAGAGGAGAGGCGGGAGTAAAAGGAGCTGTGATTCATAGTGAGAGTGGGATGAGAGAGGAGAGGCGGGAGTAAAAGGAGCTGTGATTCATGGTGAGAGTGGGATCAGAGAGGAGAGGAGGGAGGAAAAGGAGCTGTGATTCATAGTGAGAGTGGGATGAGAGAGGAGAGGCGGGAGTAAAAGGAGCTGTGATTCATCTCGAGAGTTGGATCAGAGTGGAGAGGCGAGGGCAAAAGGAGCTGTGATTCATCCCGAGAGTTGGATCAGAGAGGAAAGGCGAGGGTAAAAAGAGCTGTGATCCATGGTGAGAGTGGGATCAGAGAGGAGAGGTGGGAGTAAAAGGAGCTGTGATTCATGGTGAGAGTGGGATCAGAGAGGAGAGGTGGGAGTAAAAGGAGCTGAGATTCATGGTGAGAGTGGGATCAGAGAGGAGAGGCGAGGGTAAAAGGAGCTGTGATTCATGGTGAGAGTGGGATCAGAGAGGAGAGGCGAGAGTAAAAGCAGCTGTGATTCATGGTGAGAGTGGGATCAGAGAGGAGAGACGGGAGTAAAAGGAGCTGAGATTGATGGTGAGAGTGGGATCAGAGAGGAGAGGCGAGGGGAAAAGGAGCTGTGATTCATGGTGAGAGTGGGATCAGAGAGGTGAGGCGAGAGTAAAAGGAGCTGTGATTCATGGTGAGAGTGGGATCAGAGAGGACAGGCGAGGGTAAAAGGAGCTGTGATTCATGGTGAGAGTGGGATCAGAGAGGAGAGGCGGGAGTAAAAGGAGCTGTGATTCATCTCGAGATTTGGATCAGAGAGGAAAGGCGAGGGGAAAAGGAGCTGTGATTCATGGTGAGAGTGGGATCAGAGAGGAGAGGCGAGGGTAAAAGGAGCTGTGATTCATGGTGAGAGTGGGATCATCGAGGAGAGGCGAGGGTAAAAGGAGCTGTGATTCATGGTGAGAGTGGGAACAGAGGAGAGAGGCGGGAGTAAAAGGAGCTGTGATTCTTGGTGAGAGTGGGATCAGAGAGGAGAGGCGGGAGTAAAAGGAGCTGTGATTCATGGCGAGATTGGGAACAGAGATAGAGTCGGGAGTTAAATTAGCTGTGATTCATGGTGAGAGTGGGATCAGAGAGGAGAGGCGGGAGTAAAAGGAGCTGTGATTCATGGCGAGATTGGGATCAGAGAGGAGAGGCGGGAGTAAAAGGAGCTGTGATTCATGGTGAGAGTGGGATCAGAGAGGAGAGGCGAGGGGAAAAGGAGCTGTGATTCATGGTGAGAGTGGGATCATAGAGGAGAGGCGAGGGGAAAAGGAGCTGTGATTCATGGTGAGAGTGGGATCAGAGAGGAGAGGCGAGGGTAAAAGGAGCTGTGATTCATGGTGAGAGTGGGATCAGAGAGGAGAGGCGAGGGGAAAAGGAGCTGTGATTCATGGTGAGAGTGGGATCAGAGAGGAGAGGCGAGGGGAAAAGGAGCTGTGATTCATCTCGAGAGTTGGATCAGAGAGGAGAGGCGAGGGTAAAAGGAGCTGTGATTCATGGTGAGAGTGGGATCAGAGAGGAGAGGCGAGGGTAAAAGGAGCTGTGATTCATGGTGAGAGTGGGATCAGAGAGGAGAGGGGTGGTTAAAAGGAGCTGTGATTCATGGTGAGAGTGGGAACGGGGAGAGGCGCGAGTAAAAGGAGCTGTGATTCATGGCGAGAGTGGGATCAGAGAGGAGAGGCGAGGGTAAAAGGAGCTGTGATTCATGGCGAGAGTGGGATCAGAGGGGACAGGCGCGAGTAAAAGGAGCTGTGATTCATGGCGAGAGTGGGATCAGAGAGGAGAGGCGGGAGTAAAAGGAGCTGTGATTCATGGCGAGAGTTGGATCAGAGAGGAGAGGCGGGAGGAAAAGGAGCTGTGATTCATGGTGAGAGTGGAATCATAGAGGAGAGGAGGGAGGAAAAGGAGCTGTGATTCATAGTGAGAGTGGGATGAGAAGGGAGAGGCGAGAGTAAAAGCAGCTGTGATTCATGGTGAGAGTGGGATCAGAGAGGAGAGGCGAGGGGAAAAGGAGCTGTGATTCATCTCGAGAGTTGGATCGGAGAGGGGAGGCGGGAGGAAAAGGAGCTGTGATTCATGGTGAGAGTGGGATCAGAGAGGAGAGGACGGAGGAAACGGAGCTGTGATTCATAGTGAGAGTGGGATGAGAGAGGAGAGGCGGGAGTAAAAGGAGCTGAGATTCATTGTGAGAGTGGGATCAGAGAGGAGAGGCGAGGGGAAAAGGAGCTGTGATTCATCTCGAGAGTTGGATCAGAGAGGAAAGGCGAGGGTAAAAGGAGCTGTGATTCATGGTGAGAGTGGGATCAGAGAGGACAGACGAGGGTAAAAGGAGCTGTGAGTCATGGTGAGAGTGGGATCAGAGAGGAGAGGCGGGAGTAAAAGGAGCTGTGATTCACAGCGAGAGTGGGATCAGAGGAGAGAGGCGAGGGTAAAAGGAGCTGTGATTCATGGTGAGAGTTGGATCAGAGAGGAAAGGCGAGGGTAAAAGGAGCTGTGATCCATGGTGAGAGTGGGATCAGAGAGGAGAGGCGGGAGTAAAAGGAGCTGTGATTCATAGTGAGAGTGGGATGAGAGAGGAGAGGCGGGAGTAAAAGGAGCTGTGATTCATGGTGAGAGTGGGATCAGAGAGGAGAGGAGGGAGGAAAAGGAGCTGTGATTCATAGTGAGAGTGGGATGAGAGAGGAGAGGCGGGAGTAAAAGGAGCTGTGATTCATCTCGAGAGTTGGATCAGAGTGGAGAGGCGAGGGCAAAAGGAGCTGTGATTCATCCCGAGAGTTGGATCAGAGAGGAAAGGCGAGGGTAAAAAGAGCTGTGATCCATGGTGAGAGTGGGATCAGAGAGGAGAGGTGGGAGTAAAAGGAGCTGTGATTCATGGTGAGAGTGGGATCAGAGAGGAGAGGTGGGAGTAAAAGGAGCTGAGATTCATGGTGAGAGTGGGATCAGAGAGGAGAGGCGAGGGTAAAAGGAGCTGTGATTCATGGTGAGAGTGGGATCAGAGAGGAGAGGCGAGAGTAAAAGCAGCTGTGATTCATGGTGAGAGTGGGATCAGAGAGGAGAGACGGGAGTAAAAGGAGCTGAGATTCATGGTGAGAGTGGGATCAGAGAGGAGAGGCGAGAGTAAAAGGAGCTGTGATTCATGGTGAGAGTGGGATCAGAGAGGACAGGCGAGGGTAAAAGGAGCTGTGATTCATGGTGAGAGTGGGATCAGAGAGGAGAGGCGGGAGTAAAAGGAGCTGTGATTCATCTCGAGATTTGGATCAGAGAGGAAAGGCGAGGGGAAAAGGAGCTGTGATTCATGGTGAGAGTGGGATCAGAGAGGAGAGGCGAGGGTAAAAGGAGCTGTGATTCATGGTGAGAGTGGGATCATCGAGGAGAGGCGAGGGTAAAAGGAGCTGTGATTCATGGTGAGAGTGGGAACAGAGGAGAGAGGCGGGAGTAAAAGGAGCTGTGATTCTTGGTGAGAGTGGGATCAGAGAGGAGAGGCGGGAGTAAAAGGAGCTGTGATTCATGGCGAGATTGGGAACAGAGATAGAGTCGGGAGTTAAATTAGCTGTGATTCATGGTGAGAGTGGGATCAGAGAGGAGAGGCGGGAGTAAAAGGAGCTGTGATTCATGGCGAGATTGGGATCAGAGAGGAGAGGCGGGAGTAAAAGGAGCTGTGATTCATGGTGAGAGTGGGATCAGAGAGGAGAGGTGGGAGTAAAAGGAGCTGAGATTCATGGTGAGAGTGGGATCAGAGAGGAGAGGCGAGGGGAAAAGGAGCTGTGATTCATGGTGAGAGTGGGATCATAGAGGAGAGGCGAGGGGAAAAGGAGCTGTGATTCATGGTGAGAGTGGGATCAGAGAGGAGAGGCGAGGGTAAAAGGAGCTGTGATTCATGGTGAGAGTGGGATCAGAGAGGAGAGGCGAGGGGAAAAGGAGCTGTGATTCATGGTGAGAGTGGGATCAGGGAGGAGAGGCGAGGGGAAAAGGAGCTGTGATTCATCTCGAGAGTTGGATCAGAGAGGAGAGGCGAGGGTAAAAGGAGCTGTGATTCATGGTGAGAGTGGGATCAGAGAGGAGAGGCGAGGGTAAAAGGAGCTGTGATTCATGGTGAGAGTGGGATCAGAGAGGAGAGGGGTGGTTAAAAGGAGCTGTGATTCATGGTGAGAGTGGGAACGGGGAGAGGCGCGAGTAAAAGGAGCTGTGATTCATGGCGAGAGTGGGATCAGAGAGGAGAGGCGAGGGTAAAAGGAGCTGTGATTCATGGCGAGAGTGGGATCAGAGGGGACAGGCGCGAGTAAAAGGAGCTGTGATTCATGGCGAGAGTGGGATCAGAGAGGAGAGGCGGGAGTAAAAGGAGCTGTGATTCATGGCGAGAGTTGGATCAGAGAGGAGAGGCTGGAGGAAAAGGAGCTGTGATTCATGGTGAGAGTGGAATCATAGAGGAGAGGAGGGAGGAAAAGGAGCTGTGATTCATAGTGAGAGTGGGATGAGAAGGGAGAGGCGAGAGTAAAAGCAGCTGTGATTCATGGTGAGAGTGGGATCAGAGAGGAGAGGCGAGGGGAAAAGGAGCTGTGATTCATCTCGAGAGTTGGATCGGAGAGGGGAGGCGGGAGGAAAAGGAGCTGTGATTCATGGTGAGAGTGGGATCAGAGAGGAGAGGACGGAGGAAACGGAGCTGTGATTCATAGTGAGAGTGGGATGAGAGAGGAGAGGCGGGAGTAAAAGGAGCTGTGGTTCATCTCGACAGTTGGATCAGAGAGGAAAGGCGAGGGTAAAAAGAGCTGTGATCCATGGTGAGAGTGGGATCAGAGAGGAGAGGCGGGAGTAAAAGGAGCTGTGATTCATGGTGAGAGTGGGATCAGAGAGGAGAGGCGAGAGTAAAAGTAGCTGTGATTCATGGTGAGAGTGGGATCAGAGAGGAGAGGCGGGAGTAAAAGGAGCTGAGATTCATTGTGAGAGTGGGATCAGAGAGGAGAGGCGAGGGGAAAAGGAGCTGTGATTCATCTCGAGAGTTGGATCAGAGAGGAAAGGCGAGGGTAAAAGGAGCTGTGATTCATGGTGAGAGTGGGATCAGAGAGGACAGACGAGGGTAAAAGGAGCTGTGAGTCATGGTGAGAGTGGGATCAGAGAGGAGAGGCGGGAGTAAAAGGAGCTGTGATTCACAGCGAGAGTGGGATCAGAGGAGAGAGGCGAGGGTAAAAGGAGCTGTGATTCATGGTGAGAGTTGGATCAGAGAGGAAAGGCGAGGGTAAAAGGAGCTGTGATCCATGGTGAGAGTGGGATCAGAGAGGAGAGGCGAGGGGAAAAGGAGCTGTGATTCATCTCGAGATTTGGATCAGAGAGGAAAGGCGAGGGGAAAAGGAGCTGTGATTCATGGTGAGAGTGGGATCAGAGAGGAGAGGCGAGGGGAAAAGGAGCTGTGATTCATGGTGAGAGTGGGATCAGAGAGCAGAGGCGAGGGTAAAAGGATCTGTGATTCATGGTGAGAGTGGAATCATAGAGGAGAGGCGAGGGTAAAAGGAGCTGTGATTCACAGCGAGAGTGGGATCAGAGGAGAGAGGCGAGGGTAAAAGGAGCTGTGATTCATGGTGAGAGTGGGAACAGAGGAGAGAGGCGGGAGTAAAAGGAGCTGTGATTCATGGTGAGAGTGGGATCAGAGAGCAGAGGCGAGGGTAAAAGGATCTGTGATTCATGGTGAGAGTGGGAACAGAGGAGAGAGTCGGGAGTTAAATTAGCTGTGATTCATGGTGAGAGTGGGATCAGAGAGGAGAGGCGGGAGAAAAAGGAGCTGTGATTCATGGCGAGATTGGGATCAGAGAGGACAGACGAGGGTAAAAGGAGCTGTGATTCATGGCGAGATTGGGATCAGAGAGGAGAGGGGTGGTTAAAAGGAGCTGTGATTCATGGTGAGAGTGGGAACGGGGAGAGGCGAGTGTAAAAGGAGATGTGATTCATGGTGAGAGTGGGATCAGAGAGGAGAGGCGAGGGTAAAAGGAGCTGTGATTCATGGCGAGAGTGGAATCAGAGGGGACAGGCGGGAGTAAAAGGAGCTGTGATTCATGGCGAGAGTGGGATCAGAGAGGAGAGGCGGGAGTAAAAGGAGCTGTGATTCATCTCGAGAGTTGGATCAGAGAGGAGAGGCGAGGGCAAAAGGAGCTGTGATTCATCCCGAGAGTTGGATCAGAGAGGAAAGGCGAGGGTAAAAAGAGCTGTGATCCATGGTGAGAGTGGGATCAGAGAGGAGAGGTGGGAGTAAAAGGAGCTGTGATTCATGGTGAGAGTGGGATCAGAGAGGAGAGGTGGGAGTAAAAGGAGCTGAGATTCATGGTGAGAGTGGGATCAGAGAGGAGAGGCGAGGGTAAAAGGAGCTGTGATTCATGGTGAGAGTGGGATCAGAGAGGAGAGGCGAGAGTAAAAGCAGCTGTGATTCATGGTGAGAGTGGGATCAGAGAGGAGAGACGGGAGTAAAAGGAGCTGTGATTCATCTCGAGAGTTGGATCAGAGAGGAGAGGCGAGGGTAAAAGGAGCTGTGATTCATGGTGAGAGTGGGATCAGAGAGGACAGGCGAGGGTAAAAGGAGCTGTGATTCATGGTGAGAGTGGGATCAGAGAGGACAGGCGAGGGTAAAAGGAGCTGTGATTCATGGTGAGAGTGGGATCAGAGAGGACAGGCGAGGGTAAAAGGAGCTGTGATTCATGGCGAGAGTGGAATCAGAGGGGACAGGCGGGAGTAAAAGGAGCTGTGATTCATGGCGAGAGTGGGATCAGAGAGGAGAGGCGGGAGTAAAAGGAGCTGTGATTCATGGCAAGAGTGGGAACAGAGAGGAGAGGCGGGAGGAAAAGGAGCTGTGATTCATGGTGAGAGTGGGATCAGAGAGGAGAGGCGGGAGTAAAAGGAGGTGTGATTCATGGTGAGAGTGGGATCAGAGAGGAGAGGCGGGAGGAAAAGGAGCTGTGATTCATAGTGAGAGTGGGATGAGAGAGGAGAGGCGGGAGTAAAAGGAGCTGTGATTCATGGTGAGAGTGGGATCAGAGAGGAGAGGCGGGAGTAAAAGGAGCTGTGATTCATCTCGAGAGTTGGATCAGAGAGGAGAGGCGAGGGCAAAAGGAGCTGTGGTTCATCCCGAGAGTTGGATCAGAGAGGAAAGGCGATGGTAAAAAGAGCTGTGATCCATGGTGAGAGTGGGATCAGAGACGAGAGGCGGGAGTAAAAGGAGCTGTGATTCATGGTGAGAGTGGGATCAGAGAGGAGAGGCGTGAGTGAAAGCAGCTGAGATTCATGGTGAGAGTGGGAGCAGAGAGGAAAGGCGAGGGGAAAAGGAGCTGTGATTCATGGTGAGAGTGGGATCAGAGAGGACAGAGGAGGGTAAAAGGAGCTGTGATTCATGGTGAGAGTGGAATCAGAGAGGAGAGGCGGGAGTAAAAGGAGCTGTGATTCATCTCGAGATTTGGATCAGAGAGGAAAGGCGAGGGGAAAAGGAGCTGTGATTCATGGTGAGAGTGGGATCAGAGAGGAGAGGCGAGGGGAAAAGGAGCTGTGATTCATGGTGAGAGTGGGATCAGAGAGGAGAGGCGAGGGTAAAAGGATCTGTGATTCATGGTGAGAGTGGAATCATAGAGGAGAGGCGAGGGTAAAAGGAGCTGTGATTCACAGCGAGAGTGGGATCAGAGGAGAGAGGCGAGGGTAAAAGGAGCTGTGATTCATGGTGAGAGTGGGAACAGAGGAGAGAGGCGAGGTTAAAAGGAGCTGTGATTCATGGTGAGAGTGGGAACAGAGGAGAGAGGCGAGAGTAAAAGGAGCTGTGATTCATGGCGAGAGTGGGATCAGAGAGGAGAGGCGGGAGTAAAAGGAGCTGTGATTCATGGCGAGAGTGGGAACAGAGGAGAGAGTCGGGAGTTAAATTAGCTGTGATTCATGGTGAGAGTGGGATCAGAGAGGAGAGGCGGGAGTAAAAGGAGCTGTGATTCATGGCGAGATTGGGATCAGAGAGGAGAGGGGAGGGTAAAAGGAGATGTGATTCATGGTGAGATTGGGATCAGAGAGGAGAGGGGAGGGTAAAAGGAGCTGTGATTCATGGCGAGAGTGGAATCAGAGAGGAGAAGAGGGAGGAAAAGGAGCTCTGATTCATAGTGAGAGTGGGATGAGAGAGGAGAGGCGGAAGTAAAAGGAGCTGTGATTCATGGCGAGAGTGGGATCAGAGAGGAGAAGAGGGAGGAAAAGGAGCTCTGATTCATAGTGAGAGTGGGATGAGAGAGGAGAGGCGGGAGGAAAAGGAGCTCTGATTCATGGCGAGAGTGGGATCAGAGAGGAGAGGCGGAAGTAAAAGGAGCTGTGATTCATGGCGAGAGTGGGATCAGAGAGGAGAAGAGGGAGGAAAAGGAGCTCTGATTCATAGTGAGAGTGGGATGAGAGAGGAGAGGCGGGAGTAAAAGGAGCTGTGGTTCATCCCGAGAGTGGGATCAGAGAGGAAAGGCGAGGGTAAAAAGAGCTGTGATCCATGGTGAGAGTGGGATCAGAGAGGAGAGGCGGGAGTAAAAGGAGCTGGGATTCATGGTGAGAGTGGGATCAGAGAGGAGAGGGGAGGGTAAAAGGAGCTGTGATTCATGGCGAGAGTGGAATCAGAGGGGACAGGCGGGAGTAAAAGGAGCTGTGATTCATGGTGAGAGTGGGATCAGAGAGGAGAGGCGGGAGTAAAAGGAGCTGTGATTCATCTCGAGATTTGGATCAGAGAGGAAAGGCGAGGGGAAAAGGAGCTGTGATTCATGGTGAGAGTGGGATCAGAGAGGAGAGGCGAGGGTAAAAGGATCTGTGATTCATGGTGAGAGTGGAATCATAGAGGAGAGGCGAGGGTAAAAGGAGCTGTGATTCATGGCGAGAGTGGGAACAGAGGAGAGAGTCGGGAGTTAAATTAGCTGTGATTCATGGCGAGAGTGGGATCAGAGAGGAGAGGCGGAAGTAAAAGGAGCTGTGATTCATCTCGAGAGTTGGATCAGAGAGGAGAGGCGAGGGCAAAAGGAGCTGTGATTCATGGTGAGAGTGGGATCAGAGAGGAGAGGCGGGAGTAAAAGGAGCTGGGATTCATGGTGAGAGTCGGATCAGAGAGGAGAGGCGGGAGTAAAAGGAGCTGAGATTCATGGTGAGAGTGGGATCAGAGAGGAGAGGCGAGGGTAAAAGGAGCTGTGATTCATGGTGAGAGTGGGATCAGAGAGGACAGACGAGGGTAAAAGGAGCTGTGATTCATGGTGAGAGTGGGATCAGAGAGGAGAGGCGGGAGGGTAAAAGGAGCTGTGATTCATGGTGAGAGTGGGATCAGAGAGGACAGACGAGGGTAAAAGGAGTTGTGATTCATGGTGAGAGTGGGATCAGAGAGGAGAGGCGAGGGTAAAAGGAGCTGTGATTCATGGTGAGAGTGGGATCAGAGAGGAGAGGTGGGAGTAAAAGGAGCTGTGATTCATCTCGAGATTTGGATCAGAGAGGAAAGGCGAGGGGAAAAGGAGCTGTGATTCATGGTGAGAGTGGGATCAGAGAGGAGAGGCGAGGGTAAAAGGATCTGTGATTCATGGTGAGAGTGGAATCATAGAGGAGAGGCGAGGGTAAAAGGAGCTGTGATTCACAGCGAGAGTGGGATCAGAGGAGAGAGGCGAGGGTAAAAGGAGCTGTGATTCATGGTGAGAGTGGGAACAGAGGAGAGAGGCGAGGTTAAAAGGAGCTGTGATTCATGGTGAGAGTGGGAACAGAGGAGAGAGTCGGGAGTTAAATTAGCTGTGATTCATGGTGAGAGTGGGATCAGAGAGGAGAGGCGAGTGTAAAAGGAGCTGTGATTCATGGCGAGCTTGGGATCAGAGAGGAGAGGGGTGGTTAAAAGGAGCTGTGATTCATAGTGAGAGTGGGAACGGGGAGAGGCGACTGTAAAAGGAGATGTGATTCATGGTGAGAGTGGGATCAGAGGAGAGAGGCGGGAGTAAAAGGAGCTGTGATTCTTGGTGAGAGTGGGATCAGAGAGGAGAGGCGGGAGTAAAAGGAGCTGTGATTCATGGCGAGATTGGGAACAGAGATAGAGTCGGGAGTTAAATTAGCTGTGATTCATGGTGAGAGTGGGATCAGAGAGGAGAGGCGGGAGTAAAAGGAGCTGTGATTCATGGCGAGATTTGGATCAGAGAGGAGAGGCGGGAGTAAAAGGAGCTGTGATTCATGGTGAGAGTGGGATCAGAGAGGAGAGGCGAGGGTAAAAGGAGCTGTGATTCATGGTGAGAGTGGGAACAGAGAGGAGAGGCGAGGGTAAAAGGAGCTGTGATTCATGGTGAGAGTGGGAACAGAGAGGAGAGGCGAGGGTAAAAGGAGCTGTGATTCATGGTGAGAGTGGGATCAGAGAGGAGAGGCGAGGGTAAAAGGAGCTGTGATTCATGGTGAGAGTGGGATCAGAGAGGAGAGGCGAGGGTAAAAGGAGCTGTGATTCATGGTGAGAGTGGGAACAGAGAGGAGAGAGGCGGGAGTAAAAGGAGCTGTGATTCATGGTGAGAGTGGGAACAGAGGAGAGAGGCGGGAGTAAAAGGAGCTGTGATTCATGGTGAGAGTGGGAACAGAGGAGAGAGGCGGGAGTAAAAGGAGCTGTGATTCATGGTGAGAGTGGGAACAGAGGAGAGAGGCGGGAGTAAAAGGAGCTGTGATTCTTGGTGAGAGTGGGATCAGAGAGGAGAGGCGGGAGTAAAAGGAGCTGTGATTCATGGCGAGAGTGGAATCAGAGGGGACAGGCGGGAGTAAAAGGAGCTGTGATTCATGGTGAGAGTGGGATCAGAGAGGAGAGGCGGGAGTAAAAGGAGCTGTGATTCATGGCGAGATTTGGATCAGAGAGGAGAGGGGTGGTTAAAAGGAGCTGTGATTCATAGTGAGAGTGGGAACGGGGAGAGGCGACTGTAAAAGGAGCTGTGATTCATGGTGAGAGTGGGAACGGGGAGAGGCGAGCGTAAAAGGAGCTGTGATTCATGGCGAGAGTGGGATCAGAGGGGACAGGCGGGAGTAAAAGGAGCTGTGATTCATGGTGAGAGTGGGATCAGAAAGGAGAGGCGGGAGTAAAAGGAGCTGTGATTCATGGCGAGAGTGGGATCAGAGAGGAGAGGCGGGAGTAAAAGGAGCTGTGAGTCATGGTGAGAGTGGGATCAGAGAGTAGAGGCGGGAGTAAAAGGAGCTGAGATTCATGGTGAGAGTGGGATCAGAGAGGAGAGGCGAGGGTAAAAGGAGCTGAGATTCATGGTGAGAGTGGGATCATAGAGGAGAGGCGAGGGGAAAAGGAGCTGTGATTCATGGGGAGAGTGGGATCAGAGAGGAGAGGCGAGGGGAAAAGGAGCTGTGATTCATGGTGAGAGTGGGATCAGAGAGGAGAGGCGAGGGTAAAAGGAGCTGTGATTCATGGTGAGAGTGGGATCAGAGAGGACAGGCGAGGGTAAAAGGAGCTGTGATTCATGGTGAGAGTGGGATCAGAGAGGAGAGGCGAGGGTAAAAGGAGCTGTGATTCATGGTGAGAGTGGGATCAGAGAGGAGAGGCGAGAGTAAAAGCAGCTGTGATTCATGGTGAGAGTGGGATCAGAGAGGAGAGGCGGGAGTAAAAGGAGCTGAGATTCATGGTGAGAGTGGGATCATAGAGGAGAGGCGTGGGGAAAAGGAGCTGTGATTCATGGGGAGAGTGGGATCAGTGAGGAGAGGCGCGGGTAAAAGGAGCTGTGATTCATGGCGAGAGTGGAATCAGAGGGGACAGGCGGGAGTAAAAGGAGCTGTGATTCATGGCGAGAGTGGGATCAGAGAGGAGAGGCGGGATTAAAAGGAGCTGTGATTCATGGTGAGAGTGGGATGAGAGAGGAGAGGCGAGAGTAAAAGCAGCTGTGATTCATGGTGAGAGTGGGATCAGAGAGGAGAGGCGGGAGTAAAAGGAGCTGAGATTCATGGTGAGAGTGGGATCATAGAGGAGAGGCGTGGGGAAAAGGAGCTGTGATTCATGGGGAGAGTGGGATCAGAGAGGAGAGGCGAGGGTAAAAGGAGCTGTGATTCATGGCGAGAGTGGAATCAGAGGGGACAGGCGGGAGTAAAAGGAGCTGTGATTCATGGTGAGAGTGGGATCAGAGAGTAGAGGAGGGAGGAAAAGGAGCTGTGATTCATAGTGAGAGTGGGATGAGAGAGGAGAGGCGAGTGTAAAAGGAGCTGTGATTCATGGCGAGATTGGGATCAGAGAGGAGAGGCGGGAGTAAAAGGAGCTGTGATTCATGGCGAGATTGGGATC
Organism: Heterodontus francisci; assembly: GCF_036365525.1. Classification (NCBI taxonomy): domain Eukaryota; kingdom Metazoa; phylum Chordata; class Chondrichthyes; order Heterodontiformes; family Heterodontidae; genus Heterodontus; species Heterodontus francisci. The sequence goes on from NC_090399.1 coordinate 52,736,334, forward strand.
AGAGAGGAGAGGGGTGGTTAAAAGGAGCTGTGATTCATGGTGAGAGTGGGAACGGGGAGAGGCGAGTGTAAAAGGAGATGTGATTCATGGTGAGAGTGGGAACGGGGAGAGGCGAGTGTAAAAGGAGATGTGATTCATGGTGAGAGTGGGAACGGGGAGAGGCGAGTGTAAAAGGAGATGTGATTCATGGTGAGAGTGGGAACGGGGAGAGGCGAGTGTAAAAGGAGATGTGATTCATGGTGAGATTTGGATCAGAGAGGAAAGGCGAGGGGAAAAGGAGCTGTGATTCATGGTGAGAGTGGGATCAGAGAGGAGAGGCGAGGGGAAAAGGAGCTGTGATTCATGGTGAGAGTGGGATCATCGAGGAGAGGCGAGGGTAAAAGGAGCTGTGATTCATGGTGAGAGTGGGAACAGAGGAGAGAGGCGGGAGTAAAAGGAGCTGTGATTCTTGGTGAGAGTGGGATCAGAGAGGAGAGGCGGGAGTAAAAGGAGCTGTGATTCATAGCGAGATTGGGAACAGAGATAGAGTCGGGAGTTAAATTAGCTGTGATTCATGGTGAGAGTGGGATCAGAGAGGAGAGGCGGGAGTAAAAGGAGCTGTGATTCATGGCGAGATTTGGATCAGAGAGGAGAGGCGGGAGTAAAAGGAGCTGTGATTCATGGCGAGATTGGGATCAGAGAGGAGAGGCGGGAGTAAAAGGAGCTGTGATTCATGGCGAGATTTGGATCAGAGAGGAGAGGGGTGGTTAAAAGGAGCTGTGATTCATAGTGAGAGTGGGATCAGAGAGGAGAGGCGAGCGTAAAAGGAGCTGTGATTCATGGTGATATTGGGATCATCGAGGAGAGGCGAGGGTAAAAGGAGCTGTGATTCATGGTGAGAGTGGGAACAGAGGAGAGAGGCGGGAGTAAAAGGAGCTGTGATTCATGGTGAGAGTGGGATCAGAGAGGAGAGGCGAGCGTAAAAGGAGCTGTGATTCATGGTGAGAGTGGGATCATCGAGGAGAGGCGAGGGTAAAAGGAGCTGTGATTCATGGTGAGAGTGGGAACAGAGGAGAGAGGCGGGAGTAAAAGGAGCTGTGATTCATGGTGAGAGTGGGAACAGAGGAGAGAGGCGGGAGTAAAAGGAGCTGTGATTCTTGGTGAGAGTGGGATCAGAGAGGAGAGGCGGGAGTAAAAGGAGCTGTGATTCATGGCGAGATTGGGAACAGAGATAGAGTCGGGAGTTAAATTAGCTGTGATTCATGGTGAGAGTGGGATCAGAGAGGAGAGGCGGGAGTAAAAGGAGCTGTGATTCATGGCGAGATTTGGATCAGAGAGGAGAGGCGGGAGTAAAAGGAGCTGTGATTCATGGCGAGATTGGGATCAGAGAGGAGAGGGGTGGTTAAAAGGAGCTGTGATTCATAGTGAGAGTGGGAACGGGGAGAGGCGACTGTAAAAGGAGATGTGATTCATGGCGAGAGTGGGATCAGAGGGGAGAGGCGGGAGTAAAAGGAGCTGTGATTCATAGCGAGAGTGGGATCAGAAAGGAGAGGCGAGCGTAAAAGGAGCTGTGATTCATGGCGAGAGTGGGATCAGAGGGGACAGGCGGGAGTAAAAGGAGCTGTGATTCATGGCGAGAGTGGGATCAGAAAGGAGAGGCGGGCGTAAAAGGAGCTGTGATTCATGGCGAGAGTGGGATCAGAGAGGAGAGGCGGGAGTAAAAGGAGCTGTGAGTCATGGTGAGAGTGGGATCAGAGAGTAGAGGCGGGAGTAAAAGGAGCTGAGATTCATGGTGAGAGTGGGATCAGAGAGGAGAGGCGAGGGTAAAAGGAGCTGAGATTCATGGTGAGAGTGGGATCATAGAGGAGAGGCGAGGGGAAAAGGAGCTGTGATTCATGGGGAGAGTGGGATCAGAGAGGAGAGGCGAGGGGAAAAGGAGCTGTGATTCATGGTGAGAGTGGGATCAGAGAGGAGAGGCGAGGGTAAAAGGAGCTGTGATTCATGGTGAGAGTGGGATCAGAGAGGACAGGCGAGGGTAAAAGGAGCTGTGATTCATGGTGAGAGTGGGATCAGAGAGGAGAGGCGAGGGTAAAAGGAGCTGTGATTCATGGTGAGAGTGGGATCAGAGAGGAGAGGCGAGAGTAAAAGCAGCTGTGATTCATGGTGAGAGTGGGATCAGAGAGGAGAGGCGGGAGTAAAAGGAGCTGAGATTCATGGTGAGAGTGGGATCATAGAGGAGAGGCGAGGGGAAAAGGAGCTGTGATTCATGGGGAGAGTGGGATCAGAGAGGAGAGGCGAGGGTAAAAGGAGCTGTGATTCATGGTGAGAGTGGGATCATAAAGGAGAGGCGAGGGTAAAAGGAGCTGTGATTCATGGTAAGAGTGGGATCAGAGGAGAGAGGCGAGGGTAAAAGGAGCTGCGATTCATGGTGAGAGTGGGAACAGAGGAGAGAGGCGAGCGTAAAAGGAGCTGTGATTCATGGTGAGAGTGGGATCAGAGAGGAGAGGCGAGAGTGAAAGGAGCTGTGATTCATGGCGAGAGTGGGATCAGAGAGGAAAGGCGAGGGTAAAAGGAGCTGTGATTCATGGTGAGAGTGGGAACAGAGGAGAGAGGCGGGAGTAAAAGGAGCTGTGATTCATGGTGAGAGTGGGAACAGAGGAGAGAGGCGAGAGTAAAAGGATCTGTGATTCATGGTGAGAGAGGGATCAGAGAGGAAAGGCGGGAGTAAAAGGAGCTGTGATTCATGGGGAGAGTGGGATCAGAGAGGAGAGGCGAGGGTAAAAGGAGCTGTGATTCACGGTAAGAGTGGGATCAGAGGAGAGAGGCGAGGGTAAAAGGAGCTGTGATTCATGGTGAGAGTGGGAACAGAGGAGAGAGGCGAGAGTAAAAGGAGCTGTGATTCATGGTGAGCGTGGGATCAGAGAGGAGAGGCGTGAGTAAAAGGAGCTGTGATTCATGGTGAGAGTGGGATCAGAGAGGAAAGGCGGGAGTAAAAGGAGCTGTGATTCATGGCGAGAGTGGGATCAGAGAGGAGAGGCGGGAGTAAAAGGAGCTGTGATTCATGGTGAGAGTGGGATTAGAGTGGAGAGGCGGGAGTAAAAGGAGCTGTGATGCATGGTGAGAGTGGGATCAGAGAGGAGAGGCGAGGGTAAAAGGAGCTGTGATTCATGGTGAGAGTGGGATCAGAGAGGAGCGGCGTGAGTGAAAGGAGCTGTGATTCATGGCGAGAGTGGGAACAGAGGAGAGAGTCGGGAGTTAAATTAGCTGTGATTCATGGTGAGAGTGGGATCAGAGAGGAGAGGCGGGAGTAAAAGGAGCTGTGATTCATGGTGAGAGTGGGATCAGAGAGGAGAGGCGGGAGTAAAAGGAGCTGTGATTCATGGCGAGATTGGGATCAGAGAGGAGAGGGGTGGTTAAAAGGAGCTGTGATTCATGTTGAGAGTGGGATCAGAGAGGAGAGGCGAGGGTAAAAGGAGCTGTGATTCATGGCGAGAGTGGGATCAGAGGGGACAGGCGCGAGTAAAAGGAGCTGTGATTCATGGCGAGAGTGGGATCAGAGAGGAGAGGCGAGGGTAAAAGGAGCTGTGATTCATGGTGAGAGTGGGATCAGAGAGGAGAGGCGAGAGTAAAAGGAGCTGTGATTCATGGTGAGAGTGGGATCATAGAGGAGAGGCGAGGGTAAAAGGAGCTGATTCATAGCGAGAGTGGGATCAGAGGAGAGAGGCGAGGGTAAAAGGAGCTGTGATTCATGGTGAGAGTGGGAACAGAGGAGAGAGGCGGGAGTAAAAGGAGCTGTGGTTCAAGGTGAGAGTGGGATCAGACGAGAGAGGCAAGGGTAAAAGGAGCTGTGATTCATGGTGAGAGTGGGAACAGAGGAGAGAGGCGGGAGTAAAAGGAGCTGTGATTCATGGTGAGAGTGGGAACAGAGGAGAGAGGCGAGAGTAAAAGGATCTGTGATTCATGGTGAGAGAGGGATCAGAGAGGAAAGGCGAGGGTAAAAGGAGCTGTGATTTACGGTGAGAGTGGGATAATCGAGGAGAGGCGAGAGTAAAAGCAGCTGTGATTCATAGCGAGAGTGGGATCAGAGAGGAGAGGCGAGTGTGAAAGGAGCTGTGCTTCATCTCGAGAGTTGGATCAGAGAGGAGAGGCGGGAGTAAAAGGAGCTGTGATTCATGGTGAGAGTGGGATCAGAGAGGTGAGGCGAGGGTAAAAGGAGCTGTGATTCATCTCGAGATTTGGATCAGAGAGGAAAGGCGAGGGGAAAAGGAGCTGTGATTCATGGTGAGAGTGGGATCAGAGAGGAATAGCGAGATTAAAAGGAGCTGTGATTCATGGTGAGAGTGGGATCAGAGAGGAATAGCGAGATTAAAAGGAGCTGTGATTCATGGTGAGAGTGGGATCATAGAGGAGAGGCGAGGGTAAAAGGAGCTGTGATTCATGGCGAGAGTGGGATCAGAGAGGAATAGCGAGATTAAAAGGAGCTGTGATTCATGGTGAGAGTGGGATCACAGAGGAAAGGCGAGGGTAAAAGGAGCTGTGATTCATGGTAAGAGTGGGATCAGAGGAGAGAGGCGAGGGTAAAAGGAGCTGTGATTCATGGTGAGAGTGGGATCAGACGAGAGAGGCAAGGGTAAAAGGAGCTGTGATTCATGGTGAGAGTGGGAACAGAGGAGAGAGGCGGGAGTAAAAGGATCTGTGATTCATGGTGAGAGTGGGATCAGAGAGGAAAGGCGGGAGTAAAAGGAGCTGTAATTCATGGGGAGAGTTGGATCAGACAGGAGAGGCGAGGGGAAAAGCAGCTGTGATTCATGGTGAGAGTGGGATCAGAGAGGAGAGGCGAGGGTAAAAGGAGCTGTGATTCATGGCGAGAGTGGAATCAGAGGGGACAGGCGGGAGTAAAAGGAGCTGTGATTCATGGTGAGAGTGGGATCAGAGAGGAGAGGCGAGGGTAAAAGGAGCAGTGATTCATGGCGAGAGTGGAATCAGAGGGGACAGGCGGGAGTAAAAGGAGCTGTGATTCATGGCGAGAGTGGGATCAGAGAGGAGAGGCGGGAGTAAAAGCAGCTGTGATTCATGGCGAGAGTGGGATCAGGGAGGAGAGGCGGGAGGAAAAGGAGCTGTGATTCATAGTGAGAGTGGGATGAGAGAGGAGAGGCGGGAGTAAAAGGAGCTGTCATTCATCCCGAGAGTTGGATCAGAGAGGAAAGGCGAGGGTAAAAAGAGCTGTGATCCATGGTGAGAGTGGGATCAGAGAGGAGAGGCGGGAGTAAAAGGAGCTGAGATTCATGGTGAGAGTGGGATCAGAGAGGAGAGGCCAGGGTAAAAGGAGCTGTGATTCATGGTGAGAGTGGGATCAGAGAGGAGAGGCGAGAGTAAAAGCAGCTGTGATTCATGGTGAGAGTGGGATCAGAGAGGAGAGGCGGGAGTAAAAGGAGCTGAGATTCATGGTGAGAGTGGGATCAGAGAGGAGAGGCGGGGGTAAAAGGAGCTGTGATTCATCGTGAGAGTGGGATCAGAGAGGACAGGCGAGGGTAAAAGGAGCTGTGATTCATGGTGAGAGTGGGATCAGAGAGGAGAGGCGGGAGTAAAAGGAGCTGTGATTCATCTCGAGATTTGGATCAGAGAGGAAAGGCGAGGGGAAAAGGAGCTGTGATCCATGGTGAGAGTGGGATCAGAGAGGAGAGGCGGGAGTAAAAGGAGCTGAGATTCATGGTGAGAGTGGGATCAGAGAGGAGAGGCGAGGGTAAAAAGAGCTGTGATCCATGGTGAGAGTGGGATCAGAGAGGAGAGGCGGGAGGAAAAGGAGCTGTGATTCATGGTGAGAGTGGAATCATAGAGGAGAGGAGGGAGGAAAAGGAGCTGTGATTCATAGTGAGAGTGGGATGAGAAAGGAGAGGCGAGAGTAAAAGCAGCTGTGATTCATGGTGAGAGTGGGATGAGAGAGGAGAGGCGAGGGGAAAAGGAGCTGTGATTCATCTCGAGAGTTGGATCAGAGAGGAGAGGCGAGGGTAAAAGGAGCTGTGATTCATGGTGAGAGTGGGATCAGAGAGGAGAGGCGAGGGTAAAAGGAGCTGTGATTCATGGTGAGAGTGGGATCATAGAGGAGAGGCGAGGGTAAAAGGAGCTGATTCATAGCGAGAGTGGGATCAGAGGAGAGAGGCGAGGGTAAAAGGAGCTGTGATTCATGGTGAGAGTGGGAACAGAGGAGAGAGGCGGGAGTAAAAGGAGCTGTGGTTCAAGGTGAGAGTGGGATCAGACGAGAGAGGCAAGGGTAAAAGGAGCTGTGATTCATGGTGAGAGTGGGAACAGAGGAGAGAGGCGGGAGTAAAAGGAGCTGTGATTCATGGTGAGAGTGGGAACAGAGGAGAGAGGCGAGAGTAAAAGGATCTGTGATTCATGGTGAGAGAGGGATCAGAGAGGAAAGGCGAGGGTAAAAGGAGCTGTGATTTACGGTGAGAGTGGGATAATCGAGGAGAGGAGAGAGTAAAAGCAGCTGTGATTCATAGCGAGAGTGGGATCAGAGAGGAGAGGCGAGTGTGAAAGGAGCTGTGCTTCATCTCGAGAGTTGGATCAGAGAGGAGAGGCGGGAGTAAAAGGAGCTGTGATTCATGGTGAGAGTGGGATCAGAGAGGTGAGGCGAGGGTAAAAGGAGCTGTGATTCATCTCGAGATTTTGATCAGAGAGGATAGCGAGGGGAAAAGGAGCTGTGATTCATCTCGAGATTTGGATCAGAGAGGAAAGGCGAGGGGAAAAGGAGCTGTGATTCATGGTGAGAGTGGGATCAGAGAGGAATAGCGAGATTAAAAGGAGCTGTGATTCATGGCGAGAGTGGGATCAGAGAGGAATAGCGAGATTAAAAGGAGCTGTGATTCATGGTGAGAGTGGGATCATAGAGGAAAGGCGAGGGTTAAAGGAGCTGTGATTCATGGTAAGAGTGGGATCAGAGGAGAGAGGCGAGGGTAAAAGGAGCTGTGATTCATGGTGAGAGTGGGATCAGACGAGAGAGGCAAGGGTAAAAGGAGCTGTGATTCATGGTGAGAGTGGGAACAGAGGAGAGAGGCGGGAGTAAAAGGATCTGTGATTCATGGTGAGAGTGGGATCAGAGAGGAAAGGTGGGAGTAAAAGGAGCTGTAATTCATGGGGAGAGTTGGATCAGACAGGAGAGGCGAGGGGAAAAGCAGCTGTGATTCATGGTGAGAGTGGGATCAGAGAGGAGAGGCGAGGGTAAAAGGAGCTGTGATTCATGGCGAGAGTGGAATCAGAGGGGACAGGCGGGAGTAAAAGGAGCTGTGATTCATGGTGAGAGTGGGATCAGAGAGGAGAGGCGAGGGTAAAAGGAGCAGTGATTCATGGCGAGAGTGGAATCAGAGGGGACAGGCGGGAGTAAAAGGAGCTGTGATTCATGGCGAGAGTGGGATCAGAGAGGAGAGGCGGGAGTAAAAGCAGCTGTGATTCATGGCGAGAGTGGGATCAGGGAGGAGAGGCGGGAGGAAAAGGAGCTGTGATTCATAGTGAGAGTGGGATGAGAGAGGAGAGGCGGGAGTAAAAGGAGCTGTCATTCATCCCGAGAGTTGGATCAGAGAGGAAAGGCGAGGGTAAAAAGAGGTGTGATCCATGGTGAGAGTGGGATCAGAGAGGAGAGGCGGGAGTAAAAGGAGCTGAGATTCATGGTGAGAGTGGGATCAGAGAGGAGAGGCCAGGGTAAAAGGAGCTGTGATTCATGGTGAGAGTGGGATCAGAGAGGAGAGGCGAGAGTAAAAGCAGCTGTGATTCATGGTGAGAGTGGGATCAGAGAGGAGAGGCGGGAGTAAAAGGAGCTGAGATTCATGGTGAGAGTGGGATCAGAGAGGAGAGGCGGGGGTAAAAGGAGCTGTGATTCATGGTGAGAGTGGGATCAGAGAGGACAGGCGAGGGTAAAAGGAGCTGTGATTCATGGTGAGAGTGGGATCAGAGAGGAGAGGCGGGAGTAAAAGGAGCTGTGATTCATCTCGAGATTTGGATCAGAGAGGAAAGGCGAGGGGAAAAGGAGCTGTGATTCATGGTGAGAGTGGGATCAGAGAGGAGAGGCGAGGGTAAAAGGAGCTGTGATTCATGGTGAGAGTGGGATCAGAGGAGAGAGGCGGGAGTAAAAGGAGCTGTGATTCTTGGTGAGAGTGGGATCAGAGAGGAGAGGCGGGAGTAAAAGGAGCTGTGATTCATGGCGAGATTGGCAACAGAGGATAGAGTCGGGAGTTAAATTCGCTGTGATTCATGGTGAGAGTGGGATCAGAGAGGAGAGGCGGGAGTAAAAGGAGCTGTGATTCATGGCGAGATTGGGATCAGAGAGGAGAGGCGGGAGTAAAAGGAGCTGTGAGTCATGGTGAGAGTGGGATCAGAGAGGAGAGGCGGGAGTAAAAGGAGCTGTGATTCATGGTGAGATTTGGATCAGAGAGGAAAGGCGAGGGGAAAAGGAGCTGTGATTCATGATGAGAGTGGGATCAGAGAGGAGAGGCGAGGGGAAAAGGAGCTGTGATTCATGGTGAGAGTGGGATCAGAGAGGAGAGGCGAGGGGAAAAGGAGCTGTGATTCATGGTGAGAGTGGGATCATCGAGGAGAGGCGAGGGTAAAAGGAGCTGTGATTCATGGTGAGAGTGGGAACAGAGGAGAGAGGCGGGAGTAAAAGGAGCTGTGATTCTTGGTGAGAGTGGGATCAGACGAGAGAGGCAAGGGTAAAAGGAGCTGTGATTCATGGTGAGAGTGGGAACAGAGGAGAGAGGCGAGAGTAAAAGGAACTGTGATTCATGGTGAGAGTGGGATCAGAGAGGAAAGGCGGGAGGAAAAGGAGCTGTGATTCATGGGGAGAGTGGGATCAGAGAGGAGAGGCGAGGGTAAAAGGAGCTGTGATTCATGGTGAGAGTGGGATCATAAAGGAGAGGCGAGGGTAAAAGGAGCTGTGATTCATGGTGAGAGTGGGATCAGAGGAGAGAGGCGAGAGTAAAAGGAGCTGTGATTCATGGCGAGAGTGGGATCAGAGAGGAAAGGCGAGGGTAAAAGGAGCTGTGATTCATGGTGAGAGTGGGAACAGAGGAGAGAGGCGGGAGTAAAAGGAGCTGTGATTCATGGTGAGAGTGGGAACAGAGGAGAGAGGCGAGAGTAAAAGGATCTGTGATTCATGGTGAGAGAGGGATCAGAGAGGAAAGGCGGGAGTAAAAGGAGCTGTCATTCATGGGGAGAGTGGGATCAGAGAGGAGAGGCGAGGGTAAAAGGAGCTGTGATTCACGGTAAGCGTGGGATCAGAGGAGAGAGGCGAGGGTAAAAGGAGCTGTGATTCATGGTGAGAGTGGGAACAGAGGAGAGAGGCGAGAGTAAAAGGAGCTGGGATTCATGGTGAGCGTGGGATTAGAGAGGAGAGGCGTGAGTAAAAGGAGCTGTGATTCATGGTGAGAGTGGGATCAGAGAGGAGAGGCGTGAGTAAAAGGAGCTGTGATTCATGGCGAGAGTGGGATCAGAGAGGAGAGGCGGGAGTAAAAGGAGCTGTGATTCATGGCGAGAGTGGGATCAGAGAGGAGAGGCGGGAGTAAAAGGAGCTGTGATTCATGGTGAGAGTGGGATCAGAGAGGAGAGGCGGGAGTAAAAGGAGCTGTGATTCATGGTGAGAGTGGGATCAGAGAGGAGAGGCGAGGGTAAAAGGAGCTGTGATTCATGGTGAGAGTGGGATCAGAGAGGAGAGGGGTGGTTAAAAGGAGCTGTGATTCATGGTGAGAGTGGGAACAGAGAGGAGAGAGGCGTGAGTGAAAGGAGCTGTGATTCATGGCGAGAGTGGGAACAGAGGAGAGAGTCGGGAGTTAAATTAGCTGTGATTCATGGTGAGAGTGGGATCAGAGAGGAGAGGCGGGAGTAAAAGGAGCTGTGATTCATGGCGAGATTGGGATCAGAGAGGAGAGGGGTGGTTAAAAGGAGCTGTGATTCATGGCGAGAGTGGGAACGGGGAGAGGCGAGTGTAAAAGGAGATGTGATTCATGGTGAGAGTGGGAACGGGGAGAGGCGAGTGTAAAAGGAGATGTGATTCATGGTGAGAGTGGGATCAGAGAGGAGAGGGGTGGTTAAAAGGAGCTGTGATTCATGGCGAGATTGGGATCAGAGAGGAGAGGGGTGGTTAAAAGGAGCTGTGATTCATGGCGTGAGTGGGAACGGGGAGAGGCGAGTGTAAAAGGAGATGTGATTCATGGTGAGAGTGGGATCAGAGAGGAGAGGGGTGGTTAAAAGGAGCTGTGATTCATGGCGAGATTGGGATCAGAGAGAAGAGGGGTGGTTAAAAGGAGCTGTGATTCATGGCGTGAGTGGGAACGGGGAGAGGCGAGTGTAAAAGGAGCTGTGATTCATGGCGAGAGTGGGAACAGAGGAGAGAGTCGGGAGTTAAATTAGCTGTGATTCATGGTGAGAGTGGGATCAGAGAGGAGAGGCGGGAGTAAAAGGAGCTGTGATTCATGGCGAGATTGGGATCAGAGAGGAGAGGGGTGGTTAAAAGGAGCTGTGATTCATGGTGAGATTGGGAACGGGGAGAGGCGAGTGTAAAAGGAGCTGTGATTCATGGCGAGAGTGGGATCAGAGAGGACAGGCGAGGGTAAAAGGAGCTGTGATTCATGGCGAGATTGGGATCAGAGAGGAGAGGGGTGGTTAAAAGGAGCTGTGATTCATGGTGAGAGTGGGAACGGGGAGAGGCGAGTGTAAAAGGAGATGTGATTCATGGCGAGAGTGGGATCAGAGGGGACAGACGGGAGTAAAAGGAGCTGTGATTCATGGCGAGAGTGGGAACGGGGAGAGGCGAGTGTAAAAGGAGATGTGATTCATGGTGAGAGTGGGATCAGAGGGGACAGACGGGAGTAAAAGGAGCTGTGATTCATGGCGAGAGTGGGAACGGGGAGAGGCGAGTGTAAAAGGAGATGTGATTCATGGTGAGAGTGGGATCAGAGAGGACAGGCGAGGGTAAAAGGAGCTGTGATTCATGGTGAGAGTGGGAACAGAGGAGAGAGGCGGGAGTAAAAGGAGCTGTGATTCATGGTGAGAGTGGGAACAGAGGAGAGAGGCGAGAGTAAAAGGATCTGTGATTCATGGTGAGAGAGGGATCAGAGAGGAAAGGCGGGAGTAAAAGGAGCTGTGATTCACGGTAAGAGTGGGATCAGAGGAGAGAGGCGAGGGTAAAAGGAGCTGTGATTCATGGTGAGAGTGGGAACAGAGGAGAGAGGCGAGAGTAAAAGGAGCTGGGATTCATGGTGAGCGTGGGATTAGAGAGGAGAGGCGTGAGTAAAAGGAGCTGTGATTCATGGTGAGAGTGGGATCAGAGAGGAGAGGCGTGAGTAAAAGGAGCTGTGATTCATGGCGAGAGTGGGATCAGAGAGGAGAGGCGGGAGTAAAAGGAGCTGTGATTCATGGCGAGAGTGGGATCAGAGAGGAGAGGCGGGAGTAAAAGGAGCTGTGATTCATGGTGAGAGTGGGATCAGAGAGGAGAGGCGGGAGTAAAAGGAGCTGTGATTCATGGTGAGAGTGGGATCAGAGAGGAGAGGCGAGGGTAAAAGGAGCTGTGATTCATGGTGAGAGTGGGATCAGAGAGGAGAGGGGTGGTTAAAAGGAGCTGTGATTCATGGTGAGAGTGGGAACAGAGAGGAGAGAGGCGTGAGTGAAAGGAGCTGTGATTCATGGCGAGAGTGGGAACAGAGGAGAGAGTCGGGAGTTAAATTAGCTGTGATTCATGGTGAGAGTGGGATCAGAGAGGAGAGGCGGGAGTAAAAGGAGCTGTGATTCATGGCGAGATTGGGATCAGAGAGGAGAGGGGTGGTTAAAAGGAGCTGTGATTCATGGCGAGAGTGGGAACGGGGAGAGGCGAGTGTAAAAGGAGATGTGATTCATGGTGAGAGTGGGAACGGGGAGAGGCGAGTGTAAAAGGAGATGTGATTCATGGTGAGAGTGGGATCAGAGAGGAGAGGGGTGGTTAAAAGGAGCTGTGATTCATGGCGAGATTGGGATCAGAGAGGAGAGGGGTGGTTAAAAGGAGCTGTGATTCATGGCGTGAGTGGGAACGGGGAGAGGCGAGTGTAAAAGGAGATGTGATTCATGGTGAGAGTGGGATCAGAGAGGAGAGGGGTGGTTAAAAGGAGCTGTGATTCATGGCGAGATTGGGATCAGAGAGGAGAGGGGTGGTTAAAAGGAGCTGTGATTCATGGCGTGAGTGGGAACGGGGAGAGGCGAGTGTAAAAGGAGCTGTGATTCATGGCGAGAGTGGGAACAGAGGAGAGAGTCGGGAGTTAAATTAGCTGTGATTCATGGTGAGAGTGGGATCAGAGAGGAGAGGCGGGAGTAAAAGGAGCTGTGATTCATGGCGAGATTGGGATCAGAGAGGAGAGGGGTGGTTAAAAGGAGCTGTGATTCATGGTGAGAGTGGGAACGGGGAGAGGCGAGTGTAAAAGGAGCTGTGATTCATGGCGAGAGTGGGATCAGAGAGGACAGGCGAGGGTAAAAGGAGCTGTGATTCATGGCGAGATTGGGATCAGAGAGGAGAGGGGTGGTTAAAAGGAGCTGTGATTCATGGTGAGAGTGGGAACGGGGAGAGGCGAGTGTAAAAGGAGATGTGATTCATGGTGAGAGTGGGATCAGAGGGGACAGACGGGAGTAAAAGGAGCTGTGATTCATGGCGAGAGTGGGAACGGGGAGAGGCGAGTGTAAAAGGAGATGTGATTCATGGTGAGAGTGGGATCAGAGAGGACAGGCGAGGGTAAAAGGAGCTGTGATTCATGGTGAGAGTGGGAACAGAGGAGAGAGGCGGGAGTAAAAGGAGCTGTGATTCATGGTGAGAGTGGGAACAGAGGAGAGAGGCGAGAGTAAAAGGATCTGTGATTCATGGTGAGAGAGGGATCAGAGAGGAAAGGCGGGAGTAAAAGGAGCTGTGATTCACGGTAAGAGTGGGATCAGAGGAGAGAGGCGAGGGTAAAAGGAGCAGTGATTCATGGTGAGAGTGGGAACAGAGGAGAGAGGCGAGAGTAAAAGGATCTGTGATTCATGGTGAGAGAGGGATCAGAGAGGAAAGGCGGGAGTAAAAGGAGCTGTCATTCATGGGGAGAGTGGGATCAGAGAGGAGAGGCGAGGGTAAAAGGAGCTGTGATTCATGGTGAGAGTGGGAACAGAGGAGAGAGGCGAGGGTAAAAGGAGCTGTGATTCATGGTGAGAGTGGGAACAGAGGAGAGAGGCGAGAGTAAAAGGAGCTGTGATTCATGGTGAGCGTGGGATTAGAGAGGAGAGGCGAGGGTAAAAGGAGCTGTGATTCATGGCGAGAGTGGGAACAGAGGAGAGAGTCGGGAGTTAAATTAGCTGTGATTCATGGTGAGAGTGCGATCAGAGAGGAGAGGCGGGAGTAAAAGGAGCTGTGATTCATGGCGAGAGTTGGATCAGAGGGGACAGACGGGAGTAAAAGGAGCTGTGATTCATGGCGAGAGTGGGATCAGAGAGGAGAGGCGGGAGTAAAAGGAGCTGTGATTCATGGCGAGAGTTGGATCAGAGAGGAGAGGCGGGAGGAAAAGGAGCTGTGATTCATGGTGACAGTGGAATCAGAGAGGAGAGGAGGGAGGAAAAGGAGCTGTGATTCATAGTGAGAGTGGGATGAGAGAGGAGAGGCGGGAGTAAAAGGAGCTATGATTCATCTCGAGAGTTGGATCAGAGAGGAGAGGCGAGGGTAAAAAGAGCTGTGATCCATGGTGAGAGTGGGATCAGAGAGGAGAGGCGGGAGTAAATGGAGCTGTGATTCATGGTGAGAGTGGGATCAGAGAGGAGAGGCGGGAGTAAAAGGAGCTGAGATTCATGGTGAGAGTGGGATCAGAGAGGAGAGGCGGGAGTAAAAGGAGCTGAGATTTATGGTGAGGGTGGGATCAGAGAGGAGAGGCGGGAGTAAAAGGAGCTGAGATTCATGGTGAGAGTGGGATCAGAGAGGAGAGGTGGGAGTAAAAGGAGCTGAGATTCATGGTGAGAGTGGAATCAGAGAGGAGAGGCGGGAGTAAAAGGAGCTGAGATTCATGGTGAGAGTGGGATCAGAGAGGAGAGGCGGGAGTAAAAGGAGCTGAGATTTATGGTGAGGGTGGGATCAGAGAGGAGAGGCGAGGCGAAAAGGAGCTGTGATTCATCTCGAGAGTTGGATCAGAGAGGAAAGGCGAGGGTAAAAGGAGCTGTGATTCATGGTGAGAGTGGGATCAGAGAGGAGAGGCGAGGGTAAAAGGAGCTGTGATTCATGGTGAGAGTGGGATCAGAGAGGAGAGGCGGGAGTAAAAGGAGCTGTGATTCATGGTGAGAGTGGGATCAGAGAGGAGAGGCGAGGGTAAAAGGAGCTGTGATTCATGGTGAGAGTGGGATCATAGAGGAGAGGCGAGGGTAAAAGGAGCTGTGATTCATAGCGAGAGTGGGATCAGAGGAGAGAGGCGAGGGAAAAAGGAGCTGTGATTCATCTCGAGAGTTGGATCAGAGAGGAGAGGCGAGGGTAAAAGGAGCTGTGATTCATGGTGAGAGTGGGATCAGAGAGGACAGGCGAGGGTAAAAGGAGCTGTGATTCATGGTGAGAGTGGGATCAGAGAGGTGAGGCGAGGGTAAAAGGAGCTGTGATTCATCTCGAGATTTTGATCAGAGAGGAGAGGCGGGAGTAAAAGGAGCTGTGATTCATGGTGAGAGTGGGATCAGAGAGGAGAGGCGAGGGTAAAAGGAGCTGTGATTCATGGTGAGAGTGGGAACAGAGGAGAGAGGCGAGAGTAAAAGGATCTGTGATTCATGGTGAGAGTGGGATCAGAGAGGAAAGGCGGGAGTAAAAGGAGCTGTAATTCATGGGGAGAGTTGGATCAGAGAGGAGAGGCGAGGGTAAAAGGAGCTGTGATTCATGGTAAGAGTGGGATCAGAGGAGAGAGGCGAGGGTAAAAGGTGCTGTGATTCATGGTGAGAGTGGGATCAGACGAGAGAGGCAAGGGTAAAAGGAGCTGTGATTCATGGTGAGAGTGAGAACAGAGGAGAGAGGCGGGAGTAAAAGGATCTGTGATTCATGGTGAGAGTGGGATAAGAGAGGAAAGGCGGGAGTAAAAGGAGCTTTAATTCATGGGGAGAGTTGGATCAGAGAGGAGAGGCGAGGGGAAAAGGAGCTGTGATTCATGGTAAGAGTGGGATCAGAGGAGAGAGGCGAGGGTAAAAGGAGCTGTGATTCATGGTGAGAGTGGGAACAGAGGAGAGAGGCGAGAGCGAAAGGAGCTGTGATTCATGGTGAGAGTGGGATCAGAGAGGAGAGGCGTGAGTGAAAGGAGCTGTGATTCATGGCGAGAGTGGGATCAGAGAGGAAAGGCGGGAGTAAAAGGAGCTGTGATTCATGGTGAGAGTGGGATCAGAGAGGAGAGGCGGGAGTAAAAGGAGCTGTGATTCATGGTGAGAGTGGGATCAGAGAGGAGAGGCGAGGGTAAAAGCAGCTGTGATTCATGGCGAGAGGGGGATCAGAGAGGAGAGACGAGGGGAAAAGGAGCTGTGATTCATGGCGTGAGTGGGATCAGAGAGGAGAGGCGAGGGTAAAAGGAGCTGTGATTCATGGTGAGAGTGGGAACAGAGAGGAGAGGCGAGGGTAAAAGGAGCTGTGATTCATGGCGTGAGTGGGATCAGAGAGGAGAGGCGAGGGTAAAAGGAGCTGTGATTCATGGCGTGAGTGGGTGCAGAGAGGAGAGGCGGGAGTAAAAGGAGCTGTGATTCATGGCGAGAGTTGGATCAGAGAGGCAAGGCGAGGATTAAAGGAGCTGTGATTCATGGTGAGAGTGGGATCAGAGAGGAGAGGCGAGAGTAAAAGCAGCTGAGATTCATGGCGAGAGGGGGATCAGAGAGGAGAGGCGAGGGTAAAAGGAGCTGTGATTCATGGTAAGAGTGGGATCAGAGAAGAGAGGCGAGGGTAAAAGGAGCTGTGATTCATGGTAAGAGTGGGATCAGAGGAGAGAGGCGAGGGTAAAAGGAGCTGTGATTCATGGTGAGAGTCTGAACAGAGGAGAGAGGCGAGAGTAAAAGGAGCTGTGATTCATGGTAAGAGTGGGATCAGAGAAGAGAGGCGAGGGTAAAAGGAGCTGTGATTCATGGTGAGAGTGGGATCAGAGAGGAGAGGCAGGAGTAAAAGGAGCTGTGATTCATGGCGAGCTTGGGATCAGAGAGGAGAGGCGGGAGTAAAAGGAGCTGTGATTCATGGTGAGAGAGGGATCAGAGAGGAGAGGAGGGAGGAAAGGAGCTGTGATTCATGGTGTGAGTGGGATCAGAGAGGAGTGGCGAGGGTAAAAGGAGCTGTGATTCATCTCGAGAGTTGGATCAGAGAGGAAAGGCGAGGGTAAAAGGAGCTGTGATTCATGGTGAGAGTGGGATCAGAGAGGATAGGCGGGAGTAAAAGGAGCTGTGATTCATGGCGAGAGTGGGATCATAGAGGAGAGGCGAGAGTAAAACGAGCTGTGATTCATGGTGAGAGTGGGATCAGAGAGGAAAAGCGAGAGTAAAAGGAGCTGTGATTCATCTCGAGATTAGGATCAGAGAGGAAAGGTGAGGGGAAAAGGAGCTGTGATTCATGGTGAGAGTGCGATTAGAGAGGAGAGGCGATATTAAAAGGAGCTGTGTTTCATGGTGAGAGTGGGATCATAGAGGAGAGGCGAGGGTAAAAGGAGCTGTGATTCAGAGCGAGAGTGGGATCAGAGGAGAGACGCGAGGGTAAAAGGAGCTGTGATTCATGGTGAGAGTGGGAACAGAGGAGAGAGGCGAGAGTAAAAGGATCTGTGATTCATGGTGGGAGTGGGATCAGAGAGGAAAGGCGGGAGTAAAAGGAGCTGTGATTCATGGGGAGAGTGGGATCAGAGAGGAGAGGCGAGGGGAAAAGGAGCTGTGATTCATGGTGAGAGTGGCATCATAAAGGAGAGGCGAGGGTAAAAGGAGCTGTGATTCATGGTAAGAGTGGGATCAGAGGAGAGAGGCGAGGGTAAAAGGAGCTGTGATTCATGGTGAGAGTGGGAACAGAGAGGAGAGGCGAGGGTAAAAGGAGCTGTGATTCATGGTGCGAGTGGGATCAGAGAGGAGAGGCGAGGGTAAAAGGAGCTGTGATTCATGGCGAGAGTGGGATCAGAAAGGAGAGGCGAGGGTAAAAGGAGCTGTGATTCATGGTGAGAGTGGGAACAGAGAGGAGAGGGGGTAGTAAAATGAGCTGTGATTCATGGTGTGGGTGGGATCAGAGAGGCGAGGTGGGAGTAAAAGGAGCTGTGATTCATGGTGAGAGTGGAATCAGAGAGGAGAGGCTGGAGTAAAAGGAGCTGTGATTCATGGTGAGAGTGTTATCAGAGAGGAGAGGAGGGAGGAAAAGGAGCTGTGATTCATGGCGTGAGTGGGATCAGAGAGGGGTGAGGCGAGGGTTCATGGAGCTGTGATTCATGGCGAGAGTGAGATAAGAGAGGGGAGAGGCGAAGGTAAATGGAGCTGTGATTCATGGCGAGATTGCGAACAGAGGAGAGAGTCGGGAGTAAAAGGAGCTGTGATTCATGGTGAGAGTGGGATCAGAGAGGGGAGAGGCGAAGGTAAATGGAGCTGTGATTCATGGCGAGATTGCGAACAGAGGAGAGAGTCAGGAGTAAAAGGAGCTGTGATTCATGGTGAGAGTGGGATCAGAGAGGAGAGGCGGGAGTAAAAGGAGCTGTGATTCATGGTGAGAGTGGGATCAGAGAGGAGAGGCGGGAGTAAAAGGAGCTGTGATTCATGGCGAGAGTGGGATCAGAGGGGAGAGGCCGGAGTAAATGGAGCTGTGATCCATGGCGAGAGTGGGAACAGAGAGGAGAGGCGGGAGTAAAAGGAGCTGTGATTCATAGTGAGAGTGGGATCGGAGAGGAGAGGCGAGGGTAAAAGGAGCTGTGATTCATGGCGTGAGTGGGATCAGAGAGGAGAGGCGAGGGTAAAAGGAGCTGTGATTCATGGCGTGAGTGGGTGCAGAGAGGAGAGGCGGGAGTAAAAGGAGCTGTGATTCATGGCGAGAGTTGGATCAGAGAGGCAAGGCGAGGATTAAAGGAGCTGTGATTCATGGTGAGAGTGGGATCAGAGAGGAGAGGCGAGAGTAAAAGCAGCTGAGATTCATGGCGAGAGGGGGATCAGAGAGGAGAGGCGAGGGTAAAAGGAGCTGTGATTCATGGTAAGAGTGGGATCAGAGAAGAGAGGCGAGGGTAAAAGGAGCTGTGATTCATGGTAAGAGTGGGATCAGAGGAGAGAGGCGAGGGTAAAAGGAGCTGTGATTCATGGTGAGAGTCTGAACAGAGGAGAGAGGCGAGAGTAAAAGGAGCTGTGATTCATGGTAAGAGTGGGATCAGAGAAGAGAGGCGAGGGTAAAAGGAGCTGTGATTCATGGTGAGAGTGGGATCAGAGAGGAGAGGCAGGAGTAAAAGGAGCTGTGATTCATGGCGAGCTTGGGATCAGAGAGGAGAGGCGGGAGTAAAAGGAGCTGTGATTCATGGTGAGAGAGGGATCAGAGAGGAGAGGAGGGAGGAAAGGAGCTGTGATTCATGGTGTGAGTGGGATCAGAGAGGAGTGGCGAGGGTAAAAGGAGCTGTGATTCATCTCGAGAGTTGGATCAGAGAGGAAAGGCGAGGGTAAAAGGAGCTGTGATTCATGGTGAGAGTGGGATCAGAGAGGATAGGCGGGAGTAAAAGGAGCTGTGATTCATGGCGAGAGTGGGATCATAGAGGAGAGGCGAGAGTAAAACGAGCTGTGATTCATGGTGAGAGTGGGATCAGAGAGGAAAAGCGAGAGTAAAAGGAGCTGTGATTCATCTCGAGATTAGGATCAGAGAGGAAAGGTGAGGGGAAAAGGAGCTGTGATTCATGGTGAGAGTGCGATTAGAGAGGAGAGGCGATATTAAAAGGAGCTGTGTTTCATGGTGAGAGTGGGATCATAGAGGAGAGGCGAGGGTAAAAGGAGCTGTGATTCAGAGCGAGAGTGGGATCAGAGGAGAGACGCGAGGGTAAAAGGAGCTGTGATTCATGGTGAGAGTGGGAACAGAGGAGAGAGGCGAGAGTAAAAGGATCTGTGATTCATGGTGGGAGTGGGATCAGAGAGGAAAGGCGGGAGTAAAAGGAGCTGTGATTCATGGGGAGAGTGGGATCAGAGAGGAGAGGCGAGGGGAAAAGGAGCTGTGATTCATGGTGAGAGTGGCATCATAAAGGAGAGGCGAGGGTAAAAGGAGCTGTGATTCATGGTAAGAGTGGGATCAGAGGAGAGAGGCGAGGGTAAAAGGAGCTGTGATTCATGGTGAGAGTGGGAACAGAGAGGAGAGGCGAGGGTAAAAGGAGCTGTGATTCATGGTGCGAGTGGGATCAGAGAGGAGAGGCGAGGGTAAAAGGAGCTGTGATTCATGGCGAGAGTGGGATCAGAAAGGAGAGGCGAGGGTAAAAGGAGCTGTGATTCATGGTGAGAGTGGGAACAGAGAGGAGAGGGGGTAGTAAAATGAGCTGTGATTCATGGTGTGGGTGGGATCAGAGAGGCGAGGTGGGAGTAAAAGGAGCTGTGATTCATGGTGAGAGTGGAATCAGAGAGGAGAGGCTGGAGTAAAAGGAGCTGTGATTCATGGTGAGAGTGTTATCAGAGAGGAGAGGAGGGAGGAAAAGGAGCTGTGATTCATGGCGTGAGTGGGATCAGAGAGGGGTGAGGCGAGGGTTCATGGAGCTGTGATTCATGGCGAGAGTGAGATCAGAG